>NC_083722.1:50477184-50798552 GCF_028564815.1 Eubalaena glacialis | reverse complement strand
CTCCCCAAACACACAGGCCGTCCTTCTTGTACGTTTCACAGCCTAGTGCAGATCCGATAGTACTAAGAGACCTGGAATGCTTCGTAGAGCTCAAGAACCACACTGAATAAGGCTACTTAGATTCTGCTGCATGCCAACCTCTGGCATGATACAAGAGGAACGTTAGCCTGAGGCTAGTGGTCAAAAAGGGTCGCCAATTCACTGAATTGACTGAAGGATGAGCTCCTTCCAAAGCATGGCCACCTCCAAGTTTCTTTCCTAGAAACTCACTTTCATCACACAGGCAATTGTGCAATGAAGGGAACTTGTGCAACTACAGTGTTTCTCAGGGAGAATTGAGCCCCCACCTCTCTAATTCCCAATGAGGAATATGAAGTTTCCCGTCAAGACTTATTTTCAAAATGGCCAGCAGAGCATCGACCTTGCTGATTCTTTCTCTAATTTGTACATCCAAGGTCATTTAGAAGGGGGATACTTGAGTTGTTTCAACTTGCAACAATCTAGAGGTTTTACCAAAGAGCCCTTAAGAGCCCCTGATTCGGCATCCAGCTTTTCCCAACGATGCATTGCTCACAAAGGCCCAAACACACAGGCCGTGCCTCTAGGACGTTTCTCATCCGAGTGCAGACCCGCCAGTGCTAAGAAACCTGGAATGCTACCTAGAGCTCAAGAACCACACTGAATAACGCTACATGGATTCTGTTGCATGCCAATGTGTGGCATGATACAAGAGGAACGTTAGCTTGAGGCTAGTGTTCAATGGGGTCGCCAATTCACTGAAAATTACTGAAGGTTGAGCAGCTACCAAAGTATGGCAACATCCAAGTTTCTTTCCGAGAAATTCACTTCTCATCACAAAGGGAACTGTGCCATGAAGGGAACATGTGCAACTACAGTATTTCTCACTGAGAATTGATTCCGCAACCCTCTAAATCCAATGAGGAAAGTAAAGTATCCCTTTAAGCCTTATATTCAATATATATATTCCACAGAGAATTAACCCTGTTCTTTCTTTCTCTAGTTTGTAATTCCAAGGCGCTTTAGAAGGGAGATACTTGAGTTGTTTCAACTTACTACTTTCTAGAGTTTAAGAAAAGAAGCCCTTCACTTCCCATGTCTCGGCATCTAGCTGTTCCCAATGGCGCATTGCTCACAACTCCCGAACGCACAGGCCGTCCTTCCTGTACTTTTCTCCTCCTAGTGCAGACCGCAAGTACTAAGAGACCTGGAATGCTTCCTAGAGTTCAAGAACCACACTGAATAAGTCTACAAGGATTCTGCTGCATGCCAACATGTGGCATGATACAAGAGGAACGTTAGCTTGAGGCTAGTGTTCAATGGGGTCGCCAATTCACTGAAGAGTACTGAAGAAGGAGCACCTACCAAAGAATGGCAACCACCAAGTTTCTTTCCGAGAAATTCACTTGTCATCACAAAGGGAATTGTGCCTTGAAGGGAACATGTGCAACGACAGTATTTCTCAGTGAGAATGGATCCCGCAACTCTCTAAATCCCAATGAGGAAAGTAAAGTATCCCTTTAAGCCTTATATTCAATATATATATTCCACAGAGAATTAACCCTGTTCTTCTTTCTCTAGTTTGTAATTCCAAGGCGCTTTAGAAGGGAGATACTTGAGTTGTTTCAACTTACTACTTTCTAGAGTTTAAGAAAAGAAGCCCTTCACTTCCCATGACTCGGCATCTAGTTGTACCCAATGATGCATTGCTCACAACACCCCGAAGACAGACGCCATCCTTCCTGTACTTTTCTCCTCCTAGTGCAGACCCACAACTACTAAGAGACCTGGAATGCTTCCTAGAGCCCAGGAACCACAATGAATAAGGCTACATGGATTTTGCTGCATGACAACATGTGTCATGTTAGAAGAGGAACATTAGCTTCAGGTTAGTGGTCAAGTGGGGTCGCCAATTCACTGAAGATTACCGAAGGATGAGCACCTAGCAATGAATGGCAACCTCCAAGTTTCTTTCCTAGAAACTCACTTGTCATCACAAAGGCAATTGTGCTATGAAGAGAACATGTGCAACTAAAGAATTTCTCAGAGAGAACTGAGCCCACAACTCTCTAAATCCCAATGAGGAAAGTCAAGTTTCCCTTCAAGCCTTATTTTCCAAAGGGCCCGCAGAGCACTGACCCTGCTGTTTCCTTCTCTATTTTGTACCTCCAACGTGCTTTAGACGGGAGATACTTGAGTTGTTTCAAGTTGCCACATTCTAGAAATTTAACAAAAGAAACCCTTCACCTCCATGCCTCGGCATCTAGCTGTTCCCAAGGCTGCACTTATCACAACTCCCCAAACACACAGGCCGTCCTTCTTGTACGTTTCACAGCCTAGTGCAGATCCGATAGTACTAAGAGACCTGGAATGCTTCGTAGAGCTCAAGAACCACACTGAATAAGGCTACTTAGATTCTGCTGCATGCCAACCTCTGGCATGATACAAGAGGAACGTTAGCCTGAGGCTAGTGGTCAAAAAGGGTCGCCAATTCACTGAATTGACTGAAGGATGAGCTCCTTCCAAAGCATGGCCACCTCCAAGTTTCTTTCCTAGAAACTCACTTTTCATCACACAGGCAATTGTGCAATGAAGGGAACTTGTGCAACTACAGTGTTTCTCAGGGAGAATTGAGCCCCCACCTCTCTAAATCCCAATGAGGAATATGAAGTTTCCCGTCAAGACTTATTTTCAAAATGGCCAGCAGAGCATCGACCTTGCTGATTCTTTCTCTAATTTGTACATCCAAGGTCATTTAGAAGGGGGATACTTGAGTTGTTTCAACTTGCAACAATCTAGAGGTTTTACCAAAGAGCCCTTAAGAGCCCCTGATTCGGCATCCAGCTTTTCCCAACGATGCATTGCTCACAAAGGCCCAAACACACAGGCCGTGCCTCTAGGACGTTTCTCATCCGAGTGCAGACCCGCCAGTGCTAAGAAACCTGGAATGCTACCTAGAGCTCAAGAACCACACTGAATAACGCTACATGGATTCTGCTGCATGCCAATGTGTGGCATGATACAAGAGGAACGTTAGCTTGAGGCTAGTGTTCATTGGGGTCGCCAATTCACTGAAAATTACTGAAGGTTGAGCAGCTACCAAAGTATGGCAACGTCCAAGTTTCTTTCCGAGAATTTCACTTCTCATCACAAAGGGAACTGTGCCATGAAGGGAACATGTGCAACTACAGTATTTCTCACTGAGAATTGATTCCGCAACCCTCTAAATCCCAATGAGGAAAGTAAAGTATCTCTTTAAGCCTTATATTCAATATATATATTCCACAGAGAATTAACCCTGTTCTTTCTTTCTCTAGTTTGTAATTCCAAGGCGCTTTAGAAGGGAGATACTTGAGTTGTTTCAACTTACTACTTTCTAGAGTTTAAGAAAAGAAGCCCTTCACTTCCCATGTCTCGGCATCTAGCTGTTCCCAATGGCGCATTGCTCACAACTCCCCGAACGCAGAGGCCGTCCTTCCTGTACTTTTCTCATCCTAGTGCAGACCCGCAAGTACTAAGAGACCTGGAATGCTTCCTAGAGCTCAAGAACCACACTGAATAAGTCTACAAGGATTCTGCTGCATGCCAACATGTGGCATGATACAAGAGGAACGTTAGCTTGAGGCTAGTGTTCAATGGGGTCGCCAATTCACTGAAGATTACTGAAGGAGGAGCACCTACCAAAGAATGGCAACCACCAAGTTTCTTTCCGAGAAATTCACTTGTCATCACAAAGGGAATTGTGCCTTGAAGGGAACATGTGCAACGACAGTATTTCTCACTGAGAATGGATCCCGCAACTCTCTAAATCCCAATGAGGAAAGTAAAGTATCCCTTTAAGCCTTATATTCAATATATATATTCCACAGAGAATTAACCCTGTTCTTTCTTTCTCTAGTTTGTAATTCCAAGGCGCTTTAGAAGGGAGATACTTGAGTTGTTTCAACTTACTACTTTCTAGAGTTTAAGAAAAGAAGCCCTTCACTTCCCATGTCTCGGCATCTAGCTGTTCCCAATGGCGCATTGCTCACAACTCCCCGAACGCAGAGGCCGTCCTTCCTGTACTTTTCTCATCCTAGTGCAGACCCGCAAGTACTAAGAGACCTGGAATGCTTCCTAGAGCCCAGGAACCACAATGAATAAGGCTACATGGATTTTGCTGCATGACAACATGTGTCATGTTAGAAGAGGAACATTAGCTTCAGGTTAGTGGTCAAGTGGGGTCGCCAATTCACTGAAGATTACCGAAGGATGAGCACCTACCAAAGAATGGCAACCTCCAAGTTTCTTTCCTAGAAACTCACTTGTCATCACAAAGGCAATTGTGCTATGAAGAGAACATGTGCAACTAAAGAATTTCTCAGAGAGAACTGAGCCCACAACTCTCTAAATCCCAATGAGGAAAGTCAAGTTTCCCTTCAAGCCTTATTTTCCAAAGGGCCCGCAGAGCACTGACCCTGCTGTTTCCTTCTCTATTTTGTACCTCCAACGTGCTTTAGACGGGAGATACTTGAGTTGTTTCAAGTTGCCACATTCTAGAAATTTAACAAAAGAAACCCTTCACCTCCATGCCTCGGCATCTACCTGTTCCCAAGGCTGCACTTATCACAACTCCCCAAACACACAGGCCGTCCTTCTTGTACGTTTCACAGCCTAGTGCAGATCCGATAGTACTAAGAGACCTGGAATGCTTCGTAGAGCTCAAGAACCACACTGAATAAGGCTACTTAGATTCTGCTGCATGCCAACCTCTGGCATGATACAAGAGGAACGTTAGCCTGAGGCTAGTGGTCAAAAAGGGTCGCCAATTCACTGAATTGACTGAAGGATGAGCTCCTTCCAAAGCATGGCCACCTCCAAGTTTCTTTCCTAGAAACTCACTTTTCATCACACAGGCAATTGTGCAATGAAGGGAACTTGTGCAACTACAGTGTTTCTCAGGGAGAATTGAGCCCCCACCTCTCTAATTCCCAATGAGGAATATGAAGTTTCCCGTCAAGACTTATTTTCAAAATGGCCAGCAGAGCATCGACCTTGCTGATTCTTTCTCTAATTTGTACATCCAAGGTCATTTAGAAGGGGGATACTTGAGTTGTTTCAACTTGCAACAATCTAGAGGTTTTACCAAAGAGCCCTTAAGAGCCCCTGATTCGGCATCCAGCTTTTCCCAACGATGCATTGCTCACAAAGGCCCAAACACACAGGCCGTGCCTCTAGGACGTTTCTCATCCGAGTGCAGACCCGCCAGTGCTAAGAAACCTGGAATGCTACCTAGAGCTCAAGAACCACACTGAATAACGCTACATGGATTCTGTTGCATGCCAATGTGTGGCATGATACAAGAGGAACGTTAGCTTGAGGCTAGTGTTCAATGGGGTCGCCAATTCACTGAAAATTACTGAAGGTTGAGCAGCTACCAAAGTATGGCAACATCCAAGTTTCTTTCCGAGAAATTCACTTCTCATCACAAAGGGAACTGTGCCATGAAGGGAACATGTGCAACTACAGTATTTCTCACTGAGAATTGATTCCGCAACCCTCTAAATCCCAATGAGGAAAGTAAAGTATCCCTTTAAGCCTTATATTCAATATATATATTCCACAGAGAATTAACCCTGTTCTTTCTTTCTCTAGTTTGTAATTCCAAGGCGCTTTAGAAGGGAGATACTTGAGTTGTTTCAACTTACTACTTTCTAGAGTTTAAGAAAAGAAGCCCTTCACTTCCCATGTCTCGGCATCTAGCTGTTCCCAATGGCGCATTGCTCACAACTCCCCGAACGCACAGGCCGTCCTTCCTGTACTTTTCTCCTCCTAGTGCAGACCCGCAAGTACTAAGAGACCTGGAATGCTTCCTAGAGTTCAAGAACCACACTGAATAAGTCTACAAGGATTCTGCTGCATGCCAACATGTGGCATGATACAAGAGGAACGTTAGCTTGAGGCTAGTGTTCAATGGGGTCGCCAATTCACTGAAGAGTACTGAAGAAGGAGCACCTACCAAAGAATGGCAACCACCAAGTTTCTTTCCGAGAAATTCACTTGTCATCACAAAGGGAATTGTGCCTTGAAGGGAACATGTGCAACGACAGTATTTCTCAGTGAGAATGGATCCCGCAACTCTCTAAATCCCAATGAGGAAAGTAAAGTATCCCTTTAAGCCTTATATTCAATATATATATTCCACAGAGAATTAACCCTGTTCTTTCTTTCTCTAGTTTGTAATTCCAAGGCGCTTTAGAAGGGAGATACTTGAGTTGTTTCAACTTACTACTTTCTAGAGTTTAAGAAAAGAAGCCCTTCACTTCCCATGACTCGGCATCTAGTTGTACCCAATGATGCATTGCTCACAACACCCCGAAGACAGACGCCATCCTTCCTGTACTTTTCTCCTCCTAGTGCAGACCCACAACTACTAAGAGACCTGGAATGCTTCCTAGAGCCCAGGAACCACAATGAATAAGGCTACATGGATTTTGCTGCATGACAACATGTGTCATGTTAGAAGAGGAACATTAGCTTCAGGTTAGTGGTCAAGTGGGGTCGCCAATTCACTGAAGATTACCGAAGGATGAGCACCTAGCAATGAATGGCAACCTCCAAGTTTCTTTCCTAGAAACTCACTTGTCATCACAAAGGCAATTGTGCTATGAAGAGAACATGTGCAACTAAAGAATTTCTCAGAGAGAACTGAGCCCACAACTCTCTAAATCCCAATGAGGAAAGTCAAGTTTCCCTTCAAGCCTTATTTTCCAAAGGGCCCGCAGAGCACTGACCCTGCTGTTTCCTTCTCTATTTTGTACCTCCAACGTGCTTTAGACGGGAGATACTTGAGTTGTTTCAAGTTGCCACATTCTAGAAATTTAACAAAAGAAACCCTTCACCTCCATGCCTCGGCATCTAGCTGTTCCCAAGGCTGCACTTATCACAACTCCCCAAACACACAGGCCGTCCTTCTTGTACGTTTCACAGCCTAGTGCAGATCCGATAGTACTAAGAGACCTGGAATGCTTCGTAGAGCTCAAGAACCACACTGAATAAGGCTACTTAGATTCTGCTGCATGCCAACCTCTGGCATGATACAAGAGGAACGTTAGCCTGAGGCTAGTGGTCAAAAAGGGTCGCCAATTCACTGAATTGACTGAAGGATGAGCTCCTTCCAAAGCATGGCCACCTCCAAGTTTCTTTCCTAGAAACTCACTTTTCATCACACAGGCAATTGTGCAATGAAGGGAACTTGTGCAACTACAGTGTTTCTCAGGGAGAATTGAGCCCCCACCTCTCTAAATCCCAATGAGGAATATGAAGTTTCCCGTCAAGACTTATTTTCAAAATGGCCAGCAGAGCATCGACCTTGCTGATTCTTTCTCTAATTTGTACATCCAAGGTCATTTAGAAGGGGGATACTTGAGTTGTTTCAACTTGCAACAATCTAGAGGTTTTACCAAAGAGCCCTTAAGAGCCCCTGATTCGGCATCCAGCTTTTCCCAACGATGCATTGCTCACAAAGGCCCAAACACACAGGCCGTGCCTCTAGGACGTTTCTCATCCGAGTGCAGACCCGCCAGTGCTAAGAAACCTGGAATGCTACCTAGAGCTCAAGAACCACACTGAATAACGCTACATGGATTCTGCTGCATGCCAATGTGTGGCATGATACAAGAGGAACGTTAGCTTGAGGCTAGTGTTCATTGGGGTCGCCAATTCACTGAAAATTACTGAAGGTTGAGCAGCTACCAAAGTATGGCAACGTCCAAGTTTCTTTCCGAGAATTTCACTTCTCATCACAAAGGGAACTGTGCCATGAAGGGAACATGTGCAACTACAGTATTTCTCACTGAGAATTGATTCCGCAACCCTCTAAATCCCAATGAGGAAAGTAAAGTATCTCTTTAAGCCTTATATTCAATATATATATTCCACAGAGAATTAACCCTGTTCTTTCTTTCTCTAGTTTGTAATTCCAAGGCGCTTTAGAAGGGAGATACTTGAGTTGTTTCAACTTACTACTTTCTAGAGTTTAAGAAAAGAAGCCCTTCACTTCCCATGTCTCGGCATCTAGCTGTTCCCAATGGCGCATTGCTCACAACTCCCCGAACGCAGAGGCCGTCCTTCCTGTACTTTTCTCATCCTAGTGCAGACCCGCAAGTACTAAGAGACCTGGAATGCTTCCTAGAGCTCAAGAACCACACTGAATAAGTCTACAAGGATTCTGCTGCATGCCAACATGTGCCATGATACAAGAGGAACGTTAGCTTGAGGCTAGTGTTCAATGGGGTCGCCAATTCACTGAAGATTACTGAAGGAGGAGCACCTACCAAAGAATGGCAACCACCAAGTTTCTTTCCGAGAAATTCACTTGTCATCACAAAGGGAATTGTGCCTTGAAGGGAACATGTGCAACGACAGTATTTCTCAGTGAGAATGGATCCCGCAACTCTCTAAATCCCAATGAGGAAAGTAAAGTATCCCTTTAAGCCTTATATTCAATATATATATTCCACAGAGAATTAACCCTGTTCTTTCTTTCTCTAGTTTGTAATTCCAAGGCGCTTTAGAAGGGAGATACTTGAGTTGTTTCAACTTACTACTTTCTAGAGTTTAAGAAAAGAAGCCCTTCACTTCCCATGACTCGGCATCTAGTTGCACCCAATGATGCATTGCTCACAACCCCCCGAAGACAGACGCCATCCTTCCTGTACTTTTCTCATCCTAGTGCAGACCCGCAAGTACTAAGAGACCTGGAATGCTTCCTAGAGCCCAGGAACCACAATGAATAAGGCTACATGGATTTTGCTGCATGACAACATGTGTCATGTTAGAAGAGGAACATTAGCTTCAGGTTAGTGGTCAAGTGGGGTCGCCAATTCACTGAAGATTACCGAAGGATGAGCACCTACCAAAGAATGGCAACCTCCAAGTTTCTTTCCTAGAAACTCAGTTGTCATCACAAAGGCAATTGTGCTATGAAGAGAACATGTGCAACTAAAGAATTTCTCAGAGAGAACTGAGCCCACAACTCTCTAAATCCCAATGAGGAAAGTCAAGTTTCCCTTCAAGCCTTATTTTCCAAAGGGCCCGCAGAGCACTGACCCTGCTGTTTCCTTCTCTATTTTGTACCTCCAACGTGCTTTAGACGGGAGATACTTGAGTTGTTTCAAGTTGCCACATTCTAGAAATTTAACAAAAGAAACCCTTCACCTCCATGCCTCGGCATCTAGCTGTTCCCAAGGCTGCACTTATCACAACTCCCCAAACCCACAGGCCGTCCTTCTTGTACGTTTCACAGCCTAGTGCAGATCCGATAGTACTAAGAGACCTGGAATGCTTCGTAGAGCTCAAGAACCACACTGAATAAGGCTACTTAGATTCTGCTGCATGCCAACCTCTGGCATGATACAAGAGGAACGTTAGCCTGAGGCTAGTGGTCAAAAAGGGTCGCCAATTCACTGAATTGACTGAAGGATGAGCTCCTTCCAAAGCATGGCCACCTCCAAGTTTCTTTCCTAGAAACTCACTTTTCATCACACAGGCAATTGTGCAATGAAGGGAACTTGTGCAACTACAGTGTTTCTCAGGGAGAATTGAGCCCCCACCTCTCTAAATCCCAATGAGGAATATGAAGTTTCCCGTCAAGACTTATTTTCAAAATGGCCAGCAGAGCATCGACCTTGCTGATTCTTTCTCTAATTTGTACATCCAAGGTCATTTAGAAGGGGGATACTTGAGTTGTTTCAACTTGCAACAATCTAGAGGTTTTACCAAAGAGCCCTTAAGAGCCCCTGATTCGGCATCCAGCTTTTCCCAACGATGCATTGCTCACAAAGGCCCAAACACACAGGCCGTGCCTCTAGGACGTTTCTCATCCGAGTGCAGACCCGCCAGTACGAAGAAACCTGGAATGCTACCTAGAGCTCAAGAACCACACTGAATAACGCTACATGGATTCTGCTGCATGCCAATGTGTGGCATGATACAAGAGGAACTTTAGCTTGAGGCTAGTGTTCAATGGGGTCGCCAATTCACTGAAAATTACTGAAGGTTGAGCAGCTACCAAAGTATGGCAACGTCCAAGTTTCTTTCCGAGAAATTCACTTCTCATCACAAAGGGAACTGTGCCATGAAGGGAACATGTGCAACTACAGTATTTCTCACTGAGAATTGATTCCGCAACCCTCTAAATCCCAATGAGGAAAGTAAAGTATCCCTTTAAGCCTTATATTCAATATATATATTCCACAGAGAATTAACCCTGTTCTTTCTTTCTCTAGTTTGTAATTCCAAGGCGCTTTAGAAGGGAGATACTTGAGTTGTTTCAACTTACTACTTTCTAGAGTTTAAGAAAAGAAGCCCTTCACTTCCCATGTCTCGGCATCTAGCTGTTCCCAATGGCGCATTGCTCACAACTCCCCGAACGCACAGGCCGTCCTTCCTGTACTTTTCTCATCCTAGTGCAGACCCGCAAGTACTAAGAGACCTGGAATGCTTCCTAGAGTTCAAGAACCACACTGAATAAGTCTACAAGGATTCTGCTGCATGCCAACATGTGGCATGATACAAGAGGAACGTTAGCTTGAGGCTAGTGTTCAATGGGGTCGCCAATTCACTGAAGATTACTGAAGGAGGAGCACCTACCAAAGAATGGCAACCACCAAGTTTCTTTCCGAGAAATTCACTTGTCATCACAAAGGGAATTGTGCCATGAAGGGAACATGTGCAACGACAGTATTTCTCAGTGAGAATGGATCCCGCAACTCTCTAAATCCCAATGAGGAAAATAAAGTTCCCCTTTAAGCCTTATATTCAAAAGGGTCCACAGAGCATTGATCCTATTGTTTCTTTCTCTATTTTGTAGTTGAAGGTGTTTTAGAAGGGAGATAGTTGAGTTGTTTCAACTTACTACTTTCTAGAGTTTAACAAAAGAAGCCCTTCACTTCCCATGACTCGGCATCTAGTTGTACCCAATGATGCATTGCTCACAACACCCCGAAGACAGACGCCATCCTTCCTGTACTTTTCTCCTCCTAGTGCAGACCCGCAAGTACTAAGAGACCTGGAATGCTTCCTAGAGCCCAGGAACCACAATGAATAAGGCTACATGGATTTTGCTGCATGACAACATGTGTCATGTTAGAAGAGGAACATTAGCTTCAGGTTAGTGGTCAAGTGGGGTCGCCAATTCACTGAAGATTACCGAAGGATGAGCACCTAGCAAAGAATGGCAACCTCCAAGTTTCTTTCCTAGAAACTCAGTTGTCATCACAAAGGCAATTGTGCTATGAAGAGAACATGTGCAACTAAAGAATTTCTCAGAGAGAACTGAGCCCACAACTCTCTAAATCCCAATGAGGAAAGTCAAGTTTCCCTTCAAGCCTTATTTTCCAAAGGGCCCGCAGAGCACTGACCCTGCTGTTTCCTTCTCTATTTTGTACCTCCAACGTGCTTTAGACGGGAGATACTTGAGTTGTTTCAAGTTGCCACATTCTAGAAATTTAACAAAAGAAACCCTTCACCTCCATGCCTCGGCATCTAGCTGTTCCCAAGGCTGCACTTATCACAACTCCCCAAACACACAGGCCGTCCTTCTTGTACGTTTCACAGCCTAGTGCAGATCCGATAGTACTAAGAGACCTGGAATGCTTCGTAGAGCTCAAGAACCACACTGAATAAGGCTACTTAGATTCTGCTGCATGCCAACCTCTGGCATGATACAAGAGGAACGTTAGCCTGAGGCTAGTGGTCAAAAAGGGTCGCCAATTCACTGAATTGACTGAAGGATGAGCTCCTTCCAAAGCATGGCCACCTCCAAGTTTCTTTCCTAGAAACTCACTTTTCATCACACAGGCAATTGTGCAATGAAGGGAACTTGTGCAACTACAGTGTTTCTCAGGGAGAATTGAGCCCCCACCTCTCTAATTCCCAATGAGGAATATGAAGTTTCCCGTCAAGACTTATTTTCAAAATGGCCAGCAGAGCATCGACCTTGCTGATTCTTTCTCTAATTTGTACATCCAAGGTCATTTAGAAGGGGGATACTTGAGTTGTTTCAACTTGCAACAATCTAGAGGTTTTACCAAAGAGCCCTTAAGAGCCCCTGATTCGGCATCCAGCTTTTCCCAACGATGCATTGCTCACAAAGGCCCAAACACACAGGCCGTGCCTCTAGGACGTTTCTCATCCGAGTGCAGACCCGCCAGTGCTAAGAAACCTGGAATGCTACCTAGAGCTCAAGAACCACACTGAATAACGCTACATGGATTCTGTTGCATGCCAATGTGTGGCATGATACAAGAGGAACGTTAGCTTGAGGCTAGTGTTCAATGGGGTCGCCAATTCACTGAAAATTACTGAAGGTTGAGCAGCTACCAAAGTATGGCAACGTCCAAGTTTCTTTCCGAGAAATTCACTTCTCATCACAAAGGGAACTGTGCCATGAAGGGAACATGTGCAACTACAGTATTTCTCACTGAGAATTGATTCCGCAACCCTCTAAATCCCAATGAGCAAAGTAAAGTATCCCTTTAAGCCTTATATTCAATATATATATTCCACAGAGAATTAACCCTGTTCTTTCTTTCTCTAGTTTGTAATTCCAAGGCGCTTTAGAAGGGAGGTACTTGAGTTGTTTCAACTTACTACTTTCTAGAGTTTAAGAAAAGAAGCCCTTCACTTCCCATGTCTCGGCATCTAGCTGTTCCCAATGGCGCATTGCTCACAACTCCCCGAACGCACAGGCCGTCCTTCCTGTACTTTTCTCATCCTAGTGCAGACCCGCAAGTACTAAGAGACCTGGAATGCTTCCTAGAGTTCAAGAACCACACTGAATAAGTCTACAAGGATTCTGCTGCATGCCAACATGTGGCATGATACAAGAGGAACGTTAGCTTGAGGCTAGTGTTCAATGGGGTCGCCAATTCACTGAAGATTACTGAAGGAGGAGCACCGACCAAAGAATGGCAACCACCAAGTTTCTTTCCGAGAAATTCACTTGCCATCACAAAGGGAATTGTGCCTTGAAGGGAACATGTGCAACGACAGTATTTCTCAGTGAGAATGGATCCCGCAACTCTCTAAATCCCAATGAGGAAAGTAAAGTAACCCTTTAAGCCTTATATTCAATATATATATTCCACAGAGTATTAACCCTGTTCTTTCTTTCTCTAGTTTGTAATTCCAAGGCGCTTTAGAAGGGAGATACTTGAGTTGTTTCAACTTACTACTTTCTAGAGTTTAAGAAAAGAAGCCCTTCACTTCCCATGACTCGGCATCTAGTTGTACCCAATGATGCATTGCTCACAACACCCCGAAGACAGACGCCATCCTTCCTGTACTTTTCTCATCCTAGTGCAGACCCGCAAGTACTAAGAGACCTGGAATGCTTCCTAGAGCCCAGGAACCACAATGAATAAGGCTACATGGATTTTGCTGCATGACAACATGTGTCATGTTAGAAGAGGAACATTAGCTTCAGGTTAGTGGTCAAGTGGGGTCGCCAATTCACTGAAGATTACCGAAGGATGAGCACCTACCAAAGAATGGCAACCTCCAAGTTTCTTTCCTAGAAACTCACTTGTCATCACAAAGGCAATTGTGCTATGAAGAGAACATGTGCAACTAAAGAATTTCTCAGAGAGAACTGAGCCCACAACTCTCTAAATCCCAATGAGGAAAGTCAAGTTTCCCTTCAAGCCTTATTTTCCAAAGGGCCCGCAGAGCACTGACCCTGCTGTTTCCTTCTCTATTTTGTACCTCCAACGTGCTTTAGACGGGAGATACTTGAGTTGTTTCAAGTTGCCACATTCTAGAAATTTAACAAAAGAAACCCTTCACCTCCATGCCTCGGCATCTACCTGTTCCCAAGGCTGCACTTATCACAACTCCCCAAACACACAGGCCGTCCTTCTTGTACGTTTCACAGCCTAGTGCAGATCCGATAGTACTAAGAGACCTGGAATGCTTCGTAGAGCTCAAGAACCACACTGAATAAGGCTACTTAGATTCTGCTGCATGCCAACCTCTGGCATGATACAAGAGGAACGTTAGCCTGAGGCTAGTGGTCAAAAAGGGTCGCCAATTCACTGAATTGACTGAAGGATGAGCTCCTTCCAAAGCATGGCCACCTCCAAGTTTCTTTCCTAGAAACTCACTTTTCATCACACAGGCAATTGTGCAATGAAGGGAACTTGTGCAACTACAGTGTTTCTCAGGGAGAATTGAGCCCCCACCTCTCTAATTCCCAATGAGGAATATGAAGTTTCCCGTCAAGACTTATTTTCAAAATGGCCAGCAGAGCATCGACCTTGCTGATTCTTTCTCTAATTTGTACATCCAAGGTCATTTAGAAGGGGGATACTTGAGTTGTTTCAACTTGCAACAATCTAGAGGTTTTACCAAAGAGCCCTTAAGAGCCCCTGATTCGGCATCCAGCTTTTCCCAACGATGCATTGCTCACAAAGGCCCAAACACACAGGCCGTGCCTCTAGGACGTTTCTCATCCGAGTGCAGACCCGCCAGTGCTAAGAAACCTGGAATGCTACCTAGAGCTCAAGAACCACACTGAATAACGCTACATGGATTCTGTTGCATGCCAATGTGTGGCATGATACAAGAGGAACGTTAGCTTGAGGCTAGTGTTCAATGGGGTCACCAATTCACTGAAAATTACTGAAGGTTGAGCAGCTACCAAAGTATGGCAACGTCCAAGTTTCTTTCCGAGAAATTCACTTCTCATCACAAAGGGAACTGTGCCATGAAGGGAACATGTGCAACTACAGTATTTCTCACTGAGAATTGATTCCGCAACCCTCTAAATCCCAATGAGGAAAGTAAAGTATCCCTTTAAGCCTTATATTCAATATATATATTCCACAGAGAATTAACCCTGTTCTTTCTTTCTCTAGTTTGTAATTCCAAGGCGCTTTAGAAGGGAGATACTTGAGTTGTTTCAACTTACTACTTTCTAGAGTTTAAGAAAAGAAGCCCTTCACTTCCCATGTCTCGGCATCTAGCTGTTCCCAATGGCGCATTGCTCACAACTCCCCGAACGCACAGGCCGTCCTTCCTGTACTTTTCTCCTCCTAGTGCAGACCCGCAAGTACTAAGAGACCTGGAATGCTTCCTAGAGTTCAAGAACCACACTGAATAAGTCTACAAGGATTCTGCTGCATGCCAACATGTGGCATGATACAAGAGGAACGTTAGCTTGAGGCTAGTGTTCAATGGGGTCGCCAATTCACTGAAGATTACTGAAGGAGGAGCACCTACCAAAGAATGGCAACCACCAAGTTTCTTTCCGAGAAATTCACTTGTCATCACAAAGGGAATTGTGCCTTGAAGGGAACATGTGCAACGACAGTATTTCTCAGTGAGAATGGATCCCGCAACTCTCTAAATCCCAATGAGGAAAGTAAAGTATCCCTTTAAGCCTTATATTCAATATATATATTCCACAGAGAATTAACCCTGTTCTTTCTTTCTCTAGTTTGTAATTCCAAGGCGCTTTAGAAGGGAGGTACTTGAGTTGTTTCAACTTACTACTTTCTAGAGTTTAAGAAAAGAAGCCCTTCACTTCCCATGTCTCGGCATCTAGCTGTTCCCAATGGCGCATTGCTCACAACTCCCCGAACGCACAGGCCGTCCTTCCTGTACTTTTCTCATCCTAGTGCAGACCCGCAAGTACTAAGAGACCTGGAATGCTTCCTAGAGTTCAAGAACCACACTGAATAAGTCTACAAGGATTCTGCTGCATGCCAACATGTGGCATGATACAAGAGGAACGTTAGCTTGAGGCTAGTGTTCAATGGGGTCGCCAATTCACTGAAGATTACTGAAGGAGGAGCACCGACCAAAGAATGGCAACCACCAAGTTTCTTTCCGAGAAATTCACTTGCCATCACAAAGGGAATTGTGCCTTGAAGGGAACATGTGCAACGACAGTATTTCTCAGTGAGAATGGATCCCGCAACTCTCTAAATCCCAATGAGGAAAGTAAAGTAACCCTTTAAGCCTTATATTCAATATATATATTCCACAGAGTATTAACCCTGTTCTTTCTTTCTCTAGTTTGTAATTCCAAGGCGCTTTAGAAGGGAGATACTTGAGTTGTTTCAACTTACTACTTTCTAGAGTTTAAGAAAAGAAGCCCTTCACTTCCCATGACTCGGCATCTAGTTGTACCCAATGATGCATTGCTCACAACACCCCGAAGACAGACGCCATCCTTCCTGTACTTTTCTCATCCTAGTGCAGACCCGCAAGTACTAAGAGACCTGGAATGCTTCCTAGAGCCCAGGAACCACAATGAATAAGGCTACATGGATTTTGCTGCATGACAACATGTGTCATGTTAGAAGAGGAACATTAGCTTCAGGTTAGTGGTCAAGTGGGGTCGCCAATTCACTGAAGATTACCGAAGGATGAGCACCTACCAAAGAATGGCAACCTCCAAGTTTCTTTCCTAGAAACTCACTTGTCATCACAAAGGCAATTGTGCTATGAAGAGAACATGTGCAACTAAAGAATTTCTCAGAGAGAACTGAGCCCACAACTCTCTAAATCCCAATGAGGAAAGTCAAGTTTCCCTTCAAGCCTTATTTTCCAAAGGGCCCGCAGAGCACTGACCCTGCTGTTTCCTTCTCTATTTTGTACCTCCAACGTGCTTTAGACGGGAGATACTTGAGTTGTTTCAAGTTGCCACATTCTAGAAATTTAACAAAAGAAACCCTTCACCTCCATGCCTCGGCATCTACCTGTTCCCAAGGCTGCACTTATCACAACTCCCCAAACACACAGGCCGTCCTTCTTGTACGTTTCACAGCCTAGTGCAGATCCGATAGTACTAAGAGACCTGGAATGCTTCGTAGAGCTCAAGAACCACACTGAATAAGGCTACTTAGATTCTGCTGCATGCCAACCTCTGGCATGATACAAGAGGAACGTTAGCCTGAGGCTAGTGGTCAAAAAGGGTCGCCAATTCACTGAATTGACTGAAGGATGAGCTCCTTCCAAAGCATGGCCACCTCCAAGTTTCTTTCCTAGAAACTCACTTTTCATCACACAGGCAATTGTGCAATGAAGGGAACTTGTGCAACTACAGTGTTTCTCAGGGAGAATTGAGCCCCCACCTCTCTAATTCCCAATGAGGAATATGAAGTTTCCCGTCAAGACTTATTTTCAAAATGGCCAGCAGAGCATCGACCTTGCTGATTCTTTCTCTAATTTGTACATCCAAGGTCATTTAGAAGGGGGATACTTGAGTTGTTTCAACTTGCAACAATCTAGAGGTTTTACCAAAGAGCCCTTAAGAGCCCCTGATTCGGCATCCAGCTTTTCCCAACGATGCATTGCTCACAAAGGCCCAAACACACAGGCCGTGCCTCTAGGACGTTTCTCATCCGAGTGCAGACCCGCCAGTGCTAAGAAACCTGGAATGCTACCTAGAGCTCAAGAACCACACTGAATAACGCTACATGGATTCTGTTGCATGCCAATGTGTGGCATGATACAAGAGGAACGTTAGCTTGAGGCTAGTGTTCAATGGGGTCACCAATTCACTGAAAATTACTGAAGGTTGAGCAGCTACCAAAGTATGGCAACGTCCAAGTTTCTTTCCGAGAAATTCACTTCTCATCACAAAGGGAACTGTGCCATGAAGGGAACATGTGCAACTACAGTATTTCTCACTGAGAATTGATTCCGCAACCCTCTAAATCCCAATGAGGAAAGTAAAGTATCCCTTTAAGCCTTATATTCAATATATATATTCCACAGAGAATTAACCCTGTTCTTTCTTTCTCTAGTTTGTAATTCCAAGGCGCTTTAGAAGGGAGATACTTGAGTTGTTTCAACTTACTACTTTCTAGAGTTTAAGAAAAGAAGCCCTTCACTTCCCATGTCTCGGCATCTAGCTGTTCCCAATGGCGCATTGCTCACAACTCCCCGAACGCACAGGCCGTCCTTCCTGTACTTTTCTCCTCCTAGTGCAGACCCGCAAGTACTAAGAGACCTGGAATGCTTCCTAGAGTTCAAGAACCACACTGAATAAGTCTACAAGGATTCTGCTGCATGCCAACATGTGGCATGATACAAGAGGAACGTTAGCTTGAGGCTAGTGTTCAATGGGGTCGCCAATTCACTGAAGATTACTGAAGGAGGAGCACCTACCAAAGAATGGCAACCACCAAGTTTCTTTCCGAGAAATTCACTTGTCATCACAAAGGGAATTGTGCCTTGAAGGGAACATGTGCAACGACAGTATTTCTCAGTGAGAATGGATCCCGCAACTCTCTAAATCCCAATGAGGAAAGTAAAGTATCCCTTTAAGCCTTATATTCAATATATATATTCCACAGAGAATTAACCCTGTTCTTTCTTTCTCTAGTTTGTAATTCCAAGGCGCTTTAGAAGGGAGATACTTGAGTTGTTTCAACTTACTACTTTCTAGAGTTTAAGAAAAGAAGCCCTTCACTTCCCATGACTCGGCATCTAGTTGTACCCAATGATGCATTGCTCACAACCCCCCGAAGACAGATGGCATCCTTCCTGTACTTTTCTCATCCTAGTGCAGACCCGCAAGTACTAAGAGACCTGGAATGCTTCCTAGAGCCCAGGAACCACAATGAATAAGGCTACATGGATTTTGCTGCATGACAACATGTGTCATGTTAGAAGAGGAACATTAGCTTCAGGTTAGTGGTCAAGTGGGGTCGCCAATTCACTGAAGATTACCGAAGGATGAGCACCTACCAAAGAATGGCAACCTCCAAGTTTCTTTCCTAGAAACTCACTTGTCATCACAAAGGCAATTGTGCTATGAAGAGAACATGTGCAACTAAAGAATTTCTCAGAGAGAACTGAGCCCACAACTCTCTAAATCCCAATGAGGAAAGTCAAGTTTCCCTTCAAGCCTTATTTTCCAAAGGGCCCGCAGAGCACTGACCCTGCTGTTTCCTTCTCTATTTTGTACCTCCAACGTGCTTTAGACGGGAGATACTTGAGTTGTTTCAAGTTGCCACATTCTAGAAATTTAACAAAAGAAACCCTTCACCTCCATGCCTCGGCATCTAGCTGTTCCCAAGGCTGCACTTATCACAACTCCCCAAACACACAGGCCGTCCTTCTTGTACGTTTCACAGCCTAGTGCAGATCCGATAGTACTAAGAGACCTGGAATGCTTCGTAGAGCTCAAGAACCACACTGAATAAGGCTACTTAGATTCTGCTGCATGCCAACCTCTGGCATGATACAAGAGGAACGTTAGCCTGAGGCTAGTGGTCAAAAAGGGTCGCCAATTCACTGAATTGACTGAAGGATGAGCTCCTTCCAAAGCATGGCCACCTCCAAGTTTCTTTCCTAGAAACTCACTTTTCATCACACAGGCAATTGTGCAATGAAGGGAACTTGTGCAACTACAGTGTTTCTCAGGGAGAATTGAGCCCCCACCTCTCTAAATCCCAATGAGGAATATGAAGTTTCCCGTCAAGACTTATTTTCAAAATGGCCAGCAGAGCATCGACCTTGCTGATTCTTTCTCTAATTTGTACATCCAAGGTCATTTAGAAGGGGGATACTTGAGTTGTTTCAACTTGCAACAATCTAGAGGTTTCACCAAAGAGCCCTTAAGAGCCCCTGATTCGGCATCCAGCTTTTCCCAACGATGCATTGCTCACAAAGGCCCAAACACACAGGCCGTGCCTCTAGGACGTTTCTCATCCGAGTGCAGACCCGCCAGTGCTAAGAAACCTGGAATGCTACCTAGAGCTCAAGAACCACACTGAATAACGCTACATGGATTCTGCTGCATGCCAATGTGTGGCATGATACAAGAGGAACGTTAGCTTGAGGCTAGTGTTCAATGGGGTCGCCAATTCACTGAAAATTACTGAAGGTTGAGCAGCTACCAAAGTATGGGAACGTCCAAGTTTCTTTCCGAGAATTTCACTTCTCATCACAAAGGGAACTGTGCCATGAAGGGAACATGTGCAACTACAGTATTTCTCACTGAGAATTGATTCCGCAACCCTCTAAATCCCAATGAGGAAAGTAAAGTATCTCTTTAAGCCTTATATTCAATATATATATTCCACAGAGAATTAACCCTGTTCTTTCTTTCTCTAGTTTGTAATTCCAAGGCGCTTTAGAAGGGAGATACTTGAGTTGTTTCAACTTACTACTTTCTAGAGTTTAAGAAAAGAAGCCCTTCACTTCCCATGTCTCGGCATCTAGCTGTTCCCAATGGCGCTTTGCTCACAACTCCCCGAACGCACAGGCCGTCCTTCCTGTACTTTTCTCATCCTAGTGCAGACCCGCAAGTACTAAGAGACCTGGAATGCTTCCTAGAGTTCAAGAACCACACTGAATAAGTCTACAAGGATTCTGCTGCATGCCAACATGTGGCATGATACAAGAGGAACGTTAGCTTGAGGCTAGTGTTCAATGGCTCGCCAATTCACTGAAGAGTACTGAAGGAGGAGCACCTACCAAAGAATGGCAACCACCAAGTTTCTTTCCGAGAAATTCACTTGTCATCACAAAGGGAATTGTGCCTTGAAGGGAACATGTGCAACGACAGTATTTGTCAGTGAGAATGGATCCCGCAACTCTCTAAATCCCAATGAGGAAAGTAAAGTATCCCTTTAAGCCTTATATTCAATATATATATTCCACAGAGAATTAACCCTGTTCTTTCTTTCTCTAGTTTGTAATTCCAAGGCGCTTTAGAAGGGAGATACTTGAGTTGTTTCAACTTACTACTTTCTAGAGTTTAAGAAAAGAAGCCCTTCACTTCCCATGACTCGGCATCTAGTTGTACCCAATGATGCATTGCTCACAACCCCCCGAAGACAGATGGCATCCTTCCTGTACTTTTCTCATCCTAGTGCAGACCCGCAAGTACTAAGAGACCTGGAATGCTTCCTAGAGCCCAGGAACCACAATGAATAAGGCTACATGGATTTTGCTGCATGACAACATGTGTCATGTTAGAAGAGGAACATTAGCTTCAGGTTAGTGGTCAAGTGGGGTCGCCAATTCACTGAAGATTACCGAAGGATGAGCACCTACCAAAGAATGGCAACCTCCAAGTTTCTTTCCTAGAAACTCACTTGTCATCACAAAGGCAATTGTGCTATGAAGAGAACATGTGCAACTAAAGAATTTCTCAGAGAGAACTGAGCCCACAACTCTCTAAATCCCAATGAGGAAAGTCAAGTTTCCCTTCAAGCCTTATTTTCCAAAGGGCCCGCAGAGCACTGACCCTGCTGTTTCCTTCTCTATTTTGTACCTCCAACGTGCTTTAGACTGGAGATACTTGAGTTGTTTCAAGTTGCCACATTCTAGAAATTTAACAAAAGAAACCCTTCACCTCCATGCCTCGGCATCTAGCTGTTCCCAAGGCTGCACTTATCACAAATCCCCAAACACACAGGCCGTCCTTCTTGTACGTTTCACAGCCTAGTGCAGATCCGATAGTACTAAGAGACCTGGAATGCTTCGTAGAGCTCAAGAACCACACTGAATAAGGCTACTTAGATTCTGCTGCATGCCAACCTCTGGCATGATACAAGAGGAACGTTAGCCTGAGGCTAGTGGTCAAAAAGGGTCGCCAATTCACTGAATTGACTGAAGGATGAGCTCCTTCCAAAGCATGGCCACCTCCAAGTTTCTTTCCTAGAAACTCACTTTTCATCACACAGGCAATTGTGCAATGAAGGGAACTTGTGCAACTACAGTGTTTCTCAGGGAGAATTGAGCCCCCACCTCTCTAATTCCCAATGAGGAATATGAAGTTTCCCGTCAAGACTTATTTTCAAAATGGCCAGCAGAGCATCGACCTTGCTGATTCTTTCTCTAATTTGTACATCCAAGGTCATTTAGAAGGGGGATACTTGAGTTGTTTCAACTTGCAACAATCTAGAGGTTTTACCAAAGAGCCCTTAAGAGCCCCTGATTCGGCATCCAGCTTTTCCCAACGATGCATTGCTCACAAAGGCCCAAACACACAGGCCGTGCCTCTAGGACGTTTCTCATCCGAGTGCAGACCCGCCAGTGCTAAGAAACCTGGAATGCTACCTAGAGCTCAAGAACCACACTGAATAACGCTACATGGATTCTGTTGCATGCCAATGTGTGGCATGATACAAGAGGAACGTTAGCTTGAGGCTAGTGTTCAATGGGGTCACCAATTCACTGAAAATTACTGAAGGTTGAGCAGCTACCAAAGTATGGCAACGTCCAAGTTTCTTTCCGAGAAATTCACTTCTCATCACAAAGGGAACTGTGCCATGAAGGGAACATGTGCAACTACAGTATTTCTCACTGAGAATTGATTCCGCAACCCTCTAAATCCCAATGAGGAAAGTAAAGTATCCCTTTAAGCCTTATATTCAATATATATATTCCACAGAGAATTAACCCTGTTCTTTCTTTCTCTAGTTTGTAATTCCAAGGCGCTTTAGAAGGGAGATACTTGAGTTGTTTCAACTTACTACTTTCTAGAGTTTAAGAAAAGAAGCCCTTCACTTCCCATGTCTCGGCATCTAGCTGTTCCCAATGGCGCATTGTTCACAACTCCCCGAACGCACAGGCCGTCCTTCCTGTACTTTTCTCCTCCTAGTGCAGACCCGCAAGTACTAAGAGACCTGGAATGCTTCCTAGAGTTCAAGAACCACACTGAATAAGTCTACAAGGATTCTGCTGCATGCCAACATGTGGCATGATACAAGAGGAACGTTAGCTTGAGGCTAGTGTTCAATGGGGTCGCCAATTCACTGAAGATTACTGAAGGAGGAGCACCTACCAAAGAATGGCAACCACCAAGTTTCTTTCCGAGAAATTCACTTGTCATCACAAAGGGAATTGTGCCTTGAAGGGAACATGTGCAACGACAGTATTTCTCAGTGAGAATGGATCCCGCAACTCTCTAAATCCCAATGAGGAAAGTAAAGTATCCCTTTAAGCCTTATATTCAATATATATATTCCACAGAGAATTAACCCTGTTCTTTCTTTCTCTAGTTTGTAATTCCAAGGCGCTTTAGAAGGGAGATACTTGAGTTGTTTCAACTTACTACTTTCTAGAGTTTAAGAAAAGAAGCCCTTCACTTCCCATGACTCGGCATCTAGTTGTACCCAATGATGCATTGCTCACAACCCCCCGAAGACAGACGGCATCCTTCCTGTACTTTTCTCATCCTAGTGCAGACCCGCAAGTACTAAGAGACCTGGAATGCTTCCTAGAGCCCAGGAACCACAATGAATAAGGCTACATGGATTTTGCTGCATGACAACATGTGTCATGTTAGAAGAGGAACATTAGCTTCAGGTTAGTGGTCAAGTGGGGTCGCCAATTCACTGAAGATTACCGAAGGATGAGCACCTACCAAAGAATGGCAACCTCCAAGTTTCTTTCCTAGAAACTCACTTGTCATCACAAAGGCAATTGTGCTATGAAGAGAACATGTGCAACTAAAGAATTTCTCAGAGAGAACTGAGCCCACAACTCTCTAAATCCCAATGAGGAAAGTCAAGTTTCCCTTCAAGCCTTATTTTCCAAAGGGCCCGCAGAGCACTGACCCTGCTGTTTCCTTCTCTATTTTGTACCTCCAACGTGCTTTAGACGGGAGATACTTGAGTTGTTTCAAGTTGCCACATTCTAGAAATTTAACAAAAGAAACCCTTCACCTCCATGCCTCGGCATCTAGCTGTTCCCAAGGCTGCACTTATCACAACTCCCCAAACACACATGCCGTCCTTCTTGTACGTTTCACAGCCTAGTGCAGATCCGATAGTACTAAGAGACCTGGAATGCTTCGTAGAGCTCAAGAACCACACTGAATAAGGCTACTTAGATTCTGCTGCATGCCAACCTCTGGCATGATACAAGAGGAACGTTAGCCTGAGGCTAGTGGTCAAAAAGGGTCGCCAATTCACTGAATTGACTGAAGGATGAGCTCCTTCCAAAGCATGGCCACCTCCAAGTTTCTTTCCTAGAAACTCACTTTTCATCACACAGGCAATTGTGCAATGAAGGGAACTTGTGCAACTACAGTGTTTCTCAGGGAGAATTGAGCCCCCACCTCTCTAAATCCCAATGAGGAATATGAAGTTTCCCGTCAAGACTTATTTTCAAAATGGCCAGCAGAGCATCGACCTTGCTGATTCTTTCTCTAATTTGTACATCCAAGGTCATTTAGAAGGGGGATACTTGAGTTGTTTCAACTTGCAACAATCTAGAGGTTTTACCAAAGAGCCCTTAAGAGCCCCTGATTCGGCATCCAGCTTTTCCCAACGATGCATTGCTCACAAAGGGCCAAACACACAGGCCGTGCCTCTAGGATGTTTCTCATCCGAGTGCAGACCCGCCAGTACGAAGAAACCTGGAATGCTACCTAGAGCTCAAGAACCACACTGAATAACGCTACATGGATTCTGCTGCATGCCAATGTGTGGCATGATACAAGAGGAACGTTAGCTTGAGGCTAGTGTTCAATGGGGTCGCCAATTCACTGAAAATTACTGAAGGTTGAGCAGCTACCAAAGTATGGCAACGTCCAAGTTTCTTTCCGAGAAATTCACTTCTCATCACAAAGGGAACTGTGCCATGAAGGGAACATGTGCAACTACAGTATTTCTCACTGAGAATTGATTCCGCAACCCTCTAAATCCCAATGAGGAAAGTAAAGTATCTCTTTAAGCCTTATATTCAATATATATATTCCACAGAGAATTAACCCTGTTCTTTCTTTCTCTAGTTTGTAATTCCAAGGCGCTTTAGAAGGGAGATACTTGAGTTGTTTCAACTTACTACTTTCTAGAGTTTAAGAAAAGAAGCCCTTCACTTCCCATGTCTCGGCATCTAGCTGTTCCCAATGGCGCATTGCTCACAACTCCCCGAACGCACAGGCCGTCCTTCCTGTACTTTTCTCATCCTAGTGCAGACCCGCAAGTACTAAGAGACCTGGAATGCTTCCTAGAGTTCAAGAACCACACTGAATTAGTCTACAAGGATTCTGCTGCATGCCAACATGTGGCATTATACAAGAGGAACGTTAGCTTGAGGCTAGTGTTCAATGGGGTCGCCAATTCACTGAAGATTACTGAAGGAGGAGCACCTACCAAAGAATGGCAACCACCAAGTTTCTTTCCGAGAAATTCACTTGTCATCACAAAGGGAATTGTGCCATGAAGGGAACATGTGCAACGACAGTATTTCTCAGTGAGAATGGATCCCGCAACTCTCTAAATCCCAATGAGGAAACTAAAGTTCCCCTTTAAGCCTTATATTCAAAAGGGTCCACAGAGCATTGATCCTATTGTTTCTTTCTCTATTTTGTAGTTGAAGGTGTTTTAGAAGGGAGATACTTGAGTTGTTTCAACTTACTACTTTCTAGAGTTTAACAAAAGAAGCCCTTCACTTCCCATGACTCGGCATCTAGTTGTACCCAATGATGCATTGCTCACAACACCCCGAAGACAGACGCCGTCCTTCCTGTACTTTTCTCCTCCTAGTGCAGACCCGCAAGTACTAAGAGACCTGGAATGCTTCCTAGAGCCCAGGAACCACAATGAATAAGGCTACATGGATTTTGCTGCATGACAACATGTGTCATGTTAGAAGAGGAACATTAGCTTCAGGTTAGTGGTCAAGTGGGGTCACCAATTCACTGAAGATTACCGAAGGATGAGCACCTACCAAAGAATGGCAACCTCCAAGTTTCTTTCCTAGAAACTCACTTGTCATCACAAAGGCAATTGTGCTATGAAGAGAACATGTGCAACTAAAGAATTTCTCAGAGAGAACTGAGCCCACAACGCTCTAAATCCCAATGAGGAAAGTCAAGTTTCCCTTCAAGCCTTATTTTCCAAAGGGCCCGCAGAGCACTGACCGTGCTGTTTCCTTCTCTATTTTGTACTTCCAACGTGC
This sequence comes from Eubalaena glacialis, assembly GCF_028564815.1. Lineage (NCBI taxonomy): Eukaryota > Metazoa > Chordata > Mammalia > Artiodactyla > Balaenidae > Eubalaena > Eubalaena glacialis. The sequence continues at coordinate 50,772,617 of NC_083722.1, read as the reverse complement.
TTTAGACGGGAGATACTTGAGTTGTTTCAAGTTGCCACATTCTAGAAATTTAACCAAAGAAACCCTTCACGTCCATGCCTCGGCATCTAGCTGTTCCCAAGGCTGCACTTATCACAACTCCCCAAACACACAGGCCGTCCTTCTTGTACGTTTCACAGCCTAGTGCAGATCCGATAGTACTAAGAGAACTGGAATGCTTCGTAGAGCTCAAGAACCACACTGAATAAGGCTACTTAGATTCTGCTGCATGCCAACCTCTGGCATGATACAAGAGGAACGTTAGCCTGAGGCTAGTGGTCAAAAAGGTTCGCCAATTCACTGAATTGACTGAAGGATGCGCTCCTTCCAAAGCATGGCCACCTCCAAGTTTCTTTCCTAGAAACTCACTTTTCATCACACAGGCAATTGTGCAATGAAGGGAACTTGTGCAACTACAGTGTTTCTCAGGGAGAATTGAGCCCCCACCTCTCTAAATCCCAATGAGGAATATGAAGTTTCCCGTCAAGACTTATTTTCAAAATGGCCAGCAGAGCATCGACCTTGCTGATTCTTTCTCTAATTTGTACATCCAAGGTCATTTAGAAGGGGGATACTTGAGTTGTTTCAACTTGCAACAATCTAGAGGTTTTACCAAAGAGCCCTTAAGAGCCCCTGATTCGGCATCCAGCTTTTCCCAACGATGCATTGCTCACAAAGGCCCAAACACACAGGCCGTGCCTCTAGGACGTTTCTCATCCGAGTGCAGACCCGCCAGTACGAAGAAACCTGGAATGCTACCTAGAGCTCAAGAACCACACTGAATAACGCTACATGGATTCTGCTGCATGCCAATCTGTGGCATGATACGAGAGGAACGTTAGCTTGAAGCTAGTGTTCAATGGGGTCGCCAATTCACTGAAAATTACTGAAGGTTGAGCAGCTACCAAAGTATGGCAACGTCCAAGTTTCTTTCCGAGAAATTCACTTCTCATCACAAAGGGAACTGTGCCATGAAGGGAACATGTGCAACTACAGTATTTCTCACTGAGAATTGATTCCGCAACTCTCTAAATCCCAATGAGGAAAGTAAAGTATCCCTTTAAGCCTTATATTCAATATATATATTCCACAGAGAATTAACCCTGTTCTTTCTTTCTCTAGTTTGTAATTCCAAGGCGCTTTAGAAGGGAGATACTTGAGTTGCTTCAACTTACTACTTTCTAGAGTTTAAGAAAAGAAGCCCTTCACTTCCCATGACTCGGCATCTAGCTGTTCCCAATGGTGCATTGCTCACAACTCCCCGAACGCACAGGCCGTCCTTCCTGTACTTTTCTCATCCTAGTGCAGACCCGCAAGTACTAAGAGACCTGGAATGCTTCCTAGAGTTCAAGAACCACACTGAATAAGTCTACAAGGATTCTGCTGCATGCCAACATGTGGCATGATACAAGAGGAACGTTAGCTTGAGGCTAGTGTTCAATGGGGTCGCCAATTCACTGAAGATTACTGAAGGAGGAGCACCTACCAAAGAATGGCAACCACCAAGTTTCTTTCCGAGAAATTCACTTGTCATCACAAAGGGAATTGTGCCATGAAGGGAACATGTGCAACGACAGTATTTCTCAGTGAGAATGGATCCCGCAACTCTCTAAATCCCAATGAGGAAAATAAAGTTCCCCTTTAAGCCTTATATTCAAAAGGGTCCACAGAGCATTGATCCTATTGCTTCTTTCTCTATTTTGTAGTTGAAGGTGTTTTAGAAGTGAGATACTTGAGTTGTTTCAACTTACTACATTCTAGAGTTTAACAAAAGAAGCCCTTCACTTCCCATGACTCGGCATCCAGTTGTACCCAATGATGCATTGCTCACAACACCCCGAAGACAGACGCCATCCTTCCTGTACTTTTCTCATCCTAGTGCAGACCCGCAAGTACTAAGAGACCTGGAATGCTTCCTAGAGCCCAGGAACCACAATGAATAAGGCTACATGGATTTTGCTGCATGACAACATGTGTCATGTTAGAAGAGGAACATTAGCTTCAGGTTAGTGGTCAAGTGGGGTCGCCAATTCACTGAAGATTACCGAACGATGAGCACCTACCAAAGAATGGCAACCTCCAAGTTTCTTTCCTAGAAACTCAGTTGTCATCACAAAGGCAATTGTGCTATGAAGAGAACATGTGCAACTAAAGAATTTCTCAGAGAGAACTGAGCCCACAACTCTCTAAATCCCAATGAGGAAAGTCAAGTTTCCCTTCAAGCCTTATTTTCCAAAGGGCCCGCAGAGCACTGACCCTGCTGTTTCCTTCTCTATTTTGTACCTCCAACGTGCTTTAGACGGGAGATACTTGAGTTGTTTCAAGTTGCCACATTCTACAAATTTAACAAAAGAAACCCTTCACCTCCATGCCTCGGCACCTAGCTGTTCCCAAGGCTGCACTTATCACAACTCCCCAAACACACAGGCCGTCCTTCTTGTACGTTTCACAGCCTAGTGCAGATCCGATAGTACTAAGAGACCTGGAATGCTTCGTAGAGCTCAAGAACCACACTGAATAAGGCTACTTAGATTCTGCTGCATGCCAACCTCTGGCATGATACAAGAGGAACGTTAGCTTGAGGCTAGTGTTCAATGGGGTCGCCAATTCACTGAAGATTACTGAAGGAGGAGCACCTACCAAAGAATGGCAACCACCAAGTTTCTTTCCGAGAAATTCACTTGTCATCACAAAGGGAATTGTGCCATGAAGGGAACATGTGCAACGACAGTATTTCTCAGTGAGAATGGATCCCGCAACTCTCTAAATCCCAATGAGGAAAATAAAGTTCCCCTTTAAGCCTTATATTCAAAAGGGTCCACAGAGCATTGATCCTATTGTTTCTTTCTCTATTTTGTAGTTGAAGGTGTTTTAGAAGGGAGATACTTGAGTTGTTTCAACTTACTACTTTCTAGAGTTTAACAAAAGAAGCCCTTCACTTCCCATGACTCGGCATCTAGTTGTACCCAATGATGCATTGCTCACAACACCCCGAAGACAGACGCCGTCCTTCCTGTACTTTTCTCCTCCTAGTGCAGACCCGCAAGTACTAAGAGACCTGGAATGCTTCCTAGAGCCCAGGAACCACAATGAATAAGGCTACATGGATTTTGCTGCATGACAACATGTGTCATGTTAGAAGAGGAACATTAGCTTCAGGTTAGTGGTCAAGTGGGGTCACCAATTCACTGAAGATTACCGAAGGATGAGCACCTACCAAAGAATGGCAACCTCCAAGTTTCTTTCCTAGAAACTCACTTGTCATCACAAAGGCAATTGTGCTATGAAGAGAACATGTGCAACTAAAGAATTTCTCAGAGAGAACTGAGCCCACAACGCTCTAAATCCCAATGAGGAAAGTCAAGTTTCCCTTCAAGCCTTATTTTCCAAAGGGCCCGCAGAGCACTGACCGTGCTGTTTCCTTCTCTATTTTGTACCTCCAACGTGCTTTAGACGGGAGATACTTGAGTTGTTTCAAGTTGCCACATTCTAGAAATTTAACCAAAGAAACCCTTCACCTCCATGCCTCGGCATCTAGCTGTTCCCAAGGCTGCACTTATCACAACTCCCCAAACACACAGGCCGTCCTTCTTGTACGTTTCACAGCCTAGTGCAGATCCGATAGTACTAAGAGACCTGGAATGCTTCGTAGAGCTCAAGAACCACACTGAATAAGGCTACTTAGATTCTGCTGCATGCCAACCTCTGGCATGATACAAGAGGAACGTTAGCCTGAGGCTAGTGGTCAAAAAGGGTCGCCAATTCACTGAATTGACTGAAGGATGCGCTCCTTCCAAAGCATGGCCACCTCCAAGTTTCTTTCCTAGAAACTCACTTTTCATCACACAGGCAATTGTGCAATGAAGGGAACTTGTGCAACTACAGTGTTTCTCAGGGAGAATTGAGCCCCCACCTCTCTAAATCCCAATGAGGAATATGAAGTTTCCCGTCAAGACTTATTTTCAAAATGGCCAGCAGAGCATCGACCTTGCTGATTCTTTCTCTAATTTGTACATCCAAGGTCATTTAGAAGGGGGATACTTGAGTTGTTTCAACTTGCAACAATCTAGAGGTTTTACCAAAGAGCCCTTAAGAGCCCCTGATTCGGCATCCAGCTTTTCCCAACGATGCATTGCTCACAAAGGCCCAAACACACAGGCCGTGCCTCTAGGACGTTTCTCATCCGAGTGCAGACCCGCCAGTACGAAGAAACCTGGAATGCTACCTAGAGCTCAAGAACCACACTGAATAACGCTACATGGATTCTGCTGCATGCCAATCTGTGGCATGATACGAGAGGAACGTTAGCTTGAAGCTAGTGTTCAATGGGGTCGCCAATTCACTGAAAATTACTGAAGGTTGAGCAGCTACCAAAGTATGGCAACGTCCAAGTTTCTTTCCGAGAAATTCACTTCTCATCACAAAGGGAACTGTGCCATGAAGGGAACATGTGCAACTACAGTATTTCTCACTGAGAATTGATTCCGCAACTCTCTAAATCCCAATGAGGAAAGTAAAGTATCCCTTTAAGCCTTATATTCAATATATATATTCCACAGAGAATTAACCCTGTTCTTTCTTTCTCTAGTTTGTAATTCCAAGGCGCTTTAGAAGGGAGATACTTGAGTTGCTTCAACTTACTACTTTCTAGAGTTTAAGAAAAGAAGCCCTTCACTTCCCATGACTCGGCATCTAGCTGTTCCCAATGGTGCATTGCTCACAACTCCCCGAACGCACAGGCCGTCCTTCCTGTACTTTTCTCATCCTAGTGCAGACCCGCAAGTACTAAGAGACCTGGAATGCTTCCTAGAGTTCAAGAACCACACTGAATAAGTCTACAAGGATTATGCTGCATGCCAACATGTGGCATGATACAAGAGGAACGTTAGCTTGAGGCTAGTGTTCAATGGGGTCGCCAATTCACTGAAGATTACTGAAGGAGGAGCACCTACCAAAGAATGGCAACCACCAAGTTTCTTTCCGAGAAATTCACTTGTCATCACAAAGGGAATTGTGCCATGAAGGGAACATGTGCAACGACAGTATTTCTCAGTGAGAATGGATCCCGCAACTCTCTAAATCCCAATGAGGAAAATAAAGTTCCCCTTTAAGCCTTATATTCAAAAGGGTCCACAGAGCATTGATCCTATTGCTTCTTTCTCTATTTTGTAGTTGAAGGTGTTTTAGAAGTGAGATACTTGAGTTGTTTCAACTTACTACATTCTAGAGTTTAACAAAAGAAGCCCTTCACTTCCCATGACTCGGCATCCAGTTGTACCCAATGATGCATTGCTCACAACACCCCGAAGACAGACGCCATCCTTCCTGTACTTTTCTCATCCTAGTGCAGACCCGCAAGTACTAAGAGACCTGGAATGCTTCCTAGAGCCCAGGAACCACAATGAATAAGGCTACATGGATTTTGCTGCATGACAACATGTGTCATGTTAGAAGAGGAACATTAGCTTCAGGTTAGTGGTCAAGTGGGGTCGCCAATTCACTGAAGATTACCGAAGGATGAGCACCTACCAAAGAATGGCAACCTCCAAGTTTCTTTCCTAGAAACTCAGTTGTCATCACAAAGGCAATTGTGCTATGAAGAGAACATGTGCAACTAAAGAATTTCTCAGAGAGAACTGAGCCCACAACTCTCTAAATCCCAATGAGGAAAGTCAAGTTTCCCTTCAAGCCTTATTTTCCAAAGGGCCCGCAGAGCACTGACCCTGCTGTTTCCTTCTCTATTTTGTACCTCCAACGTGCTTTAGACGGGAGATACTTGAGTTGTTTCAAGTTGCCACATTCTACAAATTTAACAAAAGAAACCCTTCACCTCCATGCCTCGGCACCTAGCTGTTCCCAAGGCTGCACTTATCACAACTCCCCAAACACACAGGCCGTCCTTCTTGTACGTTTCACAGCCTAGTGCAGATCCGATAGTACTAAGAGACCTGGAATGCTTCGTAGAGCTCAAGAACCACACTGAATAAGGCTACTTAGATTCTGCTGCATGCCAACCTCTGGCATGATACAAGAGGAACGTTAGCCTGAGGCTAGTGGTCAAAAAGGGTCGCCAATTCACTGAATTGACTGAAGGATGAGCTCCTTCCAAAGCATGGCCACCTCCAAGTTTCTTTCCTAGAAACTCACTTTTCATCACACAGGCAATTGTGCAATGAAGGGAACTTGTGCAACTACAGTGTTTCTCAGGGAGAATTGAGCCCCCACCTCTCTAAATCCCAATGAGGAATATGAAGTTTCCCGTCAAGACTTATTTTCAAAATGGCCAGCAGAGCATCGACCTTGCTGATTCTTTCTCTAATTTGTACATCCAAGGTCATTTAGAAGGGGGATACTTGAGTTGTTTCAACTTGCAACAATCTAGAGGTTTTACCAAAGAGCCCTTAAGAGCCCCTGATTCGGCATCCAGCTTTTCCCAACGATGCATTGCTCACAAAGGCCCAAACACACAGGCCGTGCCTCTAGGACGTTTCTCATCCGAGTGCAGACCCGCCAGTACGAAGAAACCTGGAATGCTACCTAGAGCTCAAGAACCACACTGAATAACGCTACATGGATTCTGCTGCATGCCAATGTGTGGCATGATACAAGAGGAACGTTAGCTTGAGGCTAGTGTTCAATGGGGTCGCCAATTCACTGAAAATTACTGAAGGTTGAGCAGCTACCAAAGTATGGCAACGTCCAAGTTTCTTTCCGAGAAATTCACTTCTCATCACAAAGGGAACTGTGCCATGAAGGGAACATGTGCAACTACAGTATTTCTCACTGAGAATTGATTCCGCAACTCTCTAAATCCCAATGAGGAAAGTAAAGTATCCCTTTAAGCCTTATATTCAATATATATATTCCACAGAGAATTAACTCTGTTCTTTCTTTCTCTAGTTTGTAATTCCAAGGCGCTTTAGAAGGGAGATACTTGAGTTGTTTCAACTTACTACTTTCTAGAGTTTAAGAAAAGAAGCCCTTCACTTCCCATGACTCGGCATCTAGCTGTTCCCAATGGTGCATTGCTCACAACTCCCCGAACGCACAGGCCGTCCTTCCTGTACTTTTCTCATCCTAGTGCAGACCCGCAAGTACTAAGAGACCTGGAATGCTTCCTAGAGTTCAAGAACCACACTGAATAAGTCTACAAGGATTCTGCTGCATGCCAACATGTGGCATGATACAAGAGGAACGTTAGCTTGAGGCTAGTGTTCAATGGGGTCGCCAATTCACTGAAGATTACTGAAGGAGGAGCACCGACCAAAGAATGGCAACCACCAAGTTTCTTTCCGAGAAATTCACTTGTCATCACAAAGGGAATTGTGCCATGAAGGGAACATGTGCAACGACAGTATTTCTCAGTGAGAATGGATCCCGAAACTCTCTAAATCCCAATGAGGAAAATAAAGTTCCCCTTTAAGCCTTATATTCAAAAGGGTCCACAGAGCATTGATCCTATTGCTTCTTTCTCTATTTTGTAGTTGAAGGTGTTTTAGAAGGGAGATACTTGAGTTGTTTCAACTTACTACTTTCTAGAGTTTAAGAAAAGAAGCCCTTCACTTCCCATGACTCGGCATCTAGTTGTACCCAATGATGCATTGCTCACAACACCCCGAAGACAGACGCCGTCCTTCCTGTACTTTTCTCCTCCTAGTGCAGACCCGCAAGTACTAAGAGACCTGGAATGCTTCCTAGAGCCCAGGAACCACAATGAATAAGGCTACATGGATTTTGCTGCATGACAACATGTGTCATGTTAGAAGAGGAACATTAGCTTCAGGTTAGTGGTCAAGTGGGGTCGCCAATTCACTGAAGATTACCGAAGGATGAGCACCTACCAAAGAATGGCAACCTCCAAGTTTCTTTCCTAGAAACTCACTTGTCATCACAAAGGCAATTGTGCTATGAAGAGAACATGTGCAACTAAAGAATTTCTCAGAGAGAACTGAGCCCACAACTCTCTAAATCCCAATGAGGAAAGTCAAGTTTCCCTTCAAGCCTTATTTTCCAAAGGGCCCGCAGAGCACTGACCCTGCTGTTTCCTTCTCTATTTTGTACCTCCAACGTGCTTTAGACGGGAGATACTTGAGTTGTTTCAAGTTGCCACATTCTAGAAATTTAACCAAAGAAACCCTTCACCTCCATGCCTCGGCATCTAGCTGTTCCCAAGGCTGCACTTATCACAACTCCCCAAACACACAGGCCGTCCTTCTTGTACGTTTCACAGCCTAGTGCAGATCCGATAGTACTAAGAGACCTGGAATGCTTCGTAGAGCTCAAGAACCACACTGAATAAGGCTACTTAGATTCTGCTGCATGCCATCCTCTGGCATGATACAAGAGGAACGTTAGCCTGAGGCTAGTGGTCAAAAAGGGTCGTCAATTCACTGAATTGACTGAAGGATGAGCTCCTTCCAAAGCATGGCCACCTCCAAGTTTCTTTCCTAGAAACTCCCTTTTCATCACACAGGCAATTGTGCAATGAAGGGAACTTGTGCAACTACAGTGTTTCTCAGGGAGAATTGAGCCCCCACCTCTCTAAATCCCAATGAGGAATATGAAGTTTCCCGTCAAGACTTATTTTCAAAATGGCCAGCAGAGCATCGACCTTGCTGATTCTTTCTCTAATTTGTACATCCAAGGTCATTTAGAAGGGGGATACTTGAGTTGTTTCAACTTGCAACAATCTAGAGGTTTTACCAAAGAGCCCTTAAGAGCCCCTGATTCGGCATCCAGCTTTTCCCAACGATGCATTGCTCACAAAGGCCCAAACACACAGGCCGTGCCTCTAGGACGTTTCTCATCCGACTGCAGACCCGCCAGTACTAAGAAACCTGGAATGCTACCTAGAGCTCAAGAACCACACTGAATAACGCTACATGGATTCTGCTGCATGCCAATGTGTGGCATGATACAAGAGGAACGTTAGCTTGAGGCTAGTGTTCAATGGGGTCGCCAATTCACTGAAAATTACTGAAGGTTGAGCAGCTACCAAAGTATGGCAACGTCCAAGTTTCTTTCCGAGAAATTCACTTCTCATCACAAAGGGAACTGTGCCATGAAGGGAACATGTGCAACTACAGTATTTCTCACTGAGAATTGATTCCGCAACCCTCTAAATCCCAAAGGGGAAAGTAAAGTATCTCTTTAAGCCTTATATTCAATATATATATTCCACAGAGAATTAACCCTGTTCTTTCTTTCTCTAGTTTGTAATTCCAAGGCGCTTTAGAAGGGAGATACTTGAGTTGTTTCAACTTACTACTTTCTAGAGTTTAAGAAAAGAAGCCCTTCACTTCCCATGACTCGGCATCTAGCTGTTCCCAATGGCGCATTGCTCACAACTCCCCGAACGCACAGGCCGTCCTTCCTGTACTTTTCTCATCCTAGTGCAGACCCGCAAGTACTAAGAGACCTGGAATGCTTCCTAGAGTTCAAGAACCACACTGAATAAGTCTACAAGGATTCTGCTGCATGCCAACATGTGGCATGATACAAGAGGAACGTTAGCTTGAGGCTAGTGTTCAATGGGGTCGCCAATTCACTGAAGATTACTGAAGGAGGAGCACCGACCAAAGAATGGCAACCACCAAGTTTCTTTCCGAGAAATTCACTTGTCATCACAAAGGGAATTGTGCCATGAAGGGAACATGTGCAACGACAGTATTTCTCAGTGAGAATGGATCCCGCAACTCTCTAAATCCCAATGAGGAAAATAAAGTTCCCCTTTAAGCCTTATATTCAAAAGGGTCCACAGAGCATTGATCCTATTGTTTCTTTCTCTATTTTGTAGTTGAAGGTGTTTTAGAAGGGAGATACTTGAGTTGTTTCAACTTACTACATTCTAGAGTTTAACAAAAGAAGCCCTTCACTTCCCATGACTCGGCATCCAGTTGTACCCAATGATGCATTGCTCACAACACCCCGAAGACAGACGCCGTCCTTCCTGTACTTTTCTCATCCTAGTGCAGACCCGCAAGTACTAAGAGACCTGGAATGCTTCCTAGAGCCCAGGAACCACAATGAATAAGGCTACATGGATTTTGCTGCATGACAACATGTGTCATGTTAGAAGAGGAACATTAGCTTCAGGTTAGTGGTCAAGTGGGGTCGCCAATTCACTGAAGATTACCGAAGGATGAGCACCTACCAAAGAATGGCAACCTCCAAGTTTCTTTCCTAGAAACTCAGTTGTCATCACAAAGGCAATTGTGCTATGAAGAGAACATGTGCAACTAAAGAATTTCTCAGAGAGAACTGAGCCCACAACTCTCTAAATCCCAATGAGGAAAGTCAAGTTTCCCTTCAAGCCTTATTTTCCAAAGGGCCCGCAGAGCACTGACCCTGCTGTTTCCTTCTCTATTTTGTACCTCCAACGTGCTTTAGACGGGACATACTTGAGTTGTTTCAAGTTGCCACATTCTAGAAATTTAACAAAAGAAACCCTTCACCTCCATGCCTCGGCACCTAGCTGTTCCCAAGGCTGCACTTATCACAACTCCCCAAACACACAGGCCGTCCTTCTTGTACGTTTCACAGCCTAGTGCAGATCCGATAGTACTAAGAGACCTGGAATGCTTCGTAGAGCTCAAGAACCACACTGAATAAGGCTACTTAGATTCTGCTGCATGCCAACCTCTGGCATGATACAAGAGGAACGTTAGCCTGAGGCTAGTGGTCAAAAAGGGTCGCCAATTCACTGAATTGACTGAAGGATGAGCTCCTTCCAAAGCATGGCCACCTCCAAGTTTCTTTCCTAGAAACTCACTTTTCATCACACAGGCAATTGTGCAATGAAGGGAACTTGTGCAACTACAGTGTTTCTCAGGGAGAATTGAGCCCCCACCTCTCTAAATCCCAATGAGGAATATGAAGTTTCCCGTCAAGACTTATTTTCAAAATGGCCAGCAGAGCATCGACCTTGCTGATTCTTTCTCTAATTTGTACATCCAAGGTCATTTAGAAGGGGGATACTTGAGTTGTTTCAACTTGCAACAATCTAGAGGTTTTACCAAAGAGCCCTTAAGAGCCCCTGATTCGGCATCCAGCTTTTCCCAACGATGCATTGCTCACAAAGGCCCAAACACACAGGCCGTGCCTCTAGGACGTTTCTCATCCGAGTGCAGACCCGCCAGTACGAAGAAACCTGGAATGCTACCTAGAGCTCAAGAACCACACTGAATAACGCTACATGGATTCTGCTGCATGCCAATGTGTGGCATGATACAAGAGGAACGTTAGCTTGAGGCTAGTGTTCAATGGGGTCGCCAATTCACTGAAAATTACTGAAGGTTGAGCAGCTACCAAAGTATGGCAACGTCCAAGTTTCTTTCCGAGAAATTCACTTCTCATCACAAAGGGAACTGTGCCATGAAGGGAACATGTGCAACTACAGTATTTCTCACTGAGAATTGATTCCGCAACTCTCTAAATCCCAATGAGGAAAGTAAAGTATCCCTTTAAGCCTTATATTCAATATATATATTCCACAGAGAATTAACCCTGTTCTTTCTTTCTCTAGTTTGTAATTCCAAGGCGCTTTAGAAGGGAGATACTTGAGTTGTTTCCACTTACTACTTTCTAGAGTTTAAGAAAAGAAGCCCTTCACTTCCCATGACTCGGCATCTAGCTGTTCCCAATGGTGCATTGCTCACAACTCCCCGAACGCACAGGCCGTCCTTCCTGTACTTTTCTCATCCTAGTGCAGACCCGCAAGTACTAAGAGACCTGGAATGCTTCCTAGAGTTCAAGAACCACACTGAATAAGTCTACAAGGATTCTGCTGCATGCCAACATGTGGCATGATACAAGAGGAACGTTAGCTTGCGGCTAGTGTTCAATGGGGTCGCCAATTCACTGAAGGTTACCGAAGGAGGAGCACCTACCAAAGAATGGCAACCACCAAGTTTCTTTCCGAGAAATTCACTTGTCATCACAAAGGGAATTGTGCCATGAAGGGAACATTTGCAACTACAGTATTTCTCAGTGAGAATGGAACCCGCAACTCTCTAAATCCCAATGAGGAAAATAAAGTTTCCCTTTAAGCCTTATATTCAAAAGGGTCCACAGAGCATTGATCCTATTGTTTCTTTCTCTATTTTGTAGTTGAAGGTGTTTTAGAAGGGAGATACTTGAGTTGTTTCAACTTACTACTTTCTAGAGTTTAAGAAAAGAAGCCCTTCACTTCCCATGACTCGGCATCTAATTGTACCCAATGATGCATTGCTCACAACACCCCGAAGACAGACGCCGTCCTTCCTGTACTATTCTCCTCCGAGTGCAGACCCGCAAGTACTAAGAGACCTGGAATGCTTCCTAGAGCCCAGGAACCACAATGAATAAGGCTACATGGATTTTGCTGCATGACAACATGTGTCATGTTAGAAGAGGAACATTAGCTTCAGGTTAGTGGTCAAGTGGGGTCGCCAATTCACTGAAGATTACCGAAGGATGAGCACCTACCAAAGAATGGCAACCTCCAAGTTTCTTTCCTAGAAACTCACTTGTCATCACAAAGGCAATTGTGCTATGAAGAGAACATGTGCAACTAAAGAATTTCTCAGAGAGAACTGAGCCCACAACTCTCTAAATCCCAATGAGGAAAGTCAAGTTTCCCTTCAAGCCTTATTTTCCAAAGGGCCCGCAGAGCACTGACCCTGCTGTTTCCTTCTCTATTTTGTACCTCCAACGTGCTTTAGACGGGAGATACTTGAGTTGTTTCAAGTTGCCACATTCTAGAAATTTAACAAAAGAAACCCTTCACCTCCATGCCTCGGCATCTAGCTGTTCCCAAGGCTGCACTTATCACAACTCCCCAAACACACAGGCCGTCCTTCTTGTACGTTTCACAGCCTAGTGCAGATCCGATAGTACTAAGAGACCTGGAATGCTTCGTAGAGCTCAAGAACCACACTGAATAAGGCTACTTAGATTCTGCTGCATGCCAACCTCTGGCATGATACAAGAGGAACGTTAGCCTGAGGCTAGTGGTCAAAAAGGGTCGCCAATTCACTGAATTGACTGAAGGATGAGCTCCTTCCAAAGCATGGCCACCTCCAAGTTTCTTTCCTAGAAACTCACTTTTCATCACACAGGCAATTGTGCAATGAAGGGAACTTGTGCAACTACAGTGTTTCTCAGGGAGAATTGAGCCCCCACCTCTCTAAATCCCAATGAGGAATATGAAGTTTCCCGTCAAGACTTATTTTCAAAATGGCCAGCAGAGCATCGACCTTGCTGATTCTTTCTCTAATTTGTACATCCAAGGTCATTTAGAAGGGGGATACTTGAGTTGTTTCAACTTGCAACAATCTAGAGGTTTTACCAAAGAGCCCTTAAGAGCCCCTGATTCGGCATCCAGCTCTTCACAACGATGCATTGCTCACAAAGGCCCAAACACACAGGCCGTGCCTCTAGGACGTTTCTCATCCGAGTGCAGACCCGCCAGTACGAAGAAACCTGGAATGCTACCTAGAGCTCAAGAACCACACTGAATAACGCTACATGGATTCTGCTGCATGCCAATGTGTGGCATGATACAAGAGGAACGTTAGCTTGAGGCTAGTGTTCAATGGGGTCGCCAATTCACTGAAAATTACTGAAGGTTGAGCAGCTACCAAAGTATGGCAACGTCCAAGTTTCTTTCCGAGAAATTCACTTCTCATCACAAAGGGAACTGTGCCATGAAGGGAACATGTGCAACTACAGTATTTCTCACTGAGAATTGATTCCGCAACTCTCTAAATCCCAATGAGGAAAGTAAAGTATCCCTTTAAGCCTTATATTCAATATATATATTCCACAGAGAATTAACCCTGTTCTTTCTCTCTCTAGTTTGTAATTCCAAGGCGCTTTAGAAGGGAGATACTTGAGTTGTTTCCACTTACTACTTTCTAGAGTTTAAGAAAAGAAGCCCTTCACTTCCCATGACTCGGCATCTAGCTGTTCCCAATGGTGCATTGCTCACAACTCCCCGAACGCACAGGCCGTCCTTACTGTACTTTTCTCATCCTAGTGCAGACCCGCAAGTACTAAGAGACCTGGAATGCTTCCTAGAGTTCAAGAACCACACTGAATAAGTCTACAAGGATTCTGCTGCATGCCAACATGTGGCATGATACAAGAGGAACGTTAGCTTGCGGCTAGTGTTCAATGGGGTCGCCAATTCACTGAAGGTTACCGAAGGAGGAGCACCTACCAAAGAATGGCAACCACCAAGTTTCTTTCCGAGAAATTCACTTGTCATCACAAAGGGAATTGTGCCATGAAGGGAACATTTGCAACTACAGTATTTCTCAGTGAGAATGGAACCGCAACTCTCTAAATCCCAATGAGGAAAATAAAGTTTCCCTTTAAGCCTTATATTCAAAAGGGTCCACAGAGCATTGATCCTATTGTTTCTTTCTCTATTTTGTAGTTGAAGCTGTTTTAGAAGGGAGATACTTGAGTTGTTTCAACTTACTACTTTCTAGAGTTTAAGAAAAGAAGCCCTTCACTTCCCATGACTCGGCATCTAATTGTACCCAATGATGCATTGCTCACAACACCCCGAAGACAGACGCCGTCCTTCCTGTACTTTTCTCCTCCGAGTGCAGACCCGCAAGTACTAAGAGACCTGGAATGCTTCCTAGAGCCCAGGAACCACAATGAATAAGGCTACATGGATTTTGCTGCATGACAACATGTGTCATGTTAGAAGAGGAACATTAGCTTCAGGTTAGTGGTCAAGTGGGGTCGCCAATTCACTGAAGATTACCGAAGGATGAGCACCTACCAAAGAATGGCAACCTCCAAGTTTCTTTCCTAGAAACTCAGTTGTCATCACAAAGGCAATTGTGCTATGAAGAGAACATGTGCAACTAAAGAATTTCTCAGAGAGAACTGAGCCCACAACTCTCTAAATCCCAATGAGGAAAGTCAAGTTTCCCTTCAAGCCTTATTTTCCAAAGGGCCCGCAGAGCACTGACCCTGCTGTTTCCTTCTCTATTTTGTACCTCCAACGTGCTTTAGACGGGAGATACTTGAGTTGTTTCAAGTTGCCACATTCTAGAAATTTAACCAAAGAAACCCTTCACCTCCATGCCTCGGCATCTAGCTGTTCCCAAGGCTGCACTTATCACAACTCCCCAAACACACAGGCCGTCCTTCTTGTACGTTTCACAGCCTAGTGCAGATCCGATAGTACTAAGAGACCTGGAATGCTTCGTAGAGCTCAAGAACCACACTGAATAAGGCTACTTAGATTCTGCTGCATGCCAACCTCTGGCATGATACAAGAGGAACGTTAGCCTGAGGCTAGTGGTCAAAAAGGGTCGCCAATTCACTGAATTGACTGAAGGATGAGCTCCTTCCAAAGCATGGCCACCTCCAAGTTTCTTTCCTAGAAACTCACTTTTCATCACACAGGCAATTGTGCAATGAAGGGAACTTGTGCAACTACAGTGTTTCTCAGGGAGAATTGAGCCCCCACCTCTCTAAATCCCAATGAGGAATATGAAGTTTCCCGTCAAGACTTATTTTCAAAATGGCCAGCAGAGCATCGACCTTGCTGATTCTTTCTCTAATTTGTACATCCAAGGTCATTTAGAAGGGGGATACTTGAGTTGTTTCAACTTGCAACAATCTAGAGGTTTTACCAAAGAGCCCTTAAGAGCCCCTGATTCGGCATCCAGCTCTTCACAACGATGCATTGCTCACAAAGGCCCAAACACACAGGCCGTGCCTCTAGGACGTTTCTCATCCGAGTGCAGACCCGCCAGTACGAAGAAACCTGGAATGCTACCTAGAGCTCAAGAACCACACTGAATAACGCTACATGGATTCTGCTGCATGCCAACATGTGGCATGATACAAGAGGAACGTTAGCTTGAGGCTAGTGTTCAATGGGGTCGCCAATTCACTGAAAATTACTGAAGGTTGAGCAGCTACCAAAGTATGGCAACGTCCAAGTTTCTTTCCGAGAAATTCACTTCTCATCACAAAGGGAACTGTGCCATGAAGGGAACATGTGCAACTACAGTATTTCTCACTGAGAATTGATTCCGCAACTCTCTAAATCCCAATGAGGAAAGTAAAGTATCCCTTTAAGCCTTATATTCAATATATATATTCCACAGAGAATTAACCCTGTTCTTTCTTTCTCTAGTTTGTAATTCCAAGGCGCTTTAGAAGGGAGATACTTGAGTTGTTTCCACTTACTACTTTCTAGAGTTTAAGAGAAGAAGCCCTTCACTTCCCATGACTCGGCATCTAGCTGTTCCCAATGGTGCATTGCTCACAACTCCCCGAACGCACAGGCCGTCCTTCCTGTACTTTTCTCATCCTAGTGCAGACCCGCAAGTACTAAGAGACCTGGAATGCTTCCTAGAGTTCAAGAACCACACTGAATAAGTCTACAAGGATTCTGCTGCATGCCAACATGTGGCATGATACAAGAGGAACGTTAGCTTGCGGCTAGTGTTCAATGGGGTCGCCAATTCACTGAAGGTTACCGAAGGAGGAGCACCTACCAAAGAATGGCAACCACCAAGTTTCTTTCCGAGAAATTCACTTGTCATCACAAAGGGAATTGTGCCATGAAGGGAACATTTGCAACTACAGTATTTCTCAGTGAGAATGGAACCCGCAACTCTCTAAATCCCAATGAGGAAAATAAAGTTTCCCTTTAAGCCTTATATTCAAAAGGGTCCACAGAGCATTGATCCTATTGTTTCTTTCTCTATTTTGTAGTTGAAGGTGTTTTAGAAGGGAGATACTTGAGTTGTTTCAACTTACTACTTTCTAGAGTTTAAGAAAAGAAGCCCTTCACTTCCCATGACTCGGCATCTAATTGTACCCAATGATGCATTGCTCACAACACCCCGAAGACAGACGCCGTCCTTCCTGTACTTTTCTCCTCCGAGTGCAGACCCGCAAGTACTAAGAGACCTGGAATGCTTCCTAGAGCCCAGGAACCACAATGAATAAGGCTACATGGATTTTGCTGCATGACAACATGTGTCATGTTAGAAGAGGAACATTAGCTTCAGGTTAGTGGTCAAGTGGGGTCGCCAATTCACTGAAGATTACCGAAGGATGAGCACCTACCAAAGAATGGCAACCTCCAAGTTTCTTTCCTAGAAACTCAGTTGTCATCACAAAGGCAATTGTGCTATGAAGAGAACATGTGCAACTAAAGAATTTCTCAGAGAGAACTGAGCCCACAACTCTCTAAATCCCAATGAGGAAAGTCAAGTTTCCCTTCAAGCCTTATTTTCCAAAGGGCCCGCAGAGCACTGACCCTGCTGTTTCCTTCTCTATTTTGTACCTCCAACGTGCTTTAGACGGGAGATACTTGAGTTGTTTCAAGTTGCCACATTCTAGAAATTTAACAAAAGAAACCCTTCACCTCCATGCCTCGGCATCTAGCTGTTCCCAAGGCTGCACTTATCACAACTCCCCAAACACACAGGCCGTCCTTCTTTTACGTTTCACAGCCTAGTGCAGATCCGATAGTACTAAGAGACCTGGAATGCTTCGTAGAGCTCAAGAACCACACTGAATAAGGCTACTTAGATTCTGCTGCATGCCAACCTCTGGCATGATACAAGAGGAACGTTAGCCTGAGGCTAGTGGTCAAAAAGGGTCGCCAATTCACTGAATTGACTGAAGGATGAGCTCCTTCCAAAGCATGGCCACCTCCAAGTTTCTTTCCTAGAAACTCACTTTTCATCACACAGGCAATTGTGCAATGAAGGGAACTTGTGCAACTACAGTGTTTCTCAGGGAGAATTGAGCCCCCACCTCTCTAAATCCCAATGAGGAATATGAAGTTTCCCGTCAAGACTTATTTTCAAAATGGCCAGCAGAGCATCGACCTTGCTGATTCTTTCTCTAATTTGTACATCCAAGGTCATTTAGAAGGGGGATACTTGAGTTGTTTCAACTTGCAACAATCTAGAGGTTTTACCAAAGAGCCCTTAAGAGCCCCTGATTCGGCATCCAGCTCTTCACAACGATGCATTGCTCACAAAGGCCCAAACACACAGGCCGTGCCTCTAGGACGTTTCTCATCCGAGTGCAGACCCGCCAGTACGAAGAAACCTGGAATGCTACCTAGAGCTCAAGAACCACACTGAATAACGCTACATGGATTCTGCTGCATGCCAACATGTGGCATGATACAAGAGGAACGTTAGCTTGAGGCTAGTGTTCAATGGGGTCGCCAATTCACTGAAAATTACTGAAGGTTGAGCAGCTACCAAAGTATGGCAACGTCCAAGTTTCTTTCCGAGAAATTCACTTCTCATCACAAAGGGAACTGTGCCATGAAGGGAACATGTGCAACTACAGTATTTCTCACTGAGAATTGATTCCGCAACTCTCTAAATCCCAATGAGGAAAGTAAAGTATCCCTTTAAGCCTTATATTCAATATATATATTCCACAGAGAATTAACCCTGTTCTTTCTTTCTCTAGTTTGTAATTCCAAGGCGCTTTAGAAGGGAGATACTTGAGTTGTTTCCACTTACTACTTTCTAGAGTTTAAGAGAAGAAGCCCTTCACTTCCCATGACTCGGCATCTAGCTGTTCCCAATGGTGCATTGCTCACAACTCCCCGAACGCACAGGCCGTCCTTCCTGTACTTTTCTCATCCTAGTGCAGACCCGCAAGTACTAAGAGACCTGGAATGCTTCCTAGAGTTCAAGAACCACACTGAATAAGTCTACAAGGATTCTGCTGCATGCCAACATGTGGCATGATACAAGAGGAACGTTAGCTTGCGGCTAGTGTTCAATGGGGTCGCCAATTCACTGAAGGTTACCGAAGGAGGAGCACCTACCAAAGAATGGCAACCACCAAGTTTCTTTCCGAGAAATTCACTTGTCATCACAAAGGGAATTGTGCCATGAAGGGAACATTTGCAACTACAGTATTTCTCAGTGAGAATGGAACCCGCAACTCTCTAAATCCCAATGAGGAAAATAAAGTTTCCCTTTAAGCCTTATATTCAAAAGGGTCCACAGAGCATTGATCCTATTGTTTCTTTCTCTATTTTGTAGTTGAAGGTGTTTTAGAAGGGAGATACTTGAGTTGTTTCAACTTACTACTTTCTAGAGTTTAAGAAAAGAAGCCCTTCACTTCCCATGACTCGGCATCTAATTGTACCCAATGATGCATTGCTCACAACACCCCGAAGACAGACGCCGTCCTTCCTGTACTTTTCTCCTCCGAGTGCAGACCCGCAAGTACTAAGAGACCTGGAATGCTTCCTAGAGCCCAGGAACCACAATGAATAAGGCTACATGGATTTTGCTGCATGACAACATGTGTCATGTTAGAAGAGGAACATTAGCTTCAGGTTAGTGGTCAAGTGGGGTCGCCAATTCACTGAAGATTACCGAAGGATGAGCACCTACCAAAGAATGGCAACCTCCAAGTTTCTTTCCTAGAAACTCAGTTGTCATCACAAAGGCAATTGTGCTATGAAGAGAACATGTGCAACTAAAGAATTTCTCAGAGAGAACTGAGCCCACAACTCTCTAAATCCCAATGAGGAAAGTCAAGTTTCCCTTCAAGCCTTATTTTCCAAAGGGCCCGCAGAGCACTGACCCTGCTGTTTCCTTCTCTATTTTGTACCTCCAACGTGCTTTAGACGGGAGATACTTGAGTTGTTTCAAGTTGCCACATTCTAGAAATTTAACAAAAGAAACCCTTCACCTCCATGCCTCGGCATCTAGCTGTTCCCAAGGCTGCACTTATCACAACTCCCCAAACACACAGGCCGTCCTTCTTTTACGTTTCACAGCCTAGTGCAGATCCGATAGTACTAAGAGACCTGGAATGCTTCGTAGAGCTCAAGAACCACACTGAATAAGGCTACTTAGATTCTGCTGCATGCCAACCTCTGGCATGATACAAGAGGAACGTTAGCCTGAGGCTAGTGGTCAAAAAGGGTCGCCAATTCACTGAATTGACTGAAGGACGAGCTCCTTCCAAAGCATGGCCACCTCCAAGTTTCTTTCCTAGAAACTCACTTTTCATCACACAGGCAATTGTGCAATGAAGGGAACTTGTGCAACTACAGTGTTTCTCAGGGAGAATTGAGCCCCCACCTCTCTAAATCCCAATGAGGAATATGAAGTTTCCCGTCAAGACTTATTTTCAAAATGGCCAGCAGAGCATCGACCTTGCTGATTCTTTCTCTAATTTGTACATCCAAGGTCATTTAGAAGGGGGATACTTGAGTTGTTTCAACTTGCAACAATCTAGAGGTTTTACCAAAGAGCCCTTAAGAGCCCCTGATTCGGCATCCAGCTCTTCACAACGATGCATTGCTCACAAAGGCCCAAACACACAGGCCGTGCCTCTAGGACGTTTCTCATCCGAGTGCAGACCCGCCAGTACGAAGAAACCTGGAATGCTACCTAGAGCTCAAGAACCACACTGAATAACGCTACATGGATTCTGCTGCATGCCAATGTGTGGCATGATACAAGAGGAACGTTAGCTTGAGGCTAGTGTTCAATGGGGTCGCCAATTCACTGAAAATTACTGAAGGTTGAGCAGCTACCAAAGTATGGCAACGTCCAAGTTTCTTTCCGAGAAATTCACTTCTCATCACAAAGGGAACTGTGCCATGAAGGGAACATGTGCAACTACAGTATTTCTCACTGAGAATTGATTCCGCAACTCTCTAAATCCCAATGAGGAAAGTAAAGTATCCCTTTAAGCCTTATATTCAATATATATATTCCACAGAGAATTAACCCTGTTCTTTCTTTCTCTAGTTTGTAATTCCAAGGCGCTTTAGAAGGGAGATACTTGAGTTGTTTCCACTTACTACTTTCTAGAGTTTAAGAAAAGTAGCCCTTCACTTCCCATGACTCGGCATCTAGCTGTTCCCAATGGTGCATTGCTCACAACTCCCCGAATGCACAGGCCGTCCTTCCTGTACTTTTCTCATCCTAGTGCAGACCCGCAAGTACTAAGAGACCTGGAATGCTTCCTAGAGTTCAAGAACCACACTGAATAAGTCTACAAGGATTCTGCTGCATGCCAACATGTGGCATGATACAAGAGGAACGTTAGCTTGCGGCTAGTGTTCAATGGGGTCGCCAATTCACTGAAGGTTACCGAAGGAGGAGCACCTACCAAAGAATGGCAACCACCAAGTTTCTTTCCGAGAAATTCACTTGTCATCACAAAGGGAATTGTGCCATGAAGGGAACATTTGCAACTACAGTATTTCTCAGTGAGAATGGAACCCGCAACTCTCTAAATCCCAATGAGGAAAATAAAGTTTCCCTTTAAGCCTTATATTCAAAAGGGTCCACAGAGCATTGATCCTATTGTTTCTTTCTCTATTTTGTAGTTGAAGCTGTTTTAGAAGGGAGATACTTGAGTTGTTTCAACTTACTACTTTCTAGAGTTTAAGAAAAGAAGCCCTTCACTTCCCATGACTCGGCATCTAATTGTACCCAATGATGCATTGCTCACAACACCCCGAAGACAGACGCCGTCCTTCCTGTACTTTTCTCCTCCGAGTGCAGACCCGCAAGTACTAAGAGACCTGGAATGCTTCCTAGAGCCCAGGAACCACAATGAATAAGGCTACATGGATTTTGCTGCATGACAACATGTGTCATGTTAGAAGAGGAACATTAGCTTCAGGTTAGTGGTCAAGTGGGGTCGCCAATTCACTGAAGATTACCGAAGGATGAGCACCTACCAAAGAATGGCAACCTCCAAGTTTCTTTCCTAGAAACTCAGTTGTCATCACAAAGGCAATTGTGCTATGAAGAGAACATGTGCAACTAAAGAATTTCTCAGAGAGAACTGAGCCCACAACTCTCTAAATCCCAATGAGGAAAGTCAAGTTTCCCTTCAAGCCTTATTTTCCAAAGGGCCCGCAGAGCACTGACCCTGCTGTTTCCTTCTCTATTTTGTACCTCCAACGTGCTTTAGACGGGAGATACTTGAGTTGTTTCAAGTTGCCACATTCTAGAAATTTAACAAAAGAAACCCTTCACCTCCATGCCTCGGCATCTAGCTGTTCCCAAGGCTGCACTTCTCACAACTCCCCAAACACACAGGCCGTCCTTCTTGTACGTTTCACAGCCTAGTGCAGATCCGATAGTACTAAGAGACCTGGAATGCTTCGTAGAGCTCAAGAACCACACTGAATAAGGCTACTTAGATTCTGCTGCATGCCAACCTCTGGCATGATACAAGAGGAACGTTAGCCTGAGGCTAGTGGTCAAAAAGGGTCGCCAATTCACTGAATTGACTGAAGGATGAGCTCCTTCCAAAGCATGGCCACCTCCAAGTTTCTTTCCTAGAAACTCACTTTTCATCACACAGGCAATTGTGCAATGAAGGGAACTTGTGCAACTACAGTGTTTCTCAGGGAGAATTGAGCCCCCACCTCTCTAAATCCCAATGAGGAATATGAAGTTTCCCGTCAAGACTTATTTTCAAAATGGCCAGCAGAGCATCGACCTTGCTGATTCTTTCTCTAATTTGTACATCCAAGGTCATTTAGAAGGGGGATACTTGAGTTGTTTCAACTTGCAACAATCTAGAGGTTTTACCAAAGAGCCCTTAAGAGCCCCTGATTCGGCATCCAGCTCTTCACAACGATGCATTGCTCACAAAGGCCCAAACACACAGGCCGTGCCTCTAGGACGTTTCTCATCCGAGTGCAGACCCGCCAGTACGAAAAAACCTGGAATGCTACCTAGAGCTCAAGAACCACACTGAATAACGCTACATGGATTCTGCTGCATGCCAACATGTGGCATGATACAAGAGGAACGTTAGCTTGAGGCTAGTGTTCAATGGGGTCGCCAATTCACTGAAAATTACTGAAGGTTGAGCAGCTACCAAAGTATGGCAACGTCCAAGTTTCTTTCCGAGAAATTCACTTCTCATCACAAAGGGAACTGTGCCATGAAGGGAACATGTGCAACTACAGTATTTCTCACTGAGAATTGATTCCGCAACTCTCTAAATCCCAATGAGGAAAGTAAAGTATCCCTTTAAGCCTTATATTCAATATATATATTCCACAGAGAATTAACCCTGTTCTTTCTTTCTCTAGTTTGTAATTCCAAGGCGCTTTAGAAGGGAGATACTTGAGTTGTTTCCACTTACTACTTTCTAGAGTTTAAGAGAAGAAGCCCTTCACTTCCCATGACTCGGCATCTAGCTGTTCCCAATGGTGCATTGCTCACAACTCCCCGAACGCACAGGCCGTCCTTCCTGTACTTTTCTCATCCTAGTGCAGACCCGCAAGTACTAAGAGACCTGGAATGCTTCCTAGAGTTCAAGAACCACACTGAATAAGTCTACAAGGATTCTGCTGCATGCCAACATGTGGCATGATACAAGAGGAACGTTAGCTTGAGGCTAGTGTTCAATGGGGTCGCCAATTCACTGAAGATTACTGAAGGAGGAGCACCTACCAAAGAATGGCAACCACCAAGTTTCTTTCCGAGAAATTCACTTGTCATCACAAAGGGAATTGTGCCATGAAGGGAACATGTGCAACGACAGTATTTCTCAGTGAGAATGGAACCCGCAACTCTCTAAATCCCAATGAATAAAATAAAGTTCCCCTTTAAGCCTTATATTCAAAAGGGTCCACAGAGCATTGATCCTATTGCTTCTTTCTCTATTTTGTAGTTGAAGGTGTTTTAGAAGGGAGATACTTGAGTTGTTTCAACTTACTACTTTCTAGAGTTTAAGAAAAGAAGCCCTTCACTTCCCATGACTCGGCATCTAGTTGTACCCAATGATGCATTGCTCACAACACCCCGAAGACAGACGCCATCCTTCCTGTACTTTTCTCATCCTAGTGCAGACCCGCAAGTACTAAGAGACCTGGAATGCTTCCTAGAGCCCAGGAACCACAATGAATAAGGCTACATGGATTTTGCTGCATGACAACATGTGTCATGTTAGAAGAGGAACGTTAGCTTCAGGTTAGTGGTCAAGTGGGGTCGCCAATTCACTGAAGATTACCGAAGGATGAGCACCTACCAAAGAATGGCAACCTCCAAGTTTCTTTCCTAGAAACTCACTTGTCATCACAAAGGCAATTGTGCTATGAAGAGAACATGTGCAACTAAAGAATTTCTCAGAGAGAACTGAGCCCACAACTCTCTAAATCCCAATGAGGAAAGTCAAGTTTCCCTTCAAGCCTTATTTTCCAAAGGGCCCGCAGAGCACTGACCCTGCTGTTTCCTTCTCTATTTTGTACCTCCAACGTGCTTTAGACGGGAGATACTTGAGTTGTTTCAAGTTGCCACATTCTAGAAATTTAACAAAAGAAACCCTTCACCTCCATGCCTCGGCATCTAGCTGTTCCCAAGGCTGCACTTATCACAACTCCCCAAACACACAGGCCGTCCTTCTTGTACGTTTCACAGCCTAGTGCAGATCCGATAGTACTAAGAGACCTGGAATGCTTCGTAGAGCTCAAGAACCACACTGAATATGGCTACTTAGATTCTGCTGCATGCCAAGCTGTGGCATGATACAAGAGGAACGTTAGCCTGAGGCTAGTGGTCAAAAAGGGTCGCCAATTCACTGAATTGACTGAAGGATGAGCTCCTTCCAAAGCATGGCCACCTCCAAGTTTCTTTCCTAGAAACTCACTTTTCATCACACAGGCAATTGTGCAATGAAGGGAACTTGTGCAACTACAGTGTTTCTCAGGGAGAATTGAGCCCCCACCTCTCTAAATCCCAATGAGGAATATGAAGTTTCCCGTCAAGACTTATTTTCAAAATGGCCAGCAGAGCATCGACCTTGCTGATTCTTTCTCTAATTTGTACATCCAAGGTCATTTAGAAGGGGGATACATGAGTTGTTTCAACTTGCAACAATCTAGAGGTTTTACCAAAGAGCCCTTAACAGCTCCTGATTCGGCATCCAGCTTTTCCCAACGATGCATTGCTCACAAAGGCCCAAACACAGAGGCCGTGCCTCTAGGACGTTTCTCATCCGAGTGCAGACCCGCCAGTACGAAGAAACCTGGAATGCTACCTAGAGCTCAAGAACCACACTGAATAACGCTACATGGATTCTGCTGCATGCCAATGTGTGGCATGATACAAGAGGAACGTTAGCTTGAGGCTAGTGTTCAATGGGGTCGCCAATTCACTGAAAATTACTGAAGGTTGAGCAGCTACCAAAGTATGGCAACGTCCAAGTTTCTTTCCGAGAAATTCACTTCTCATCACAAAGGGAACTGTGCCATGAAGGGAACATGTGCAACTACTGTATTTCTCACTGAGAATTGATTCCGCAACTCTCTAAATCCCAATGAGGAAAGTAAAGTATTCCTTTAAGCCTTATATTCAATATATATATTCCACAGAGAATTAACCCTGTTCTTTCTTTCTCTAGTTTGTAATTCCAAGGAGCCTTACAAGGGAGATAGTTGAGTTGTTTCTACTTACTACTTTCTAGAGTTTAAGAGAAGAAACCCTTCACTTCCCATGACTCTGCATCTAGCTGTTCCCAATGGTGCATTGCTCACAACTCCCCGAATGCACAGGCCGTCCTTCCTGTACTTTTCTCATCCTAGTGCAGACCCGCAAGTACTAAGAGACGTGGAATGCTTCCTAGAGTTCAAGAACCACACTGAATAAGTCTACAAGGATTCTGCTGCATGCCAACATGTGGCATGATACAAGAGGAACGTTAGCTTGCGGCCAGTGTTCAATGGGGTCGCCAATTCACTGAAGGTTACCGAAGGAGGAGCACCTACCAAAGAATGGCAACCACCAAGTTTCTTTCCGAGAAATTCACTTGTCATCACAAAGGGAATTGTGCCATGAAAGGAACATGTGCAACGACAGTATTTCTCACTGAGAATGGAACCCGCAACTCTCTAAATCCCAATGAGGAAAATAAAGTTCCCCTTTAAGCCTTATATTCAAAAGGGTCCACAGAGCATTGATCCTATTGTTTCTTTCTCTATTTTGTAGTTGAAGCTGTTTTAGAAGGGAGATACTTGAGTTGTTTCAACTTACTACTTTCTAGAGTTTAACAAAAGAAGCCCTTCACTTCCCATGACTCGGCATCTAGTTGTACCCAATGATGCATTGCTCACAACACCCCGAAGACAGACGCCGTCCTTCCTGTACTTTTCTCCTCCTAGTGCAGACCCGCAAGTACTCAGAGACCTGGAATGCTTCCTAGAGCCCAGGAACCACAATGAATAAGGCTACATGGATTTTGCTGCATGACAACATGTGTCATGTTAGAAGAGGAACATTAGCATCCGGTTAGTGGTCAAGTGGGGTCGCCAATTCACTGAAGATTACCGAAGGATGAGCATCTACGAAAGAATGGCATCCTCCAAGTTTCTTTCCTAGAAACTCACTTGTCATCACAAAGGCAATTGTGCTATGAAGAGAACATGTGCAACTAAAGAATTTCTCAGAGAGAACTGAGCCCACAACTCTCTAAATCCCAATGAGGAAAGTCAAGTTTCCCTTCAAGCCTTATTTTCCAAAGGGCCCGCAGAGCACTGACCCTGCTGTTTCCTTCTCTATTTTGTACCTCCAACGTGCTTTAGACGGGAGATACTTGAGTTGTTTCAAGTTGCCACATTCTAGAAATTTAACAAAAGAAACCCTTCACCTCCATGCCTCGGCATCTAGCTGTTCCCAAGGCTGCACTTATCACAACTCCCCAAACACACAGGCCGTCCTTCTTGTACGTTTCACAGCCTAGTGCAGATCCGATAGTACTAAGAGACCTGGAATGCTTCGTAGAGCTCAAGAACCACACTGAATAAGGCTACTTAGATTCTGCTGCATGCCAACCTCTGGCATGATACAAGAGGAACGTTAGCCTGAGGCTAGTGGTCAAAAAGGGTCGCCAATTCACTGAATTGACTGAAGGATGAGCTCCTTCCAAAGCATGGCCACCTCCAAGTTTCTTTCCTAGAAACTCACTTTTCATCACACAGGCAATTGTGCAATGAAGGGAACTTGTGCAACTACAGTGTTTCTCAGGGAGAATTGAGCCCCCACCTCCCTAATTCCCAATGAGGAATATGAAGTTTCCCGTCAAGACTTATTTTCAAAATGGCCAGCAGAGCATCGACCTTGCTGATTCTTTCTCTAATTTGTACATCCAAGGTCATTTAGAAGGGGGATACTTGAGTTGTTTCAACTTGCAACAATCTAGAGGTTTTACCAAAGAGCCCTTAAGAGCCCCTGATTCGGCATCCAGCTTTTCCCAACGATGCATTGCTCACAAAGGCCCAAACACAGAGGCCGTGCCTCTAGGACGTTTCTCATCCGAGTGCAGACCCGCCAGTACGAAGAAACCTGGAATGCTACCTAGAGCTCAAGAACCACACTGAATAACGCTACATGGATTCTGCTGCATGCCAATGTGTGGCATGATACAAGAGGAATGTTAGCTTGAGGCTAGTGTTCAATGGGGTCGCCAATTCACTGAAAATTACTGAAGGTTGAGCAGCTACCAAAGTATGGCAACGTCCAAGTTTCTTTCCGAGAAATTCACTTCTCATCACAAAGGGAACTGTGCCATGAAGGGAACATGTGCAACTACAGTATTTCTCACTGAGAATTGATTCCGCAACCCTCTAAATCCCAATGAGGAAAGTAAAGTATCTCTTTAAGCCTTATATTCAATATATATATTCCACAGAGAATTAACCCTGTTCTTTCTTTCTCTACTTTGTAATTCCAAGGCGCTTTAGAAGGGAGATACTTGAGTTGTTTCAACTTACTACTTTCTAGAGTTTAAGAGAAGAAGCCCTTCACTTCCCATGACTCTGCATCTAGCTGTTCCCAATGGCGCATTGCTCACAACTCCCCGAACGCACAGGCCGTCCTTCCTGTACTTTTCTCATCCTAGTGCAGAGCCGCAAGTACTAAGAGACCTGGAATGCTTCCTAGAGTTCAAGAACCACACTGAATAAGTCTACAAGGATTCTGCTGCATGCCAACATGTGGCATGATACAAGAGGAACGTTAGCTTGAGGCTAGTGTTCAATGGGGTCGCCAATTCACCGAAGATTACTGAAAGAGCAGCACCTACCAAAGAATGGCAACGTCCAAGTTTCTTTCCGAGAAATTCACTTGTCATCACAAATGGAATTGTGCCATGAAGGGAACATGTGCAACTACAGTATTTCTCAGTGAGAATGGATCCCGCAACTCTCTAAATCCCAATGAGGAAAATAAAGTTCCCCTTTAAGCCTTATATTCAAAAGGGTCCACAGAGCATTGATCCTATTGTTTCTTTCTCTATTTTGTAGTTGAAGGTGTTTTAGAAGGGAGATACTTGAGTTGTTTCAACTTACTACTTTCTAGAGTTTAAGAAAAGAAGCCCTTCACTTCCCATGACTCGGCATCTAGTTGTACCCAATGATGCATTGCTCACAACACCCCGAAGACAGACGCCGTCCTTCCTGTACTTTTCTCCTCCTAGTGCAGACCCGCAAGTACTAAGAGACCTGGAATGCTTCCTAGAGCCCAGGAACCACAATGAATAAGGCTACATGGATTTTGCTGCATGACAACATGTGTCATGTTAGAAGAGGAACGTTAGCTTCAGGTTAGTGGTCAAGTGGGGTCGCCAATTCACTGAAGATTACCGAAGGATGAGCACCTACCAAAGAATGGCAACCTCCAAGTTTCTTTCCTAGAAACTCACTTGTCATCACAAAGGCAATTGTGCTATGAAGAGAACATGTGCAACTAAAGAATTTCTCAGAGAGAACTGAGCCCACAACTCTCTAAATCCCAATGAGGAAAGTCAAGTTTCCCTTCAAGCCTTATTTTCCAAAGGGCCCGCAGAGCACTGACCCTGCTGTTTCCTTCTCTATTTTGTACCTCCAACGTGCTTTAGACGGGAGATACTTGAGTTGTTTCAAGTTGCCACATTCTAGAAATTTAACAAAAGAAACCCTTCACCTCCATGCCTCGGCATCTAGCTGTTCCCAAGGCTGCACTTATCACAACTCCCCAAACACACAGGCCGTCCTTCTTGTACGTTTCACAGCCTAGTGCAGATCCGATAGTACTAAGAGACCTGGAATGCTTCGTAGAGCTCAAGAACCACACTGAATAAGGCTACTTAGATTCTGCTGCATGCCAACCTCTGGCATGATACAAGAGGAACGTTAGCCTGAGGCTAGTGGTCAAAAAGGGTCGCCAATTCACTGAATTGACTGAAGGATGAGCTCCTTCCAAAGCATGGCCACCTCCAAGTTTCTTTCCTAGAAACTCACTTTTCATCACACAGGCAATTGTGCAATGAAGGGAACTTGTGCAACTACAGTGTTTCTCAGGGAGAATTGAGCCCCCACCTCTCTAAATCCCAATGAGGAATATGAAGTTTCCCGTCAAGACTTATTTTCAAAATGGCCAGCAGAGCATCGACCTTGCTGATTCTTTCTCTAATTTGTACATCCAAGGTCATTTAGAAGGGGGATACTTGAGTTGTTTCAACTTGCAACAATCTAGAGGTTTTACCAAAGAGCCCTTAAGAGCCCCTGATTCGGCATCCAGCTTTTCCCAACGATGCATTGCTCACAAAGGCCCAAAAACACAGGCCGTGCCTCTAGGACGTTTCTCATCCGAGTGCAGACCCGCCAGTACGAAGAAACCTGGAATGCTACCTAGAGCTCAAGAACCACACTGAATAACGCTACATGGATTCTGCTGCATGCCAATGTGTGGCATGATACAAGAGGAACGTTAGCTTGAGGCTAGTGTTCAATGGGGTCGCCAATTCACTGAAAATTACTGAAGGTTGAGCAGGTACCAAAGTATGGCAACGTCCAAGTTTCTTTCCGAGAAATTCACTTCTCATCACAAAGGGAACTGTGCCATGAAGGGAACATGTGCAACTACTGTATTTCTCACTGAGAATTGATTCCGCAACTCTCTAAGTCCCAATGAGGAAAGTAAAGTATCCCTTTAAGCCTTATATTCAATATATATATTCCACAGAGAATTAACCCTGTTCTTTCTTTCTCTAGTTTGTAATTCCAAGGCGCCTTACAAGGGAGATACTTGAGTTGTTTCAACTTACTACTTTCTAGAGTTTAACAGAAGAAACCCTTCACTTCCCATGACTCTGCATCTAGCTGTTCCCAATGGTGCATTGCTCACAACTCCCCGAACGCACAGGCCGTCCTTCCTGTACTTTTCTCATCCTAGTGCAGACCCGCAAGTACTAAGAGACCTGGAATGCTTCCTAGAGTTCAAGAACCACACTGAATAAGTCTACAAGGATTCTGCTGCATGCCAACATGTGGCATGATACAAGAGGAACGTTAGCTTGAGGCTAGTGTTCAATGGGGTCGCCAATTCACCGAAGATTACTGAAAGAGAAGCACCTACCAAAGAATGGCAACCACCAAGTTTCTTTCCGAGAAATTCACTTGTCATCACAAAGGGAATTGTGCCATGAAGGGAACATGTGCAACTACAGTATATCTCAGTGAGAATGGATCCCGCAACTCTCTGAATCCCAATTTGGAAAATAAAGTTCCCCTTTAAGCCTTATATTCAAAAGGGTCCACAGAGCATTGATCCTATTGTTTCTTTCTCTATTTTGTAGTTGAAGGTGTTTTAGAAGGGAGATACTTGAGTTGTTTCAACTTACTACTTTCTAGTGTTTAAGAAAAGAAGCCCTTCACTTCCCATGACTCGGCATCTAGTTGTACCCAATGATGCATTGCTCACAACACCCCGAAGACAGACGCCGTCCTTCCTGTACTTTTCTCATCCTAGTGCAGACCCGCAAGTACTAAGAGACCTGGAATGCTTCCTAGAGCCCAGGAACCACAATGAATAAGGCTACATGGATTTTGCTGCATGACAACATGTGTCATGTTAGAAGAGGAACGTTAGCTTCAGGTTAGTGGTCAAGTGGGGTCGCCAATTCACTGAAGATTACCGAAGGATGAGCACCTACCAAAGAATGGCAACCTCCAAGTTTCTTTCCTAGAAACTCAGTTGTCATCACAAAGGCAATTGTGCTATGAAGAGAACATGTGCAACTAAAGAATTTCTCAGAGAGAACTGAGCCCACAACTCTCTAAATCCCAATGAGGAAAGTCAAGTTTCCCTTCAAGCCTTATTTTCCAAAGGGCCCGCAGAGCACTGACCCTGCTGTTTCCTTCTCTATTTTGTACCTCCAACGTGCTTTAGACGGGAGATACTTGAGTTGTTTCAAGTTGCCACATTCTAGAAATTTAACAAAAGAAACCCTTCACCTCCATGCCTCGGCATCTAGCTGTTCCCAAGGCTGCACTTATCACAACTCCCCAAACACACAGGCCGTCCTTCTTGTACGTTTCACAGCCTAGTGCAGATCCGATAGTACTAAGAGACCTGGAATGCTTCGTAGAGCTCAAGAACCACACTGAATAAGGCTACTTAGATTCTGCTGCATGCCAACCTCTGGCATGATACAAGAGGAACGTTAGCCTGAGGCTAGTGGTCAAAAAGGGTCGCCAATTCACTGAATTGACTGAAGGATGAGCTCCTTCCAAAGCATGGCCACCTCCAAGTTTCTTTCCTAGAAACTCACTTTTCATCACACAGGCAATTGTGCAATGAAGGGAACTTGTGCAACTACAGTGTTTCTCAGGGAGAATTGAGCCCCCACCTCTCTAATTCCCAATGAGGAATATGAAGTTTCCCGTCAAGACTTATTTTCAAAATGGCCAGCAGAGCATCGACCTTGCTGATTCTTTCTCTAATTTGTACATCCAAGGTCATTTAGAAGGGGGATACTTGAGTTGTTTCAACTTGCAACAATCTAGAGGTTTTACCAAAGAGCCCTTAAGAGCCCCTGATTCGGCATCCAGCTTTTCCCAACGATGCATTGCTCACAAAGGCCCAAACACACAGGCCGTGCCTCTAGGACGTTTCTCATCCGAGTGCAGACCCGCCAGTACTAAGAAACCTGGAATGCTACCTAGAGCTCAAGAACCACACTGAATAACGCTACATGGATTCTGCTGCATGCCAATGTGTGGCATGATACAAGAGGAATGTTAGCTTGAGGCTAGTGTTCAATGGGGTCGCCAATTCACTGAAAATTACTGAAGGTTGAGCAGCTACCAAAGTATGGCAACGTCCAAGTTTCTTTCCGAGAAATTCACTTCTCATCACAAAGGGAACTGTGCCATGAAGGGAACATGTGCAACTACAGTATTTCTCACTGAGAATTGATTCCACAACCCTCTAAATCCCAATGAGGAAAGTAAAGTATCTCTTTAAGCCTTATATTCAATATATATATTCCACAGAGAATTAACCCTGTTCTTTCTTTCTCTACTTTGTAATTCCAAGGCGCTTTAGAAGGGAGATACTTGAGTTGTTTCAACTTACTACTTTCTAGAGTTTAAGAGAAGAAGCCCTTCACTTCCCATGACTCTGCATCTAGCTGTTCCCAATGGCGCATTGCTCACAACTCCCCGAACGCACAGGCCGTCCTTCCTGTACTTTTCTCATCCTAGTGCAGAGCCGCAAGTACTAAGAGACCTGGAATGCTTCCTAGAGTTCAAGAACCACACTGAATAAGTCTACAAGGATTCTGCTGCATGCCAACATGTGGCATGATACAAGAGGAACGTTAGCTTGAGGCTAGTGTTCAATGGGGTCGCCAATTCACCGAAGATTACTGAAAGAGCAGCACCTACCAAAGAATGGCAACGTCCAAGTTTCTTTCCGAGAAATTCACTTGTCATCACAAATGGAATTGTGCCATGAAGGGAACATGTGCAACTACAGTATTTCTCAGTGAGAATGGATCCCGCAACTCTCTAAATCCCAATGAGGAAAATAAAGTTCCCCTTTAAGCCTTATATTCAAAAGGGTCCACAGAGCATTGATCCTATTGTTTCTTTCTCTATTTTGTAGTTGAAGGTGTTTTAGAAGGGAGATACTTGAGTTGTTTCAACTTACTACTTTCTAGAGTTTAAGAAAAGAAGCCCTTCACTTCCCATGTCTCGGCATCTAGTTGTACCCAATGATGCATTGCTCACAACACCCCGAAGACAGACGCCATCCTTCCTGTACTTTTCTCCTCCTAGTGCAGACCCGCAAGTACTAAGAGACCTGGAATGCTTCCTAGAGCCCAGGAACCACAATGAATAAGGCTACATGGATTTTGCTGCATGACAACATGTGTCATGTTAGAAGAGGAACGTTAGCTTCAGGTTAGTGGTCAAGTGGGGTCCCCAATTCACTGAAGATTACCGAAGGATGAGCACCTACCAAAGAATGGCAACCTCCAAGTTTCTTTCCTAGAAACTCACTTGTCATCACAAAGGCAATTGTGCTATGAAGAGAACATGTGCAACTAAAGAATTTCTCAGAGAGAACTGAGCCCACAACTCTCTAAATCCCAATGAGGAAAGTCAAGTTTCCCTTCAAGCCTTATTTTCCAAAGGGCCCGCAGAGCACTGACCCTGCTGTTTCCTTCTCTATTTTGTACCTCCAACGTGCTTTAGACGGGAGATACTTGAGTTGTTTCAAGTTGCCACATTCTAGAAATTTAACAAAAGAAACCCTTCACCTCCATGCCTCGGCATCTAGCTGTTCCCAAGGCTGCACTTATCACAACTCCCCAAACACACAGGCCGTCCTTCTTGTACGTTTCACAGCCTAGTGCAGATCCGATAGTACTAAGAGACCTGGAATGCTTCGTAGAGCTCAAGAACCACACTGAATAAGGCTACTTAGATTCTGCTGCATGCCAACCTCTGGCATGATACAAGAGGAACGTTAGCCTGAGGCTAGTGGTCAAAAAGGGTCGCCAATTCACTGAATTGACTGAAGGATGAGCTCCTTCCAAAGCATGGCCACCTCCAAGTTTCTTTCCTAGAAACTCACTTTTCATCACACAGGCAATTGTGCAATGAAGGGAACTTGTGCAACTACAGTGTTTCTCAGGGAGAATTGAGCCCCCACCTCTCTAAATCCCAATGAGGAATATGAAGTTTCCCGTCAAGACTTATTTTCAAAATGGCCAGCAGAGCATCGACCTTGCTGATTCTTTCTCTAATTTGTACATCCAAGGTCATTTAGAAGGGGGATACTTGAGTTGTTTCAACTTGCAACAATCTAGAGGTTTTACCAAAGAGCCCTTAAGAGCCCCTGATTCGGCATCCAGCTTTTCCCAACGATGCATTGCTCACAAAGGCCCAAACACACAGGCCGTGCCTCTAGGACGTTTCTCATCCGAGTGCAGACCCGCCAGTACGAAGAAACCTGGAATGCTACCTAGAGCTCAAGAACCACACTGAATAACGCTACATGGATTCTGCTGCATGCCAATGTGTGGCATGATACAAGAGGAACGTTAGCTTGAGGCTAGTGTTCAATGGGGTCGCCAATTCACTGAAAATTACTGAAGGTTGAGCAGGTACCAAAGTATGGCAACGTCCAAGTTTCTTTCCGAGAAATTCACTTCTCATCACAAAGGGAACTGTGCCATGAAGGGAACATGTGCAACTACTGTATTTCTCACTGAGAATTGATTCCGCAACTCTCTAAGTCCCAATGAGGAAAGTAAAGTATCCCTTTAAGCCTTATATTCAATATATATATTCCACAGAGAATTAACCCTGTTCTTTCTTTCTCTAGTTTGTAATTCCAAGGCGCCTTACAAGGGAGATACTTGAGTTGTTTCAACTTACTACTTTCTAGAGTTTAACAGAAGAAACCCTTCACTTCCCATGACTCTGCATCTAGCTGTTCCCAATGGTGCATTGCTCACAACTCCCCGAACGCACAGGCCGTCCTTCCTGTACTTTTCTCATCCTAGTGCAGACCCGCAAGTACTAAGAGACCTGGAATGCTTCCTAGAGTTCAAGAACCACACTGAATAAGTCTACAAGGATTCTGCTGCATGCCAACATGTGGCATGATACAAGAGGAACGTTAGCTTGAGGCTAGTGTTCAATGGGGTCGCCAATTCACCGAAGATTACTGAAAGAGAAGCACCTACCAAAGAATGGCAACCACCAAGTTTCTTTCCGAGAAATTCACTTGTCATCACAAAGGGAATTGTGCCATGAAGGGAACATGTGCAACTACAGTATATCTCAGTGAGAATGGATCCCGCAACTCTCTAAATCCCAATGAGGAAAATAAAGTTCCCCTTTAAGCCTTATATTCAAAAGGGTCCACAGAGCATTGATCCTATTGTTTCTTTCTCTATTTTGTAGTTGAAGGTGTTTTAGAAGGGAGATACTTGAGTTGTTTCAACTTACTACTTTCTAGTGTTTAAGAAAAGAAGCCCTTCACTTCCCATGACTCGGCATCTAGTTGTACCCAATGATGCATTGCTCACAACACCCCGAAGACAGACGCCGTCCTTCCTGTACTTTTCTCATCCTAGTGCAGACCCGCAAGTACTAAGAGACCTGGAATGCTTCCTAGAGCCCAGGAACCACAATGAATAAGGCTACATGGATTTTGCTGCATGACAACATGTGTCATGTTAGAAGAGGAACGTTAGCTTCAGGTTAGTGGTCAAGTGGGGTCGCCAATTCACTGAAGATTACCGAAGGATGAGCACCTACCAAAGAATGGCAACCTCCAAGTTTCTTTCCTAGAAACTCAGTTGTCATCACAAAGGCAATTGTGCTATGAAGAGAACATGTGCAACTAAAGAATTTCTCAGAGAGAACTGAGCCCACAACTCTCTAAATCCCAATGAGGAAAGTCAAGTTTCCCTTCAAGCCTTATTTTCCAAAGGGCCCGCAGAGCACTGACCCTGCTGTTTCCTTCTCTATTTTGTACCTCCAACGTGCTTTACAAGGGAGATACTTGAGTTGTTTCAAGTTGCCACATTCTAGAAATTTAACAAAAGAAACCCTTCACCTCCATGCCTCGGCATCTAGCTGTTCCCAAGGCTGCACTTATCACAACTCCCCAAACACACAGGCCGTCCTTCTTGTACGTTTCACAGCCTAGTGCAGATCCGATAGTACTAAGAGACCTGGAATGCTTCGTAGAGCTCAAGAACCACACTGAATAAGGCTACTTAGATTCTGCTGCATGCCAACCTCTGGCATGATACAAGAGGAACGTTAGCCTGAGGCTAGTGGTCAAAAAGGGTCGCCAATTCACTGAATTGACTGAAGGATGAGCTCCTTCCAAAGCATGGCCACCTCCAAGTTTCTTTCCTAGAAACTCACTTTTCATCACACAGGCAATTGTGCAATGAAGGGAACTTGTGCAACTACAGTGTTTCTCAGGGAGAATTGAGCCCCCACCTCTCTAAATCCCAATGAGGAATATGAAGTTTCCCGTCAAGACTTATTTTCAAAATGGCCAGCAGAGCATCGACCTTGCTGATTCTTTCTCTAATTTGTACATCCAAGGTCATTTAGAAGGGGGATACTTGAGTTGTTTCAACTTGCAACAA
Source organism: Eubalaena glacialis (assembly GCF_028564815.1). Taxonomy (NCBI): domain Eukaryota; kingdom Metazoa; phylum Chordata; class Mammalia; order Artiodactyla; family Balaenidae; genus Eubalaena; species Eubalaena glacialis. The sequence goes on along the minus strand of NC_083722.1, from coordinate 50,736,167 downwards.
TCTAGAGGTTTTACCAAAGAGCCCTTAAGAGCCCCTGATTCGGCATCCAGCTTTTCCCAACGATGCACTGCTCACAAAGGCCCAAACACACAGGCCGTGCCTCTAGGACGTTTCTCATCCGAGTGCAGACCCGCCAGTACTAAGAAACCTGGAATGGTACCTAGAGCTCAAGAACCACACTGAATAACGCTATATGGATTCTGCTGCATGCCAATGTGTGGCATGATACAAGAGGAACGTCAGCTTGAGGCTAGTGTTCAATGGGGTCGCCAATTCACTGATAATTACTGAAGGTTGAGCAGGTACCAAAGTATGGCAACGTCCAAGTTTCTTTCCGAGAAATTCACTTCTCATCACAAAGGGAACTGTGCCATGAAGGGAACATGTGCAACTACAGTATTTCTCACTGAGAATTGATTCCGCAACTCACTAAATCCCAATGAGGAAAGTAAAGTATCCCTTTAAGCCTTATATTCAATATATATATTCCACAGAGAATTAACCCTGTTCTTTCTTTCTCTAGTTTGTAATTCCAAGGCGCTTTAGAAGGGAGATACTTGAGTTGTTTCAACTTACTACTTTCTAGAGTTTAAGAAAAGAAGCCCTTCACTTCCCATGACTCGGCATCTAGTTGTACCCAGTGATGCATTGCTCACAACACCCCGAAGACAGACGCCGTCCTTCCTGTACTTTTCTCCTCCTAGTGCAGACCCGCAAGTACTAAGAGACCTGGAATGCTTCCTAGAGCCCAGGAACCACAATGAATAAGGCTACATGGATTTTGCTGCATGACAACATGTGTCATGTTAGAAGAGGAACGTTCGCTTCAGGTTAGTGGTCAAATGGGGTCGCCAATTCACTGAAGATTACCGAAGGATGAGCACCTACCAAAGAATGGCAACCTCCAAGTTTCTTTCCTAGAAACTCACTTGTCATCACAAAGGCAATTGTGCTATGAAGAGAACATGTGCAACTAAAGAATTTCTCAGAGAGAACTGAGCCCACAACTCTCTAAATCCCAATGAGGAAAGTCAAGTTTCCCTTCAAGCCTTATTTTCCAAAGGGCCCGCAGAGCACTGACCCTGCTGTTTCCTTCTCTATTTTGTACCTCCAACGTGCTTTAGACGGGAGATACTTGAGTTGTTTCAAGTTGCCACATTCTAGAAATTTAACAAAAGAAACCCTTCACCTCCATGCCTCGGCATCTAGCTGTTCCCAAGGCTGCACTTATCACAACTCCCCAAACACACAGGCCGTCCTTCTTGTACGTTTCACAGCCTAGTGCAGATCCGATAGTACTAAGAGACCTGGAATGCTTCGTAGAGCTCAAGAACCACACTGAATATGGCTACTTAGATTCTGCTGCATGCCAACCTCTGTCATGATACAAGAGGAACGTTAGCCTGAGGCTAGTGGTCAAAAAGGGTCGCCAATTCACTGAATTGACTGAAGGATGAGCTCCTTCCAAAGCATGGCCACCTCCAAGTTTCTTTCCTAGAAACTCACTTTTCCTCACACAGGCAATTGTGCAATGAAGGGAATTTGTGCAACTACAGTGTTTCTCAGGGAGAATTGAGCCCCCACCTCTCTAAATCCCAATGAGGAATATGAAGTTTCCCGTCAAGACTTATTTTCAAAATGGCCAGCAGAGCATCGACCTTGCTGATTCTTTCTCTAATTTGTACATCCAAGGTCATTTAGAAGGGGGATACTTGAGTTGTTTCAACTTGCAACAATCTAGAGGTTTTACCAAAGAGCCCTTAAGAGCCCCTGATTCGGCATCCAGCTTTTCCCAACGATGCATTGCTCACAAAGGCCCAAACACACAGGCCGTGCCTCTAGGACGTTTCTCATCCGAGTGCAGACCCGCCAGTACGAAGAAACCTGGAATGCTACCTAGAGCTCAAGAACCACACTGAATAACGCTACATGGATTCTGCTGCATGCCAATGTGTGGCATGATACAAGAGGAACGTTAGCTTGAGGCTAGTGTTCAATGGGGTCGCCAATTCACTGAAAATTACTGAAGGTTGAGCAGCTACCAAAGTATGGCAACGTCCAAGTTTCTTTCCGAGAAATTCACTTCTCATCACAAAGGGAACTGTGCCATGAAGGGAACATGTGCAACTACAGTATTTCTCACTGAGAATTGATTCCGCAACTCTCTAAATCCCAATGAGGAAAATAAAGTATCCTTTTCAGCCTTATATTCAATATATATATTCCACAGAGAATTAACCCTGTTCTTTCTTTCTCTAGTTTGTAATTCCAAGGCGCTTTAGAAGGGAGATACTTGAGTTGTTTCAACTTACTACTTTCTAGAGTTTAAGAGAAGAAGCCCTTCACTTCCCATGACTCTGCATCTAGCTGTTCCCAATGGTGCATTGCTCACAACTCCCCGAAGGCACAGGCCGTCCTTCCTGTACTTTTCTCATCCTAGTGCAGACCCGCAAGTACTAAGAGACCTGGAATGCTTCCTAGAGTTCAAGAACCACACTGAATAAGTCTACAAGGATTCTGCTGCATGCCAACATGTGGCATGATACAAGAGGAACGTTAGCTTGAGGCTAGTGTTCAATGGGGTCGCCAATTCACTGAAAATTACTGAAGGTTGAGCAGCTACCAAAGTATGGCAACGTCCAAGTTTCTTTCCGAGAAATTCACTTCTCATCACAAAGGGAACTGTGCCATGAAGGGAACATGTGCAACTACTGTATTTCTCACTGAGAATTGATTCCGCAACTCTCTAAATCCCAATGAGGAAAGTAAAGTATCCCTTTAAGCCTTATATTCAATATATATATTCCACAGAGAATTAACCCTGTTCTTTCTTTCTCTAGTTTGTAATTCCAAGGCGCCTTACAAGGCAGATACTTGAGTTGTTTCAACTTACTACTTTCTAGAGTTTAAGAGAAGAAACCCTTCACTTCCCATGACTCTGCATCTAGCTGTTCCCAATGGTGCATTGCTCACAACTCCCCGAACGCACAGGCCGTCCTTCCTGTACTTTTCTCATGCTAGTGCAGACCCGCAAGTACTAAGAGACCTGGAATGCTTCCTAGAGTTCAAGAACCACACTGAATAAGTCTACAAGGATTCTGCTGCATGCCAAAATGTGGCATGATACAAGAGGAACGTTAGCTTGAGGCTAGTGTTCAATGGGGTCGCCAATTCACCGAAGATTACTGAAAGAGAAGCACCTACCAAAGAATGGCAACGTCCAAGTTTCTTTCCGAGAAATTCACTTGTCATCACAAAGGGAATTGTGCCATGAAGGGAACATGTGCAACGACAGTATTTCTCAGTGAGAATGGATCCCGCAACTCTCTAAATCCCAATGAGGAAAATAAAGTTCCCCTTTAAGCCTTATATTCAACCGGGTCCACAGAGCATTGATCCTATTGCTTCTTTCTCTATTTTGTAGTTGAAGGTGTTTTAGAAGGGAGATACTTGAGTTGTTTCAACTTACTACTTTCTAGAGTTTAAGAAAAGAAGCCCTTCACTTCCCATGACTCGACATCTAGTTGTACCCAATGATGCATTGCTCACAACACCCCGAAGACAGACGCCGTCCTTCCTGTACTTTTCTCCTCCTAGTGCAGACCCGCAAGTACTAAGAGACCTGGAATGCTTCCTAGAGCCCAGGGTCCACAATGAATAAGGCTACATGGATTTTGCTACATGACAACATGTGTCATGTTAGAAGAGGAACGTTAGCTTCAGGTTAGTGGTCAAGTGGGGTCGCCAATTCACTGAAGATTACCGAAGGATGAGCACCTACCAAAGAATGGCAACCTCCAAGTTTCTTTCCTAGAAACTCACTTGTCATCACAAAGGCAATTGTGCTATGAAGAGAACATGTGCAACTAAAGATTTTCTCAGAGAGAACTGAGCCCACAACTCTCTAAATCCCAATGAGGAAAGTCAAGTTTCCCTTCAAGCCTTATTTTCCAAAGGGCCCGCAGAGCACTGACCCTGCTGTTTCCTTCTCTATTTTGTACCTCCAACGTGCTTTAGACGGGAGATACTTGAGTTGTTTCAAGTTGCCACATTCTAGAAATTTAACAAAAGAAACCCTTCACCTCCATGCCTCGGCATCTAGCTGTTCCCAAGGCTGCACTTATCACAACTCCCCAAACACACAGGCCGTCCTTCTTGTACGTTTCACAGCCTAGTGCAGATCCGATAGTACTAAGAGACCTGGAATGCTTCGTAGAGCTCAAGAACCACACTGAATAAGGCTACTTAGATTCTGCTGCATGCCAACCTCTGGCATGATACAAGAGGAACGTTAGCCTGAGGCTAGTGGTCAAAAAGGGTCGCCAATTCACTGAATTGACTGAAGGATGAGCTCCTTCCAAAGCATGGCCACCTCCAAGTTTCTTTCCTAGTAACTCACTTTTCATCACACAGGCAATTGTGCAATGAAGGGAACTTGTGCAACTACAGTGTTTCTCAGGGAGAATTGAGCCCCCACCTCTCTAAATCCCAATGAGGAATATGAAGTTTCCCGTCAAGACTTATTTTCAAAATGGCCAGCAGAGCATCGACCTTGCTGATTCTTTCTCTAATTTGTACATCCAAGGTCATTTAGAAGGGGGATACTTGAGTTGTTTCAACTTGCAACAATCTAGAGGTTTTACCAAAGAGCCCTTAAGAGCCCCTGATTCGGCATCCAGTTTTCCCAACGATGCTTTGCTCACAAAGGCCCAAACACACAGGCCGTGCCTCTAGGACGTTTCTCATCCGAGTGCAGACCCGCCAGTACTAAGAAACCTGGAATGCTACCTAGAGCTCAAGAACCACACTGAATAACGCTACATGGATTCTTCTGCATGCCAATCTGTGGCATGATACAAGAGGAACGTTAGCTTGAGGCTAGTGTTCAATGGGGTCGCCAATTCACTGAAAATTACTGAAGGTTGAGCACCTACCAAAGTATGGCAACGTCCAAGTTTCTTTCCGAGAAATTCACTTCTCATCACAAAGGGAACTGTGCCATGAAGGGAACATGTGCAACTACAGTATTTCTCACTGAGAATTGATTCCGCAACTCTCTAAATCCCAATGAGGAAAGTAAAGTATCCCTTTAAGCCTTATATTCAATATATATATTCCACAGAGAATTAACCCTGTTCTTTCTTTCTCTAGTTTGTAATTCCAAGGCGCTTTAGAAGGGAGATACTTGAGTTGTTTCAACTTACTACTTTCTAGAGTTTAAGAAAAGAAGCCCTTCACTTCCCATGACTCGGCATCTAGCTGTTCCCAATGGCGCATTGCTCACAACTCCCCGAACGCACAGGCCGTCCTTCCTGTACTTTTCTCATCCTAGTGCAGACCCGCAAGTACTAAGAGACCTGGAATGCTTCCTAGAGTTCAAGAACCACACTGAATAAGTCTACAAGGATTCTGCTGCATGCCAACATGTGGCATGATACAAGAGGAACGTTAGCTTGAGGCTAGTGTTCAATGGGGTCGCCAATTCACTGAAGATTACTGAAGGAGGAGCAACTACCAAAGAATGGCAACCACCAAGTTTCTTTCCGAGAAATTCACTTGTCATCACAAAGGGAATTGTGCCATGAAGGGAACATGTGCAACTACAGTATTTCTCAGTGAGAATGGATCCCGCAACTCTCTAAATCCCAATGAGGAAAATAAAGTTCCCCTTTAAGCCTTATATTCAAAAGGGTCCACAGAGCATTGATCCTATTGCTTCTTTCTCTATTTTGTAGTTGAAGGTGTTTTAGAAGGGAGATACTTGAGTTGTTTCAACTTACTACTTTCTAGAGTTTACGAAAAGAAGCCCTTCACTTCCCATGACTCGGCATCTAGTTGTACCCAATGATGCATTGCTCACAACACCCCGAAGACAGACGCCGTCCTTCCTCTACTTTTCTCATCCTAGTGCAGACCCGCAAGTACTAAGAGACCTGGAATGCTTCCTAGAGCCCAGGAACCACAATGAATAAGGCTACATGGATTTTGCTGCAGACAACATGTGTCATGTTAGAAGAGGAACGTTAGCTTCAGGTTAGTGGTCAAATGGGGTCGCCAATTCACTGAAGATTACCGAAGGATGAGCACCTACCAAAGAATGGCAACCTCCAAGTTTCTTTCCTAGAAACTCACTTGTCATCACAAAGGCAATTGTGCTATGAAGAGAACATGTGCAACTAAAGAATTTCTCAGAGAGAACTGAGCCCACAACTCTCTAAATCCCAATGAGGAAAGTCAAGTTTCCCTTCAAGCCTTATTTTCCAAAGGGCCCGCAGAGCACTGACCCTGCTGTTTCCTTCTCTATTTTGTACCTCCAACGTGCTTTACAAGGGAGATACTTGAGTTGTTTCAAGTTGCCACATTCTAGAAATTTAACAAAAGAAACCCTTCACCTCCATGCCTCGGCATCTAGCTGTTCCCAAGGCTGCACTTATCACAACTCCCCAAACACACAGGCCGTCCTTCTTGTACGTTTCACAGCCTAGTGCAGATCCGATAGTACTAAGAGACCTGGAATGCTTCGTAGAGCTCAAGAACCACACTGAATAAGGCTACTTAGATTCTGCTCCATGCCAAGCTGTGGCATGATACAAGAGGAACGTTAGCCTGAGGCTAGTGGTCAAAAAGGGTCGCCAATTCACTGAATTGACTGAAGGATGAGCTCCTTCCAAAGCATGGCCACCTCCAAGTTTCTTTCCTAGAAACTCACTTTTCATCACACAGGCAATTGTGCAATGAAGGGAACTTGTGCAACTACAGTGTTTCTCAGGGAGAATTGAGCCCCCACCTCTCTAAATCCCAATGAGGAATATGAAGTTTCCCGTCAAGACTTATTTTCAAAATGGCCAGCAGAGCATCGACCTTGCTGATTCTTTCTCTAATTTGTACATCCAAGGTCATTTAGAAGGGGGATACTTGAGTTGTTTCAACTTGCAACAATCTAGAGGTTTTACCAAAGAGCCCTTAAGAGCCCCTGATTCGGCATCCAGCTTTTCCCAACGATGCATTGCTCACAAAGGCCCAAACACACAGGCCGTGCCTCTAGGACGTTTCTCATCCGAGTGCAGACCCGCCAGTACGAAGAAACCTGGAATGCTACCTAGAGCTCAAGAACCACACTGAATAACGCTACATGGATTCTGCTGCATGCCAATGTGTGGCATGATACAAGAGAAACGTTAGCTTGAGGCTAGTGTTCAATGGGGTCGCCAATTCACTGAAAATTACTGAAGGTTGAGCAGCTACCAAAGTATGGCAACGTCGAAGTTTCTTTCCGAGAAATTCACTTCTCATCACAAAGGGAACTGTGCCATGAAGGGAACATGTGCAACTACAGTATTTCTCAGTGAGAATGGATCCCGCAACTCTCTAAATCCCAATGAGGAAAATAAAGTTCCCCTTTAAGCCTTATATTCAAAAGGGTCCACAGAGCATTGATCCTATTGTTTCTTTCTCTATTTTGTAGTTGAAGGTGTTTTAGAAGGGAGATACTTGAGTTGTTTCAACTTACTACTTTCTAGTGTTTAAGAAAAGAAGCCCTTCACTTCCCATGACTCGGCATCTAGTTGTACCCAATGATGCATTGCTCACAACACCCCGAAGACAGACGCCGTCCTTCCTGTACTTTTCTCATCCTAGTGCAGACCCGCAAGTACTAAGAGATCTGGAATGCTTCCTAGAGCCCAGGAACCACAATAAATAAGGCTACATGGATTTTGCTGCATGACAACATGTGTCATGTTAGAAGAGGAACGTTAGCTTCAGGTTAGTGGTCAAGTGGGGTCGCCAATTCACTGAAGATTACCGAAAGATGAGCACCTACCAAAGAATGGCAACCTCCAAGTTTCTTTCCTAAAAACTCACTTGTCATCACAAAGGCAATTGTGCTATGAAGAGAACATGTGCAACTAAAGAATTTCTCAGAGAGAACTGAGCCCACAACTCTCTAAATCCCAATGAGGAAAGTCAAGTTTCCCATCAAGCCTTATTTTCCAAAGGGCCCGCAGAGCACTGACCCTGCTGTTTCCTTCTCTATTTTGTACCTCCAACGTGCTTTAGACGGGAGATACTTGAGTTGTTTCAAGTTGCCACATTCTAGAAATTTAACAAAAGAAACCCTTCACCTCCATGCCTCGGCATCTAGCTGTTCCCAAGGCTGCACTTATCACAACTCCCCAAACACACAGGCCGTCCTTCTTGTACGTTTCACAGCCTAGTGCAGATCCGATATTACTAAGAGACCTGGAATGCTTCCTAGAGTTCAAGAACCACACTGAATAAGTCTACAAGTATTCTGCTGCATGCCAACATGTGGCATGATACAAGAGGAACGTTAGCTTGAGGCTAGTGTTCAATGGGGTCGCCAATTCACTGAAGATTACTGAAGGAGGAGCACCTACCAAAGAATGGCAACCACCAAGTTTCTTTCCGAGAAATTCACTTGTCATCACAAAGGGAATTGTGCCATGAAGGGAACATGTGCAACTACAGTATTTCTCAGTGAGAATGGATCCCGCAACTCTCTAAATCCCAATGAGGAAAATAAAGTTCCCCTTTAAGCCTTATATTCAAAAGGGTCCACAGAGCATTGATCCTATTGTTTCTTTCTCTATTTTGTAGTTGAAGGTGTTTTAGAAGGGAGATACTTGAGTTGTTTCAACTTACTACTTTCTAGAGTTTAACAAAAGAAGCCCTTCACTTCCCATGACTCGGCATCTAGTTGTACCCAATGATGCATTGCTCACAACACCCCGAAGACAGACGCCATCCTTCCTGTACTTTTCTCAACCTAGTGCAGACCCGCAAGTACTAAGAGACCTGGAATGCTTCCTAGAGCCCAGGAACCACAATGAATAAGGCTACATAGATTTTGCTGCATGACATGTGTCATGTTAGAAGAGGAACATTAGCTTCAGGTTAGTGGTCAAGTGGGGTCGCCAATTCACTGAAGATTACCGAAGGATGAGCACCTACCAAAGAATGGCAACCTCCAAGTTTCTTTCCTAGAAACTCACTTGTCATCACAAAGGCAATTGTGCTATGAAGAGAACATGTGCAACTAAAGAATTTCTCAGAGAGAACTGAGCCCACAACTCTCTAAATCCCAATGAGGAAAGTCAAGTTTCCCTTCAAGCCTTATTTTCCAAAGGGCCCGCAGAGCACTGACCCTGCTGTTTCCTTCTCTATTTTGTACCTCCAACGTGCTTTAGACGGGAGATACTTGAGTTGTTTCAAGTTGCCACATTCTAGATATTTAACAAAAGAAACCCTTCACCTCCATGCCTCGGCATCTAGCTGTTCCCAAGGCTGCACTTATCACAACTCCCCAAACACACATGCCGTCCTTCTTGTACGTTTCACAGCCTAGTGCAGATCCGATAGTACTAAGAGACCTGGAATGCTTCGTAGAGCTCAAGAACCACACTGAATAAGGCTACTTAGATTCTGCTGCATGCCAACCTCTGGCATGATACAAGAGGAACGTTAGCCTGAGGCTAGTGGTCAAAAAGGGTCGCCAATTCACTGAATTGACTGAAGGATGAGCTCCTTCCAAAGCATGGCCACCTCCAAGTTTCTTTCCTAGAAACTCACTTTTCATCACACAGGCAATTGTGCAATGAAGGGAACTTGTGCAACTACAGTGTTTCTCAGGGAGAATTGAGCCCCCACCTCTCTAAATCCCAATGAGGAATATGAAGTTTCCCGTCAAGACTTATTTTCAAAATGGCCAGCAGAGCATCGACCTTGCTGATTCTTTCTCTAATTTGTACATCCAAGGTCATTTAGAAGGGGGATACTTGAGTTGTTTCAACTTGCAACAATCTAGAGGTTTTACCAAAGAGCCCTTAAGAGCCCCTGATTCGGCATCCAGCTTTTCCCAACGATGCATTGCTCACAAAGGCCCAAACACACAGGCCGTGCCTCTAGGACGTTTCTCATCCGAGTGCAGACCCGCCAGTACGAAGAAACCTGGAATGCTACCTAGAGCTCAAGAACCACACTGAATAACGCTACATGGATTCTGCTGCATGCCAATGTGTGGCATGATACAAGAGGAACGTTAGCTTGAGGCTAGTGTTCAATGGGGTCGCCAATTCACTGAAAATTACTGAAGGTTGAGCAGCTACCAAAGTATGGCAACGTCCAAGTTTCTTTCCGAGAAATTCACTTCTCATCACAAAGGGAACTGTGCCATGAAGGGAACATGTGCAACTACAGTATTTCTCACTGAGAATTGATTCCGCAACCCTCTAAATCCCAATGAGGAAAGTAAAGTATCTCTTTAAGCCTTATATTCAATATATATATTCCACAGAGAATTAACCCTGTTCTTTCTTTCTCTAGTTTGTAATTCCAAGGCGCTTTAGAAGGGAGATACTTGAGTTGTTTCAACTTACTACTTTCTAGAGTTTAAGAAAAGAAGCCCTTCACTTCCCATGTCTCGGCATCTAGCTGTTCCCAATGGCGCATTGCTCACAACTCCCCGAACGCACAGGCCGTCCTTCCTGTACTTTTCTCATCCTAGTGCAGACCCGCAAGTACTAAGAGACCTGGAATGCTTCCTAGAGTTCAAGAACCACACTGAATAAGTCTACAAGGATTCTGCTGCATGCCAACATGTGGCATGATACAAGAGGAACGTTAGCTTGAGGCTAGTGTTCAATGGGGTCGCCAATTCACTGAAGATTACTGAAGGAGGAGCACCTACCAAAGAATGGCAACCACCAAGTTTCTTTCCGAGAAATTCACTTGTCATCACAAAGGGAATTGTGCCATGAAGGGAACATGTGCAACGACAGTATTTCTCAGTGAGAATGGATCCCGCAACTCTCTAAATCCCAATGAGGAAAATAAAGTTCCCCTTTAAGCCTTATATTCAAAAGGGTCCACAGAGCATTGATCCTATTGTTTCTTTCTCTATTTTGTAGTTGAAGGTGTTTTAGAAGGGAGATACTTGAGTTGTTTCAACTTACTACTTTCTAGAGTTTAACAAAAGAAGCCCTTCACTTCCCATGACTCGGCATCTAGTTGTACCCAATGATGCATTGCTCACAACACCCCGAAGACAGACGCCATCCTTCCTGTACTTTTCTCCTCCTAGTGCAGACCCGCAAGTACTAAGAGACCTGGAATGCTTCCTAGAGCCCAGGAACCACAATGAATAAGGCTACATGGATTTTGCTGCATGACAACATGTGTCATGTTAGAAGAGGAACATTAGCTTCAGGTTAGTGGTCAAGTGGGGTCGCCAATTCACTGAAGATTACCGAAGGATGAGCACCTACCAAAGAATGGCAACCTCCAAGTTTCTTTCCTAGAAACTCACTTGTCATCACAAAGGCAATTGTGCTATGAAGAGAACATGTGCAACTAAAGAATTTCTCAGAGAGAACTGAGCCCACAACTCTCTAAATCCCAATGAGGAAAGTCAAGTTTCCCTTCAAGCCTTATTTTCCAAAGGGCCCGCAGAGCACTGACCCTGCTGTTTCCTTCTCTATTTTGTACCTCCAACGTGCTTTAGACGGGAGATACTTGAGTTGTTTCAAGTTGCCACATTCTAGAAATTTAACAAAAGAAACCCTTCACCTCCATGCCTCGGCATCTAGCTGTTCCCAAGGCTGCACTTATCACAACTCCCCAAACACACAGGCCGTCCTTCTTGTACGTTTCACAGCCTAGTGCAGATCCGATAGTACTAAGAGACCTGGAATGCTTCGTAGAGCTCAAGAACCACACTGAATAAGGCTACTTAGATTCTGCTGCATGCCAACCTCTGGCATGATACAAGAGGAACGTTAGCCTGAGGCTAGTGGTCAAAAAGGGTCGCCAATTCACTGAATTGACTGAAGGATGAGCTCCTTCCAAAGCATGGCCACCTCCAAGTTTCTTTCCTAGAAACTCACTTTTCATCACACAGGCAATTGTGCAATGAAGGGAACTTGTGCAACTACAGTGTTTCTCAGGGAGAATTGAGCCCCCACCTCTCTAAATCCCAATGAGGAATATGAAGTTTCCCGTCAAGACTTATTTTCAAAATGGCCAGCAGAGCATCGACCTTGCTGATTCTTTCTCTAATTTGTACATCCAAGGTCATTTAGAAGGGGGATACTTGAGTTGTTTCAACTTGCAACAATCTAGAGGTTTTACCAAAGAGCCCTTAAGAGCCCCTGATTCGGCATCCAGCTTTTCCGAACGATGCATTGCTCACAAAGGCCCAAACACACAGGCCGTGCCTCTAGGACGTTTCTCATCCGAGTGCAGACCCGCCAGTACGAAGAAACCTGGAATGCTACCTAGAGCTCAAGAACCACACTGAATAACGCTACATGGATTCTGCTGCATGCCAATGTGTGGCATGATACAAGAGGAACGTTAGCTTGAGGCTAGTGTTCAATGGGGTCGCCAATTCACTGAAAATTACTGAAGGTTGAGCAGCTACCAAAGTATGGCAACGTCCAAGTTTCTTTCCGAGAAATTCACTTCTCATCACAAAGGGAACTGTGCCATGAAGGGAACATGTGCAACTACAGTATTTCTCACTGAGAATTGATTCCGCAACCCTCTAAATCCCAATGAGGAAAGTAAAGTATCTCTTTAAGCCTTATATTCAATATATATATTCCACAGAGAATTAACCCTGTTCTTTCTTTCTCTAGTTTGTAATTCCAAGGCGCTTTAGAAGGGAGATACTTGAGTTGTTTCAACTTACTACTTTCTAGAGTTTAAGAAAAGAAGCCCTTCACTTCCCATGTCTCGGCATCTAGCTGTTCCCAATGGCGCATTGCTCACAACTCCCCAAACGCACAGGCCGTCCTTCCTGTACTTTTCTCATCCTAGTGCAGACCCGCAAGTACTAAGAGACCTGGAATGCTTCCTAGAGTTCAAGAACCACACTGAATAAGTCTACAAGGATTCTGCTGCATGCCAACATGTGGCATGATACAAGAGGAACGTTAGCTTGAGGCTAGTGTTCAATGGGGTCGCCAATTCACTGAAGATTACTGAAGGAGGAGCACCTACCAAAGAATGGCAACCACCAAGTTTCTTTCCGAGAAATTCACTTGTCATCACAAAGGGAATTGTGCCATGAAGGGAACATGTGCAACGACAGTATTTCTCAGTGAGAATGGATCCCGCAACTCTCTAAATCCCAATGAGGAAAATAAAGTTCCCCTTTAAGCCTTATATTCAAAAGGGTCCACAGAGCATTGATCCTATTGTTTCTTTCTCTATTTTGTAGTTGAAGGTGTTTTAGAAGGGAGATACTTGTGTTGTTTCAACTTACTACTTTCTAGAGTTTAACAAAAGAAGCCCTTCACTTCCCATGACTCGGCATCTAGTTGTACCCAATGATGCATTGCTCACAACACCCCGAAGACAGACGCCGTCCTTCCTGTACTTTTCTCATCCTAGTGCAGACCCGCAAGTACTAAGAGACCTGGAATGCTTCCTAGAGCCCAGGAACCACAATGAATAAGGCTACATGGATTTTGCTGCATGACAACATGTGTCATGTTAGAAGAGGAACATTAGCTTCAGGTTAGTGGTCAAGTGGGGTCGCCAATTCACTGAAGATTACCGAAGGATGAGCACCTACCAAAGAATGGCAACCTCCAAGTTTCTTTCCTAGAAACTCACTTGTCATCACAAAGGCAATTGTGCTATGAAGAGAACATGTGCAACTAAAGAATTTCTCAGAGAGAACTGAGCCCACAACTCTCTAAATCCCAATGAGGAAAGTCAAGTTTCCCTTCAAGCCTTATTTTCCAAAGGGCCCGCAGAGCACTGACCCTGCTGTTTCCTTCTCTATTTTGTACCTCCAACGTGCTTTAGACGGGAGATACTTGAGTTGTTTCAAGTTGCCACATTCTAGAAATTTAACAAAAGAAACCCTTCACCTCCATGCCTCGGCATCTAGCTGTTCCCAAGGCTGCACTTATCACAACTCCCCAAACACACAGGCCGTCCTTCTTGTACGTTTCACAGCCTAGTGCAGATCCGATAGTACTAAGAGACCTGGAATGCTTCGTAGAGCTCAAGAACCACACTGAATAAGGCTACTTAGATTCTGCTGCATGCCAACCTCTGGCATGATACAAGAGGAACGTTAGCCTGAGGCTAGTGGTCAAAAAGGGTCGCCAATTCACTGAATTGACTGAAGGATGAGCTCCTTCCAAAGCATGGCCACCTCCAAGTTTCTTTCCTAGAAACTCACTTTTCATCACACAGGCAATTGTGCAATGAAGGGAACTTGTGCAACTACAGTGTTTCTCAGGGAGAATTGAGCCCCCACCTCTCTAAATCCCAATGAGGAATATGAAGTTTCCCGTCAAGACTTATTTTCAAAATGGCCAGCAGAGCATCGACCTTGCTGATTCTTTCTCTAATTTGTACATCCAAGGTCATTTAGAAGGGGGATACTTGAGTTGTTTCAACTTGCAACAATCTAGAGGTTTTACCAAAGAGCCCTTAAGAGCCCCTGATTCGGCATCCAGCTTTTCCCAACGATGCATTGCTCACAAAGGCCCAAACACACAGGCCGTGCCTCTAGGACGTTTCTCATCCGAGTGCAGACCCGCCAGTGCTAAGAAACCTGGAATGCTACCTAGAGCTCAAGAACCACACTGAATAACGCTACATGGATTCTGCTGCATGCCAATGTGTGGCATGATACAAGAGGAACGTTAGCTTGAGGCTAGTGTTCAATGGGGTCGCCAATACACTGAAAATTACTGAAGGTTGAGCAGCTACCAAAGTATGGCAACGTCCAAGTTTCTTTCCGAGAAATTCACTTCTCATCACAAAGGGAACTGTGCCATGAAGGGAACATGTGCAACTACAGTATTTCTCACTGAGAATTGATTCCGCAACCCTCTAAATCCCAATGAGGAAAGTAAAGTATCTCTTTAAGCCTTATATTCAATATATATATTCCACAGAGAATTAACCCTGTTCTTTCTTTCTCTAGTTTGTAATTCCAAGGCGCTTTAGAAGGGAGATACTTGAGTTGTTTCAACTTACTACTTTCTAGAGTTTAAGAAAAGAAGCCCTTCACTTCCCATGTCTCGGCATCTAGCTGTTCCCAATGGCGCATTGCTCACAACTCCCCGAACGCACAGGCCGTCCTTCCTGTACTTTTCTCATCCTAGTGCAGACCCGCAAGTACTAAGAGACCTGGAATGCTTCCTAGAGTTCAAGAACCACACTGAATAAGTCTACAAGGATTCTGCTGCATGCCAACATGTGGCATGATACAAGAGGAACGTTAGCTTGAGGCTAGTGTTCAATGGGGTCGCCAATTCACTGAAGATTACTGAAGGAGGAGCACCTACCAAAGAATGGCAACCACCAAGTTTCTTTCCGAGAAATTCACTTGTCATCACAAAGGGAATTGTGCCATGAAGGGAACATGTGCAACGACAGTATTTCTCAGTGAGAATGGATCCCGCAACTCTCTAAATCCCAATGAGGAAAATAAAGTTCCCCTTTAAGCCTTATATTCAAAAGGGTCCACAGAGCATTGATCCTATTGTTTCTTTCTCTATTTTGTAGTTGAAGGTGTTTTAGAAGGGAGATACTTGAGTTGTTTCAACTTACTACTTTCTAGAGTTTAACAAAAGAAGCCCTTCACTTCCCATGACTCGGCATCTAGTTGTACCCAATGATGCATTGCTCACAACACCCCGAAGACAGACGCCGTCCTTCCTGTACTTTTCTCCTCCTAGTGCAGACCCGCAAGTACTAAGAGACCTGGAATGCTTCCTAGAGCCCAGGAACCACAATGAATAAGGCTACATGGATTTTGCTGCATGACAACATGTGTCATGTTAGAAGAGGAACATTAGCTTCAGGTTAGTGGTCAAGTGGGGTCGCCAATTCACTGAAGATTACCGAAGGATGAGCACCTACCAAAGAATGGCAACCTCCAAGTTTCTTTCCTAGAAACTCACTTGTCATCACAAAGGCAATTGTGCTATGAAGAGAACATGTGCAACTAAAGAATTTCTCAGAGAGAACTGAGCCCACAACGCTCTAAATCCCAATGAGGAAAGTCAAGTTTCCCTTCAAGCCTTATTTTCCAAAGGGCCCGCAGAGCACTGACCGTGCTGTTTCCTTCTCTATTTTGTACCTCCAACGTGCTTTAGACGGGAGATACTTGAGTTGTTTCAAGTTGCCACATTCTAGAAATTTAACCAAAGAAACCCTTCACCTCCATGCCTCGGCATCTAGCTGTTCCCAAGGCTGCACTTATCACAACTCCCCAAACACACAGGCCGTCCTTCTTGTACGTTTCACAGCCTAGTGCAGATCCGATAGTACTAAGAGACCTGGAATGCTTCGTAGAGCTCAAGAACCACACTGAATAAGGCTACTTAGATTCTGCTGCATGCCAACCTCTGGCATGATACAAGAGGAACGTTAGCCTGAGGCTAGTGGTCAAAAAGGGTCGCCAATTCACTGAATTGACTGAAGGATGCGCTCCTTCCAAAGCATGGCCACCTCCAAGTTTCTTTCCTAGAAACTCACTTTTCATCACACAGGCAATTGTGCAATGAAGGGAACTTGTGCAACTACAGTGTTTCTCAGGGAGAATTGAGCCCCCACCTCTCTAAATCCCAATGAGGAATATGAAGTTTCCCGTCAAGACTTATTTTCAAAATGGCCAGCAGAGCATCGACCTTGCTGATTCTTTCTCTAATTTGTACATCCAAGGTCATTTAGAAGGGGGATACTTGAGTTGTTTCAACTTGCAACAATCTAGAGGTTTTACCAAAGAGCCCTTAAGAGCCCCTGATTCGGCATCCAGCTTTTCCCAACGATGCATTGCTCACAAAGGCCCAAACACACAGGCCGTGCCTCTAGGACGTTTCTCATCCGAGTGCAGACCCGCCAGTACGAAGAAACCTGGAATGCTACCTAGAGCTCAAGAACCACACTGAATAACGCTACATGGATTCTGCTGCATGCCAATGTGTGGCATGATACAAGAGGAACGTTAGCTTGAGGCTAGTGTTCAATGGGGTCGCCAATTCACTGAAAATGACTGAAGGTTGAGCAGCTACCAAAGTATGGCAACGTCCAAGTTTCTTTCCGAGAAATTCACTTCTCATCACAAAGGGAACTGTGCCATGAAGGGAACATGTGCAACTACAGTATTTCTCACTGAGAATTGATTCCGCAACTCTCTAAATCCCAATGAGGAAAGTAAAGTATCCCTTTAAGCCTTATATTCAATATATATATTCCACAGAGAATTAACCCTGTTCTTTTTTTCTCTAGTTTGTAATTCCAAGGCGCTTTAGAAGGGAGATACTTGAGTTGCTTCAACTTACTACTTTCTAGAGTTTAAGAAAAGAAGCCCTTCACTTCCCATGACTCGGCATCTAGCTGTTCCCAATGGTGCATTGCTCACAACTCCCCGAACGCACAGGCCGTCCTTCCTGTACTTTTCTCATCCTAGTGCAGACCCGCAAGTACTAAGAGACCTGGAATGCTTCCTAGAGTTCAAGAACCACACTGAATAAGTCTACAAGGATTATGCTGCATGCCAACATGTGGCATGATACAAGAGGAACGTTAGCTTGAGGCTAGTGTTCAATGGGGTCGCCAATTCACTGAAGATTACTGAAGGAGGAGCACCTACCAAAGAATGGCAACCACCAAGTTTCTTTCCGAGAAATTCACTTGTCATCACAAAGGGAATTGTGCCATGAAGGGAACATGTGCAACGACAGTATTTCTCAGTGAGAATGGATCCCGAAACTCTCTAAATCCCAATGAGGAAAATAAAGTTCCCCTTTAAGCCTTATATTCAAAAGGGTCCACAGAGCATTGATCCTATTGCTTCTTTCTCTATTTTGTAGTTGAAGGTGTTTTAGAAGGGAGATACTTGAGTTGTTTCAACTTACTACATTCTAGAGTTTAACAAAAGAAGCCCTTCACTTCCCATGACTCGGCATCCAGTTGTACCCAATGATGCATTGCTCACAACACCCCGAAGACAGACGCCATCCTTCCTGTACTTTTCTCATCCTAGTGCAGACCCGCAAGTACTAAGAGACCTGGAATGCTTCCTAGAGCCCAGGAACCACAATGAATAAGGCTACATGGATTTTGCTGCATGACAACATGTGTCATGTTAGAAGAGGAACATTAGCTTCAGGTTAGTGGTCAAGTGGGGTCGCCAATTCACTGAAGATTACCGAAGGATGAGCACCTACCAAAGAATGGCAACCTCCAAGTTTCTTTCCTAGAAACTCACTTGTCATCACAAAGGCAATTGTGCTATGAAGAGAACATGTGCAACTAAAGAATTTCTCAGAGAGAACTGAGCCCACAACTCTCTAAATCCCAATGAGGAAAGTCAAGTTTCCCTTCAAGCCTTATTTTCCAAAGGGCCCACAGAGCACTGACCCTGCTGTTTCCTTCTCTATTTTGTACCTCCAACGTGCTTTAGACGGGAGATACTTGAGTTGTTTCAAGTTGCCACATTCTCCAAATTTAACAAAAGAAACCCTTCACCTCCATGCCTCGGCACCTAGCTGTTCCCAAGGCTGCACTTATCACAACTCCCCAAACACACAGGCCGTCCTTCTTGTACGTTTCACAGCCTAGTGCAGATCCGATAGTACTAAGAGACCTGGAATGCTTCGTAGAGCTCAAGAACCACACTGAATAAGGCTACTTAGATTCTGCTGCATGCCAACCTCTGGCATGATACAAGAGGAACGTTAGCCTGAGGCTAGTGGTCAAAAAGGGTCGCCAATTCACTGAATTGACTGAAGGATGCGCTCCTTCCAAAGCATGGCCACCTCCAAGTTTCTTTCCTAGAAACTCACTTTTCATCACACAGGCAATTGTGCAATGAAGGGAACTTGTGCAACTACAGTGTTTCTCAGGGAGAATTGAGCCCCCACCTCTCTAAATCCCAATGAGGAATATGAAGTTTCCCGTCAAGACTTATTTTCAAAATGGCCAGCAGAGCATCGACCTTGCTGATTCTTTCTCTAATTTGTACATCCAAGGTCATTTAGAAGGGGGATACTTGAGTTGTTTCAACTTGCAACAATCTAGAGGTTTTACCAAAGAGCCCTTAAGAGCCCCTGATTCGGCATCCAGCTTTTCCCAACGATGCATTGCTCACAAAGGCCCAAACACACAGGCCGTGCCTCTAGGACGTTTCTCATCCGAGTGCAGACCCGCCAGTACGAAGAAACCTGGAATGCTACCTAGAGCTCAAGAACCACACTGAATAACGCTACATGGATTCTGCTGCATGCCAATGTGTGGCATGATACAAGAGGAACGTTAGCTTGAGGCTAGTGTTCAATGGGGTCGCCAATTCACTGAAAATTACTGAAGGTTGAGCAGCTACCAAAGTATGGCAACGTCCAAGTTTCTTTCCGAGAAATTCACTTCTCATCACAAAGGGAACTGTGCCATGAAGGGAACATGTGCAACTACAGTATTTCTCACTGAGAATTGATTCCGCAACTCTCTAAATACAAATGAGGAAAGTAAAGTATCCCTTTAAGCCTTATATTCATTATATATATTCCACAGAGAATTAACTCTGTTCTTTCTTTCTCTAGTTTGTAATTCCAAGGCGCTTTAGAAGGGAGATACTTGAGTTGTTTCAACTTACTACTTTCTAGAGTTTAAGAAAAGAAGCCCTTCACTTCCCATGACTCGGCATCTAGCTGTTCCCAATGGCGCATTGCTCACAACTCCCCGAACGCACAGGCCGTCCTTCCTGTACTTTTCTCATCCTAGTGCAGACCCGCAAGTACTAAGAGACCTGGAATGCTTCCTAGAGTTCAAGAACCACACTGAATTAGTCTACAAGGATTCTGCTGCATGCCAACATGTGGCATGATACAAGAGGAACGTTAGCTTGAGGCTAGTGTTCAATGGGGTCGCCAATTCACTGAAGATTACTGAAGGAGGAGCACCGACCAAAGAATGGCAACCACCAAGTTTCTTTCCGAGAAATTCACTTGTCATCACAAAGGGAATTGTGCCATGAAGGGAACATGTGCAACGACAGTATTTCTCAGTGAGAATGGATCCCGAAACTCTCTAAATCCCAATGAGGAAAATAAAGTTCCCCTTTAAGCCTTATATTCAAAAGGGTCCACAGAGCATTGATCCTATTGCTTCTTTCTCTATTTTGTAGTTGAAGGTGTTTTAGAAGGGAGATACTTGAGTTGTTTCAACTTACTACTTTCTAGAGTTTAAGAAAAGAAGCCCTTCACTTCCCATGACTCGGCATCTAGTTGTACCCAATGATGCATTGCTCACAACACCCCGAAGACAGACGCCGTCCTTCCTGTACTTTTCTCCTCCTAGTGCAGACCCGCAAGTACTAAGAGACCTGGAATGCTTCCTAGAGCCCAGGAACCACAATGAATAAGGCTACATGGATTTTGCTGCATGACAACATGTGTCATGTTAGAAGAGGAACATTAGCTTCAGGTTAGTGGTCAAGTGGGGTCGCCAATTCACTGAAGATTACCGAAGGATGAGCACCTACCAAAGAATGGCAACCTCCAAGTTTCTTTCCTAGAAACTCACTTGTCATCACAAAGGCAATTGTGCTATGAAGAGAACATGTGCAACTAAAGAATTTCTCAGAGAGAACTGAGCCCACAACTCTCTAAATCCCAATGAGGAAAGTCAAGTTTCCCTTCAAGCCTTATTTTCCAAAGGGCCCGCAGAGCACTGACCCTGCTGTTTCCTTCTCTATTTTGTACCTCCAACGTGCTTTAGACGGGAGATACTTGAGTTGTTTCAAGTTGCCACATTCTAGAAATTTAACAAAAGAAACCCTTCACCTCCATGCCTCGGCATCTAGCTGTTCCCAAGGCTGCACTTATCACAACTCCCCAAACACACAGGCCGTCCTTCTTGTACGTTTCACAGCCTAGTGCAGATCCGATAGTACTAAGAGACCTGGAATGCTTCGTAGAGCTCAAGAACCACACTGAATAAGGCTACTTAGATTCTGCTGCATGCCATCCTCTGGCATGATACAAGAGGAACGTTAGCCTGAGGCTAGTGGTCAAAAAGGGTCGTCAATTCACTGAATTGACTGAAGGATGAGCTCCTTCCAAAGCATGGCCACCTCCAAGTTTCTTTCCTAGAAACTCACTTTTCATCACACAGGCAATTGTGCAATGAAGGGAACTTGTGCAACTACAGTGTTTCTCAGGGAGAATTGAGCCCCCACCTCTCTAAATCCCAATGAGGAATATGAAGTTTCCCGTCAAGACTTATTTTCAAAATGGCCAGCAGAGCATCGACCTTGCTGATTCTTTCTCTAATTTGTACATCCAAGGTCATTTAGAAGGGGGATACTTGAGTTGTTTCAACTTGCAACAATCTAGAGGTTTTACCAAAGAGCCCTTAAGAGCCCCTGATTCGGCATCCAGCTTTTCCCAACGATGCATTGCTCACAAAGGCCCAAACACACAGGCCGTGCCTCTAGGACGTTTCTCATCCGAGTGCAGACCCGCCAGTACTAAGAAACCTGGAATGCTACCTAGAGCTCAAGAACCACACTGAATAACGCTACATGGATTCTGCTGCATGCCAATCTGTGGCATGATACAAGAGGAACGTTAGCTTGAGGCTAGTGTTCAATGGGGTTGCCAATTCACTGAAAATGACTGAAGGTTGAGCAGCTACCAAAGTATGGCAACGTCCAAGTTTCTTTCCGAGAAATTCACTTCTCATCACAAAGGGAACTGTGCCATGAAGGGAACATGTGCAACTACAGTATTTCTCACTGAGAATTGATTCCGCAACTCTCTAAATCCCAATGAGGAAAGTAAAGTATCCCTTTAAGCCTTATATTCAATATATATATTCCACAGAGAATTAACCCTGTTCTTTCTTTCTCTAGTTTGTAATTCCAAGGCGCCTTACAAGGGAGATACTTGAGTTGTTTCTACTTACTACTTTCTAGAGTTTAAGAAAAGAAGCCCTTCACTTCCCATGACTCGGCATCTAGCTGTTCCCAATGGCGCATTGCTCACAACTCCCCGAACGCACAGGCCGTCCTTCCTGTACTTTTCTCATCCTAGTGCAGACCCGCAAGTACTAAGAGACCTGGAATGCTTCCTAGAGTTCAAGAACCACACTGAATAAGTCTACAAGGATTCTGCTGCATGCCAACATGTGGCATGATACAAGAGGAACGTTAGCTTGAGGCTAGTGTTCAATGGGGTCGCCAATTCACTGAAGATTACTGAAGGAGGAGCACCGACCAAAGAATGGCAACCACCAAGTTTCTTTCCGAGAAATTCACTTGTCATCACAAAGGGAATTGTGCCATGAAGGGAACATGTGCAACGACAGTATTTCTCAGTGAGAATGGATCCCGAAACTCTCTAAATCCCAATGAGGAAAATAAAGTTCCCCTTTAAGCCTTATATTCAAAAGGGTCCACAGAGCATTGATCCTATTGCTTCTTTCTCTATTTTGTAGTTGAAGGTGTTTTAGAAGGGAGATACTTGAGTTGTTTCAACTTACTACTTTCTAGAGTTTAAGAAAAGAAGCCCTTCACTTCCCATGACTCGGCATCTAGTTGTACCCAATGATGCATTGCTCACAACACCCCGAAGACAGACGCCGTCCTTCCTGTACTTTTCTCATCCTAGTGCAGACCCGCAAGTACTAAGAGACCTGGAATGCTTCCTAGAGCCCAGGAACCACAATGAATAAGGCTACATGGATTTTGCTGCATGACAACATGTGTCATGTTAGAAGAGGAACATTAGCTTCAGGTTAGTGGTCAAGTGGGGTCGCCAATTCACTGAAGATTACCGAAGGATGAGCACCTACCAAAGAATGGCAACCTCCAAGTTTCTTTCCTAGAAACTCACTTGTCATCACAAAGGCAATTGTGCTATGAAGAGAACATGTGCAACTAAAGAATTTCTCAGAGAGAACTGAGCCCACAACTCTCTAAATCCCAATGAGGAAAGTCAAGTTTCCCTTCAAGCCTTATTTTCCAAAGGGCCCGCAGAGCACTGACCCTGCTGTTTCCTTCTCTATTTTGTACCTCCAACGTGCTTTAGACGGGAGATACTTGAGTTGTTTCAAGTTGCCACATTCTAGAAATTTAACAAAAGAAACCCTTCACCTCCATGCCTCGGCATCTAGCTGTTCCCAAGGCTGCACTTATCACAACTCCCCAAACACACAGGCCGTCCTTCTTGTACGTTTCACAGCCTAGTGCAGATCCGATAGTACTAAGAGACCTGGAATGCTTCGTAGAGCTCAAGAACCACACTGAATAAGGCTACTTAGATTCTGCTGCATGCCATCCTCTGGCATGATACAAGAGGAACGTTAGCCTGAGGCTAGTGGTCAAAAAGGGTCGTCAATTCACTGAATTGACTGAAGGATGAGCTCCTTCCAAAGCATGGCCACCTCCAAGTTTCTTTCCTAGAAACTCACTTTTCATCACACAGGCAATTGTGCAATGAAGGGAACTTGTGCAACTACAGTGTTTCTCAGGGAGAATTGAGCCCCCACCTCTCTAAATCCCAATGAGGAATATGAAGTTTCCCGTCAAGACTTATTTTCAAAATGGCCAGCAGAGCATCGACCTTGCTGATTCTTTCTCTAATTTGTACATCCAAGGTCATTTAGAAGGGGGATACTTGAGTTGTTTCAACTTGCAACAATCTAGAGGTTTTACCAAAGAGCCCTTAAGAGCCCCTGATTCGGCATCCAGCTTTTCCCAACGATGCATTGCTCACAAAGGCCCAAACACACAGGCCGTGCCTCTAGGACGTTTCTCATCCGAGTGCAGACCCGCCAGTACTAAGAAACCTGGAATGCTACCTAGAGCTCAAGAACCACACTGAATAACGCTACATGGATTCTGCTGCATGCCAATCTGTGGCATGATACAAGAGGAACGTTAGCTTGAGGCTAGTGTTCAATGGGGTCGCCAATTCACTGAAAATGACTGAAGGTTGAGCAGCTACCAAAGTATGGCAACGTCCAAGTTTCTTTCCGAGAAATTCACTTCTCATCACAAAGGGAACTGTGCCATGAAGGGAACATGTGCAACTACAGTATTTCTCACTGAGAATTGATTCCGCAACTCTCTAAATCCCAATGAGGAAAGTAAAGTATCCCTTTAAGCCTTATATTCAATATATATATTCCACAGAGAATTAACCCTGTTCTTTCTTTCTCTAGTTTGTAATTACAAGGCGCCTTACAAGGGAGATACTTGAGTTGTTTCTACTTACTACTTTCTAGAGTTTAAGAAAAGAAGCCCTTCACTTCCCATGACTCGGCATCTAGCTGTTCCCAATGGCGCATTGCTCACAACTCCCCGAACGCACAGGCCGTCCTTCCTGTACTTTTCTCATCCTAGTGCAGACCCGCAAGTACTAAGAGACCTGGAATGCTTCCTAGAGTTCAAGAACCACACTGAATAAGTCTACAAGGATTCTGCTGCATGCCAACATGTGGCATGATACAAGAGGAACGTTAGCTTGAGGCTAGTGTTCAATGGGGTCGCCAATTCACTGAAGATTACTGAAGGAGGAGCACCGACCAAAGAATGGCAACCACCAAGTTTCTTTCCGAGAAATTCACTTGTCATCTCAAAGGGAACTGTGCCATGAAGGGAAAATGTGCAACGACAGTATTTCTCAGTGAGAATGGATCCCGCAACTCTCTAAATCCCAATGAGGAAAATAAAGTTCCCCTTTAAGCCTTATATTCAAAAGGGTCCACAGAGCATTGATCCTATTGTTTCTTTCTCTATTTTGTAGTTGAAGGTGTTTTAGAAGGGAGATACTTGAGTTGTTTCAACTTACTACATTCTAGAGTTTAACAAAAGAAGCCCTTCACTTCCCATGACTCGGCATCCAGTTGTACCCAATGATGCATTGCTCACAACACCCCGAAGACAGACGCCATCCTTCCTGTACTTTTCTCATCCTAGTGCAGACCCGCAAGTACTAAGAGACCTGGAATGATTCCTAGAGCCCAGGAACCACAATGAATAAGGCTACATGGATTTTGCTGCATGACAACATGTGTCATGTTAGAAGAGGAACATTAGCTTCAGGTTAGTGGTCAAGTGGGGTCGCCAATTCACTGAAGATTACCGAAGGATGAGCACCTACCAAAGAATGGCAACCTCCAAGTTTCTTTCCTAGAAACTCACTTGTCATCACAAAGGCAATTGTGCTATGAAGAGAACATGTGCAACTAAAGAATTTCTCAGAGAGAACTGAGCCCACAACTCTCTAAATCCCAATGAGGAAAGTCAAGTTTCCCTTCAAGCCTTATTTTCCAAAGGGCCCGCAGAGCACTGACCCTGCTGTTTCCTTCTCTATTTTGTACCTCCAATGTGCTTTAGACGGGAGATACTTGAGTTGTTTCAAGTTGCCACATTCTACAAATTTAACAAAAGAAACCCTTCACCTCCATGCCTCGGCATCTAGCTGTTCCCAAGGCTGCACTTATCACAACTCCCCAAACACACAGGCCGTCCTTCTTGTACGTTTCACAGCCTAGTGCAGATCCGATAGTACTAAGAGACCTGGAATGCTTCGTAGAGCTCAAGAACCACACTGAATAAGGCTACTTAGATTCTGCTGCATGCCAACCTCTGGCATGATACAAGAGGAACGTTAGCCTGAGGCTAGTGGTCAAAAAGGGTCGCCAATTCACTGAATTGACTGAAGGATGAGCTCCTTCCAAAGCATGGCCACCTCCAAGTTTCTTTCCTAGAAACTCACTTTTCATCACACAGGCAATTGTGCAATGAAGGGAACTTGTGCAACTACAGTGTTTCTCAGGGAGAATTGAGCCCCCACCTCTCTAAATCCCAATGAGGAATATGAAGTTTCCCGTCAAGACTTATTTTCAAAATGGCCAGCAGAGCATCGACCTTGCTGATTCTTTCTCTAATTTGTACATCCAAGGTCATTTAGAAGGGGGATACTTGAGTTGTTTCAACTTGCAACAATCTAGAGGTTTTACCAAAGAGCCCTTAAGAGCCCCTGATTCGGCATCCAGCTTTTCCCAACGATGCATTGCTCACAAAGGCCCAAACACACAGGCCGTGCCTCTAGGACGTTTCTCATCCGAGTGCAGACCCGCCAGTACGAAGAAGCCTGGAATGCTACCTAGAGCTCAAGAACCACACTGAATAACGCTACATGGATTCTGCTGCATGCCAATGTGTGGCATGATACAAGAGGAACGTTAGCTTGAGGCTAGTGTTCAATGGGGTCGCCAATTCACTGAAAATTACTGAAGGTTGAGCAGCTACCAAAGTATGGCAACGTCCAAGTTTCTTTCCGAGAAATTCACTTCTCATCACAAAGGGAACTGTGCCATGAAGGGAACATGTGCAACTACAGTATTTCTCACTGAGAATTGATTCCGCAACTCTCTAAATCCCAATGAGGAAAGTAAAGTATGTCTTTAAGCCTTATATTCAATATATATATTCCACAGAGAATTAACCCTGTTCTTTCTTTCTCTAGTTTGTAATTCCAAGGCGCTTTAGAAGGGAGATACTTGAGTTGTTTCCACTTACTACTTTCTAGAGTTTAAGAAAAGAAGCCCTTCACTTCCCATGACTCGGCATCTAGCTGTTCCCAATGGTGCATTGCTCACAACTCCCCGAACGCACAGGCCGTCCTTCCTGTACTTTTCTCATCCTAGTGCAGACCCGCAAGTACTAAGAGACCTGGAATGCTTCCTAGAGTTCAAGAACCACACTGAATAAGTCTACAAGGATTCTGCTGCATGCCAACATGTGGCATGATACAAGAGGAACGTTAGCTTGCGGCTAGTGTTCAATGGGGTCGCCAATTCACTGAAGGTTACCGAAGGAGGAGCACCTACCAAAGAATGGCAACCACCAAGTTTCTTTCCGAGAAATTCACTTGTCATCACAAAGGGAATTGTGCCATGAAGGGAACATTTGCAACTACAGTATTTCTCAGTGAGAATGGAACCCGCAACTCTCTAAATCCCAATGAGGAAAATAAAGTTCCCCTTTAAGCCTTATATTCAAAAGGGTCCACAGAGCATTGATCCTATTGTTTCTTTCTCTATTTTGTAGTTGAAGCTGTTTTAGAAGGGAGATACTTGAGTTGTTTCAACTTACTACTTTCTAGAGTTTAAGAAAAGAAGCCCTTCACTTCCCATGACTCGGCATCTAGTTGTACCCAATGATGCATTGCTCACAACACCCCGAAGACAGACGCCGTCCTTCCTGTACTTTTCTCCTCCTACTGCAGACCCGCAAGTACTAAGAGACCTGGAATGCTTCCTAGAGCCCAGGAACCACAATGAATAATGCTACATGGATTTTGCTGCATGACAACATGTGTCATGTTAGAAGAGGAACATTAGCTTCAGGTTAGTGGTCAAGTGGGGTCGCCAATTCACTGAAGATTACCGAAGGATGAGCACCTACCAAAGAATGGCAACCTCCAAGTTTCTTTCCTAGAAACTCACTTGTCATCACAAAGGCAATTGTGCTATGAAGAGAACATGTGCAACTAAAGAATTTCTCAGAGAGAACTGAGCCCACAACTCTCTAAATCCCAATGAGGAAAGTCAAGTTTCCCTTCAAGCCTTATTTTCCAAAGGGCCCGCAGAGCACTGACCCTGCTGTTTCCTTCTCTATTTTGTACCTCCAACGTGCTTTAGACGGGAGATACTTGAGTTGTTTCAAGTTGCCACATTCTAGAAATTTAACAAAAGAAACCCTTCACCTCCATGCCTCGGCATCTAGCTGTTCCCAAGGCTGCACTTATCACAACTCCCCAAACACACAGGCCGTCCTTCTTGTACGTTTCACAGCCTAGTGCAGATCCGATAGTACTAAGAGACCTGGAATGCTTCGTAGAGCTCAAGAACCACACTGAATAAGGCTACTTAGATTCTGCTGCATGCCAACCTCTGGCATGATACAAGAGGAACGTTAGCCTGAGGCTAGTGGTCAAAAAGGGTCGCCAATTCACTGAATTGACTGAAGGATGAGCTCCTTCCAAAGCATGGCCACCTCCAAGTTTCTTTCCTAGAAACTCACTTTTCATCACACAGGCAATTGTGCAATGAAGGGAACTTGTGCAACTACACTGTTTCTCAGGGAGAATTGAGCCCCCACCTCTCTAAATCGCAATGAGGAATATGAAGTTTCCCGTCAAGACTTATTTTCAAAATGGCCAGCAGAGCATCGACCTTGCTGATTCTTTCTCTAATTTGTACATCCAAGGTCATTTAGAAGGGGGATACTTGAGTTGTTTCAACTTGCAACAATCTAGAGGTTTTACCAAAGAGCCCTTAAGAGCCCCTGATTCGGCATCCAGCTTTTCCCAACGATGCATTGCTCACAAAGGCCCAAACACACAGGCCGTGCCTCTAGGACGTTTCTCATCCGACTGCAGACCCGCCAGTACGAAGAAACCTGGAATGCTACCTAGAGCTCAAGAACCACAATGAATAACGCTACATGGATTCTGCTGCATGCCAACATGTGGCATGATACAAGAGGAACGTTAGCTTGAGGCTAGTGTTCAATGGGGTCGCCAATTCACTGAAAATGACTGAAGGTTGAGCAGCTACCAAAGTATGGCAACGTCCAAGTTTCTTTCCGAGAAATTCACTTCTCATCACAAAGGGAACTGTGCCATGAAGGGAACATGTGCAACTACAGTATTTCTCACTGAGAATTGATTCCGCAACTCTCTAAATCCCAATGAGGAAAGTAAAGTATCCCTTTAAGCCTTATATTCAATATATATATTCCACAGAGAATTAACCCTGTTCTTTCTTTCTCTAGTTTGTAATTCCAAGGCGCTTTAGAAGGGAGATACTTGAGTTGTTTCCACTTACTACTTTCTAGAGTTTAAGAAAAGAAGCCCTTCACTTCCCATGACTCGGCATCTAGCTGTTCCCAATGGTGCATTGCTCACAACTCCCCGAACGCACAGGCCGTCCTTCCTGTACTTTTCTCATCCTAGTGCAGACCCGCAAGTACTAAGAGACCTGGAATGCTTCCTAGAGTTCAAGAACCACACTGAATAAGTCTACAAGGATTATGCTGCATGCCAACATGTGGCATGATACAAGAGGAACGTTAGCTTGAGGCTAGTGTTCAATGGGGTCGCCAATTCACTGAAGATTACTGAAGGAGGAGCACCTACCAAAGAATGGCAACCACCAAGTTTCTTTCCGAGAAATTCACTTGTCATCACAAAGGGAATTGTGCCATGAAGGGAACATGTGCAACGACAGTATTTCTCAGTGAGAATGGATCCCGCAACTCTCTAAATCCCAATGAGGAAAATAAAGTTCCCCTTTAAGCCTTATATTCAAAAGGGTCCACAGAGCATTGATCCTATTGTTTCTTTCTCTATTTTGTAGTTGAAGGTGTTTTAGAAGGGAGATACTTGAGTTGTTTCAACTTACTACTTTCTAGAGTTTAAGAAAAGAAGCCCTTCACTTCCCATGACTCGGCATCTAGTTGTACCCAATGATGCATTGCTCACAACACCCCGAAGACAGACGCCGTCCTTCCTGTACTTTTCTCCTCCTAGTGCAGACCCGCAAGTACTAAGAGACCTGGAATGCTTCCTAGAGCCCAGGAACCACAATGAATAAGGCTACATGGATTTTGCTGCATGACAACATGTGTCATGTTAGAAGAGGAACATTAGCTTCAGGTTAGTGGTCAAGTGGGGTCGCCAATTCACTGAAGATTACCGAAGGATGAGCACCTACCAAAGAATGGCAACCTCCAAGTTTCTTTCCTAGAAACTCACTTGTCATCACAAAGGCAATTGTGCTATGAAGAGAACATGTGCAACTAAAGAATTTCTCAGAGAGAACTGAGCCCACAACTCTCTAAATCCCAATGAGGAAAGTCAAGTTTCCCTTCAAGCCTTATTTTCCAAAGGGCCCGCAGAGCACTGACCCTGCTGTTTCCTTCTCTATTTTGTACCTCCAACGTGCTTTAGACGGGAGATACTTGAGTTGTTTCAAGTTGCCACATTCTAGAAATTTAACAAAAGAAACCCTTCACCTCCATGCCTCGGCATCTAGCTGTTCCCAAGGCTGCACTTATCACAACTCCCCAAACACACAGGCCGTCCTTCTTGTACGTTTCACAGCCTAGTGCAGATCCGATAGTACTAAGAGACCTGGAATGCTTCGTAGAGCTCAAGAACCACACTGAATAAGGCTACTTAGATTCTGCTGCATGCCAACCTCTGGCATGATACAAGAGGAACGTTAGCCTGAGGCTAGTGGTCAAAAAGGGTCGCCAATTCACTGAATTGACTGAAGGATGAGCTCCTTCCAAAGCATGGCCACCTCCAAGTTTCTTTCCTAGAAACTCACTTTTCATCACACAGGCAATTGTACAATGAAGGGAACTTGTGCAACTACAGTGTTTCTCAGGGAGAATTGAGCCCCCACCTCTCTAAATCCCAATGAGGAATATGAAGTTTCCCGTCAAGACTTATTTTCAAAATGGCCAGCAGAGCATCGACCTTGCTGATTCTTTCTCTAATTTATACATCCAAGGTCATTTAGAAGGGGGATACTTGAGTTGTTTCAACTTGCAACAATCTAGAGGTTTTACCAAAGAGCCCTTAAGAGCCCCTGATTCGGCATCCAGCTTTTCCCAACGATGCATTGCTCACAAAGGCCCAAACACACAGGCCGTGCCTCTAGGACGTTTCTCATCCGAGTGCAGACCCGCCAGTACTAAGAAACCTGGAATGCTACCTAGAGCTCAAGAACCACACTGAATAACGCTACATGGATTCTGCTGCATGCCAATGTGTGGCATGATAAAAGAGGAAAGTTAGCTTGAGGCTAGTGTTCAATGGGGTCGCCAATTCACTGAAAATTACTGAAGGTTGAGCAGCTACCAAAGTATGGCAACGTCCAAGTTTCTTTCCGAGAAATTCACTTCTCATCACAAAGGGAACTGTGCCATGAAGGGAACATGTGCAACTACAGTATTTCTCACTGAGAATTGATTCCGCAACTCTCTAAATCCCAATGAGGAAAGTAAAGTATCCCTTTAAGCCTTATATTCAATATATATATTCCACAGAGAATTAACCCTGTTCTTTCTTTCTCTAGTTTGTAATTCCAAGGTGCTTTAGAAGGGAGATACTTGAGTTGTTTCCACTTACTACTTTCTAGAGTTTAAGAAAAGAAGCCCTTCACTTCCCATGACTCGGCATCTAGCTGTTCCCAATGGTGCATTGCTCACAACTCCCCGAACGCACAGGCCGTCCTTCCTGTACTTTTCTCATCCTAGTGCAGACCCGCAAGTACTAAGAGACGTGGAATGCTTCCTAGAGTTCAAGAACCACACTGAATAAGTCTACAAGGATTCTGCTGCATGCCAACATGTGGCATGATACAAGAGGAACGTTAGCTTGCGGCTAGTGTTCAATGGGGTCGCCAATTCACTGAAGGATACCGAAGGAGGAGCACCTACCAAAGAATGGCAACCACCAAGTTTCTTTCCGAGAAATTCACTTGTCATCACAAAGGGAATTGTGCCATGAAGGGAACATGTGCAACGACAGTATTTCTCAGTGAGAATGGAACCCGCAACTCTCTAAATCCCAATGAATAAAATAAAGTTCCCCTTTAAGCCTTATATTCAAAAGGGTCCACAGAGCATTGATCCTATTGTTTCTTTCTCTATTTTGTAGTTGAAGGTGTTTTAGAAGGGAGATACTTGAGTTGTTTCAACTTACTACTTTCTAGAGTTTAAGAAAAGAAGCCCTTCACTTCCCATGACTCGGCATCTAGTTGTACCCAATGATGCATTGCTCACAACACCCCGAAGACAGACGCCGTCCTTCCTGTACTTTTCTCCTCCTAGTGCAGACCCGCAAGTACTAAGAGACCTGGAATGCTTCCTAGAGCCCAGGAACCACAATGAATAAGGCTACATGGATTTTGCTGCATGACAACATGTGTCATGTTAGAAAAGGAACGTTAGCTTCAGGTTAGTGGTCAAGTGGGGTCGCCAATTCACTGAAGATTACCGAAGGATGAGCACCTACCAAAGAATGGCAACCTCCAAGTTTCTTTCCTAGAAACTCACTTGTCATCACAAAGGCAATTGTGCTATGAAGAGAACATGTGCAACTAAAGAATTTCTCAGAGAGAACTGAGCCCACAACTCTCTAAATCCCAATGAGGAAAGTCAAGTTTCCCTTCAAGCCTTATTTTCCAAAGGGCCCGCAGAGCACTGACCCTGCTGTTTCCTTCTCTATTTTGTACCTCCAACGTGCTTTAGACGGGAGATACTTGAGTTGTTTCAAGTTGCCACATTCTAGAAATTTAACAAAAGAAACCCTTCACCTCCATGCCTCGGCATCTAGCTGTTCCCAAGGCTGCACTTATCACAACTCCCCAAACACACAGGCCTTCCTTCTTGTACGTTTCACAGCCTAGTGCAGATCCGATAGTACTAAGAGACCTGGAATGCTTCGTAGAGCTCAAGAACCACACTGAATAAGGCTACTTAGATTCTGCTGCATGCCAACCTCTGGCATGATACAAGAGGAACGTTAGCCTGAGGCTAGTGGTCAAAAAGGGTCGCCAATTCACTGAATTGACTGAAGGATGAGCTCCTTCCAAAGCATGGCCACCTCCAAGTTTCTTTCCTAGAAACTCACTTTTCATCACACAGGCAATTGTGCAATGAAGGGAACTTGTGCAACTACAGTGTTTCTCAGGGAGAATTGAGCCCCCACCTCTCTAATTCCCAATGAGGAATATGAAGTTTCCCGTCAAGACTTATTTTCAAAATGGCCAGCAGAGCATCGACCTTGCTGATTCTTTCTCTAATTTGTACATCCAAGGTCATTTAGAAGGGGGATACTTGAGTTGTTTCAACTTGCAACAATCTAGAGGTTTTACCAAAGAGCCCTTAAGAGCCCCTGATTCGGCATCCAGCTTTTCCCAACGATGCATTGCTCACAAAGGCCCAAACACACAGGCCGTGCCTCTAGGACGTTTCTCATCCGAGTGCAGACCCGCCAGTACTAAGAAACCTGGAATGCTACCTAGAGCTCAAGAACCACACTGAATAACGCTACATGGATTCTGCTGCATGCTAATGTGTGGCATGATACAAGAGGAACGTTAGCTTGAGGCTATTGTTCAATGGGGTCGCCAATTCACTGAAAATTACTGAAGGTTGAGCAGCTACCAAAGTATGGCAACGTCCAAGTTTCTTTCCGAGAAATTCACTTCTCATCACAAAGGGAACTGTGCCATGAAGGGAACATGTGCAACTACAGTATTTCTCACTGAGAATTGATTCCGCAACCCTCTAAATCCCAATGAGGAAAGTAAAGTATCTCTTTAAGCCTTATATTCAATATATATATTCCACAGAGAATTAACCCTGTTCTTTCTTTCTCTAGTTTGTAATTCCAAGGCGCTTTAGAAGGGAGATACTTGAGTTGTTTCAACTTACTACTTTCTAGAGTTTAAGAGAAGAAGCCCTTCACTTCCCATGACTCTGCATCTAGCTGTTCCCAATGGCGCATTGCTCACAACTCCCCGAACGCACAGGCCGTCCTTCCTGTACTTTTCTCATCCTAGTGCAGAGCCGCAAGTACTAAGAGACCTGGAATGCTTCCTAGAGTTCAAGAACCACACTGAATAAGTCTACAAGGATTCTGCTGCATGCCAACATGTGGCATGATACAAGAGGAACGTTAGCTTGAGGCTAGTGTTCAATGGGGTCGCCAATTCACCGAAGATTACTGAAAGAGCAGCACCTACCAAAGAATGGCAACGTCCAAGTTTCTTTCCGAGAAATTCACTTGTCATCACAAAGGGAATTGTGCCATGAAGGGAACATGTGCAACGACAGTATTTCTCAGTGAGAATGGATCCCGCAACTCTCTAAATCCCAATGAGGAAAATAAAGTTCCCCTTTAAGCCTTATATTCAAAAGGGTCCACAGAGCATTGATCCTATTGTTTCTTTCTCTATTTTGTAGTTGAAGGTGTTTTAGAAGGGAGATACTTGAGTTGTTTCAACTTACTACTTTCTAGAGTTTAAGAAAAGAAGCCCTTCACTTCCCATGACTCGGCATCTAGCTGTTCCCAATGGTGCATTGCTCACAACTCCCCGAACGCACAGGCCATCCTTCCTGTACTTTTCTCATCCTAGTGCAGACCCGCAAGTACTAAGAGACCTGGAATGCTTCCTAGAGTTCAAGAACCACACTGAATAAGTCTACAAGGATTCTGCTGCATGCCAACATGTGGCATGATACAAGAGGAACGTTAGCTTGAGGCTAGTGTTCAATGGGGTCGCCAATTCACTGAAGATTACTGAAGGAGGAGCACCTACCAAAGAATGGCAACCACCAAGTTTCTTTCCGAGAAATTCACTTGTCATCACAAAGGGAATTGTGCCATGAAGGGAACATGTGCAACGACAGTATTTCTCAGTGAGAATGGATCCCGCAACTCTCTAAATCCCAATGAGGAAAATAATGTTCCCCTTTAAGCCTTATATTCAAAAGGGTCCACAGAGCATTGATCCTATTGTTTCTTTCTCTATTTTGTAGTTGAAGGTGTTTTAGAAGGGAGATACTTGAGTTGTTTCAACTTACTACTTTCTAGAGTTTAACAAAAGAAGCCCTTCACTTCCCATGACTCGGCATCTAGTTGTACCCAATGATGCATTGCTCACAACACCCCGAAGACAGACGCCGTCCTTCCTGTACTTTTCTCCTCCTAGTGCAGACCCGCAAGTACTAAGAGACCTGGAATGCTTCCTAGAGCCCAGGAACCACAATGAATAAGGCTACATGGATTTTGCTGCATGACAACATGTGTCATGTTAGAAGAGGAACATTAGCTTCAGGTTAGTGGTCAAGTGGGGTCGCCAATTCACTGAAGATTACCGAAGGATGAGCACCTACCAAAGAATGGCAACCTCCAAGTTTCTTTCCTAGAAACTCAGTTGTCATCACAAAGGCAATTGTGCTATGAAGAGAACATGTGCAACTAAAGAATTTCTCAGAGACAACTGAGCCCACAACTCTCTAAATCCCAATGAGGAAAGTCAAGTTTCCCTTCAAGCCTTATTTTCCAAAGGGCCCGCAGAGCACTGACCCTGCTGTTTCCTTCTCTATTTTGTACCTCCAACGTGCTTTAGACGGGAGATACTTGAGTTGTTTCAAGTTGCCACATTCTACAAATTTAACAAAAGAAACCCTTCACCTCCATGCCTCGGCACCTAGCTGTTCCCAAGGCTGCACTTATCACAACTCCCCAAACACACAGGCCGTCCTTCTTGTACGTTTCACAGCCTAGTGCAGATCCGATAGTACTAAGAGACCTGGAATGCTTCGTAGAGCTCAAGAACCACACTGAATAAGGCTACTTAGATTCTGCTGCATGCCAACCTCTGGCATGATACAAGAGGAACGTTAGCCTGAGGCTAGTGGTCAAAAAGGGTCGCCAATTCACTGAATTGACTGAAGGATGAGCTCCTTCCAAAGCATGGCCACCTCCAAGTTTCTTTCCTAGAAACTCACTTTTCATCACACAGGCAATTGTGCAATGAAGGGAACTTGTGCAACTACAGTGTTTCTCAGGGAGAATTGAGCCCCCACCTCTCTAAATCCCAATGAGGAATATGAAGTTTCCCGTCAAGACTTATTTTCAAAATGGCCAGCAGAGCATCGACCTTGCTGATTCTTTCTCTAATTTGTACATCCAAGGTCATTTAGAAGGGGGATACTTGAGTTGTTTCAACTTGCAACAATCTAGAGGTTTTACCAAAGAGCCCTTAAGAGCCCCTGATTCGGCATCCAGCTTTTCCCAACGATGCATTGCTCACAAAGGCCCAAACACACAGGCCGTGCCTCTAGGACGTTTCTCATCCGAGTGCAGACCCGCCAGTACTAAGAAACCTGGAATGCTACCTAGAGCTCAAGAACCACACTGAATAACGCTACATGGATTCTGCTGCATGCCAATCTGTGGCATGATATAAGAGGAACGTTAGCTTGAGGCTAGTGTTCAATGGGGTCGCCAATTCACTGAAAATGACTGAAGGTTGAGCAGCTACCAAAGTATGGCAACGTCCAAGTTTCTTTCCGAGAAATTCACTTCTCATCACAAAGGGAACTGTGCCATGAAGGGAACATGTGCAACTACAGTATTTCTCACTGAGAATTGATTCCGCAACTCTCTAAATCCCAATGAGGAAAGTAAAGTATCTCTTTAAGCCTTATATTCAATATATATATTCCACAGAGAATTAACCCTGTTCTTTCTTTCTCTAGTTTGTAATTCCAAGGCGCTTTAGAAGGGAGATACTTGAGTTGTTTCCACTTACTACTTTCTAGAGTTTAAGAAAAGAAGCCCTTCACTTCCCATGACTCGGCATCTAGCTGTTCCCAATGGTGCATTGCTCACAACTCCCCGAACGCACAGGCCGTCCTTCCTGTACTTTTCTCATCCTAGTGCAGACCCGCAAGTACTAAGAGACCTGGAATGCTTCCTAGAGTTCAAGAACCACACTGAATAAGTCTACAAGGATTCTGCTGCATGCCAACATGTGGCATGATACAAGAGGAACGTTAGCTTGCGGCTAGTGTTCAATGGGGTCGCCAATTCACTGAAGGTTACCGAAGGAGGAGCACCTACCAAAGAATGGCAACCACCAAGTTTCTTTCCGAGAAATTCACTTGTCATCACAAAGGGAATTGTGCCATGAAGGGAACATTTGCAACTACAGTATTTCTCAGTGAGAATGGAACCCGCAACTCTCTAAATCCCAATGAGGAAAATAAAGTTCCCCTTTAAGCCTTATATTCAAAAGGGTCCACAGAGCATTGATCCTATTGTTTCTTTCTCTATTTTGTAGTTGAAGCTGTTTTAGAAGGGAGATACTTGAGTTGTTTCAACTTACTACTTTCTAGAGTTTAAGAAAAGAAGCCCTTCACTTCCCATGACTCGGCATCTAGTTGTACCCAATGATGCATTGCTCACAACACCCCGAAGACAGACGCCGTCCTTCCTGTACTTTTCTCCTCCTACTGCAGACCCGCAAGTACTAAGAGACCTGGAATGCTTCCTAGAGCCCAGGAACCACAATGAATAATGCTACATGGATTTTGCTGCATGACAACATGTGTCATGTTAGAAGAGGAACATTAGCTTCAGGTTAGTGGTCAAGTGGGGTCGCCAATTCACTGAAGATTACCGAAGGATGAGCACCTACCAAAGAATGGCAACCTCCAAGTTTCTTTCCTAGAAACTCACTTGTCATCACAAAGGCAATTGTGCTATGAAGAGAACATGTGCAACTAAAGAATTTCTCAGAGAGAACTGAGCCCACAACTCTCTAAATCCCAATGAGGAAAGTCAAGTTTCCCTTCAAGCCTTATTTTCCAAAGGGCCCGCAGAGCACTGACCCTGCTGTTTCCTTCTCTATTTTGTACCTCCAACGTGCTTTAGACGGGAGATACTTGAGTTGTTTCAAGTTGCCACATTCTAGAAATTTAACAAAAGAAACCCTTCACCTCCATGCCTCGGCATCTAGCTGTTCCCAAGGCTGCACTTATCACAACTCCCCAAACACACAGGCCGTCCTTCTTGTACGTTTCACAGCCTAGTGCAGATCCGATAGTACTAAGAGACCTGGAATGCTTCGTAGAGCTCAAGAACCACACTGAATAAGGCTACTTAGATTCTGCTGCATGCCAACCTCTGGCATGATACAAGAGGAACGTTAGCCTGAGGCTAGTGGTCAAAAAGGGTCGCCAATTCACTGAATTGACTGAAGGATGAGCTCCTTCCAAAGCATGGCCACCTCCAAGTTTCTTTCCTAGAAACTCACTTTTCATCACACAGGCAATTGTGCAATGAAGGGAACTTCTGCAACTACACTGTTTCTCAGGGAGAATTGAGCCCCCACCTCTCTAAATCCCAATGAGGAATATGAAGTTTCC
Source organism: Eubalaena glacialis (assembly GCF_028564815.1). Classification (NCBI taxonomy): domain Eukaryota; kingdom Metazoa; phylum Chordata; class Mammalia; order Artiodactyla; family Balaenidae; genus Eubalaena; species Eubalaena glacialis. The sequence goes on along the minus strand of NC_083722.1, from coordinate 50,698,144 downwards.
CGTCAAGACTTATTTTCAAAATGGCCAGCAGAGCATCGACCTTGCTGATTCTTTCTCTAATTTGTACATCCAAGGTCATTTAGAAGGGGGATACTTGAGTTGTTTCAACTTGCAACAATCTAGAGGTTTTACCAAAGAGCCCTTAAGAGCCCCTGATTCGGCATCCAGCTTTTCCCAACGATGCATTGCTCACAAAGGCCCAAACACACAGGCCGTGCCTCTAGGACGTTTCTCATCCGACTGCAGACCCGCCAGTACGAAGAAACCTGGAATGCTACCTAGAGCTCAAGAACCACAATGAATAACGCTACATGGATTCTGCTGCATGCCAACATGTGGCATGATACAAGAGAAACGTTAGCTTGAGGCTAGTGTTCAATGGGGTCGCCAATTCACTGAAAATGACTGAAGGTTGAGCAGCTACCAAAGTATGGCAACGTCCAAGTTTCTTTCCGAGAAATTCACTTCTCATCACAAAGGGAACTGTGCCATGAAGGGAACATGTGCAACTACAGTATTTCTCACTGAGAATTGATTCCGCAACTCTCTAAATCCCAATGAGGAAAGTAAAGTATCCCTTTAAGCCTTATATTCAATATATATATTCCACAGAGAATTAACCCTGTTCTTTCTTTCTCTAGTTTGTAATTCCAAGGCGCTTTAGAAGGGAGATACTTGAGTTGTTTCCACTTACTACTTTCTAGAGTTTAAGAAAAGAAGCCCTTCACTTCCCATGACTCGGCATCTAGCTGTTCCCAATGGTGCATTGCTCACAACTCCCCGAACGCACAGGCCGTCCTTCCTGTACTTTTCTCATCCTAGTGCAGACCCGCAAGTACTAAGAGACCTGGAATGCTTCCTAGAGTTCAAGAACCACACTGAATAAGTCTACAAGGATTATGCTGCATGCCAACATGTGGCATGATACAAGAGGAACGTTAGCTTGAGGCTAGTGTTCAATGGGGTCGCCAATTCACTGAAGATTACTGAAGGAGGAGCACCTACCAAAGAATGGCAACCACCAAGTTTCTTTCCGAGAAATTCACTTGTCATCACAAAGGGAATTGTGCCATGAAGGGAACATGTGCAACGACAGTATTTCTCAGTGAGAATGGATCCCGCAACTCTCTAAATCCCAATGAGGAAAATAAAGTTCCCCTTTAAGCCTTATATTCAAAAGGGTCCACAGAGCATTGATCCTATTGTTTCTTTCTCTATTTTGTAGTTGAAGGTGTTTTAGAAGGGAGATACTTGAGTTGTTTCAACTTACTACTTTCTAGAGTTTAAGAAAAGAAGCCCTTCACTTCCCATGACTCGGCATCTAGTTGTACCCAATGATGCATTGCTCACAACACCCCGAAGACAGACGCCGTCCTTCCTGTACTTTTCTCCTCCTAGTGCAGACCCGCAAGTACTAAGAGACCTGGAATGCTTCCTAGAGCCCAGGAACCACAATGAATAAGGCTACATGGATTTTGCTGCATGACAACATGTGTCATGTTAGAAGAGGAACATTAGCTTCAGGTTAGTGGTCAAGTGGGGTCGCCAATTCACTGAAGATTACCGAAGGATGAGCACCTACCAAAGAATGGCAACCTCCAAGTTTCTTTCCTAGAAACTCACTTGTCATCACAAAGGCAATTGTGCTATGAAGAGAACATGTGCAACTAAAGAATTTCTCAGAGAGAACTGAGCCCACAACTCTCTAAATCCCAATGAGGAAAGTCAAGTTTCCCTTCAAGCCTTATTTTCCAAAGGGCCCGCAGAGCACTGACCCTGCTGTTTCCTTCTCTATTTTGTACCTCCAACGTGCTTTAGACGGGAGATACTTGAGTTGTTTCAAGTTGCCACATTCTACAAATTTAACAAAAGAAACCCTTCACCTCCATGCCTCGGCACCTAGCTGTTCCCAAGGCTGCACTTATCACAACTCCCCAAACACACAGGCCGTCCTTCTTGTACGTTTCACAGCCTAGTGCAGATCCGATAGTACTAAGAGACCTGGAATGCTTCGTAGAGCTCAAGAACCACACTGAATAAGGCTACTTAGATTCTGCTGCATGCCAACCTCTGGCATGATACAAGAGGAACGTTAGCCTGAGGCTAGTGGTCAAAAAGGGTCGCCAATTCACTGAATTGACTGAAGGATGAGCTCCTTCCAAAGCATGGCCACCTCCAAGTTTCTTTCCTAGAAACTCACTTTTCATCACACAGGCAATTGTGCAATGAAGGGAACTTGTGCAACTACAGTGTTTCTCAGGGAGAATTGAGCCCCCACCTCTCTAAATCCCAATGAGGAATATGAAGTTTCCCGTCAAGACTTATTTTCAAAATGGCCAGCAGAGCATCGACCTTGCTGATTCTTTCTCTAATTTGTACATCCAAGGTCATTTAGAAGGGGGATACTTGAGTTGTTTCAACTTGCAACAATCTAGAGGTTTTACCAAAGAGCCCTTAAGAGCCCCTGATTCGGCATCCAGCTTTTCCCAACGATGCATTGCTCACAAAGGCCCAAACACACAGGCCGTGCCTCTAGGACGTTTCTCATCCGAGTGCAGACCCGCCAGTACGAAGAAACCTGGAATGCTACCTAGAGCTCAAGAACCACACTGAATAACGCTACATGGATTCTGCTGCATGCCAATGTGTGGCATGATACAAGAGGAACGTTAGCTTGAGGCTAGTGTTCAATGGGGTCGCCAATTCACTGAAAATTACTGAAGGTTGAGCAGCTACCAAAGTATGGCAACGTCCAAGTTTCTTTCCGAGAAATTCACTTCTCATCACAAAGGGAACTGTGCCATGAAGGGAACATGTGCAACTACAGTATTTCTCACTGAGAATTGATTCCGCAACTCTCTAAATCCCAATGAGGAAAGTAAAGTATCTCTTTAAGCCTTATATTCAATATATATATTCCACAGAGAATTAACCCTGTTCTTTCTTTCTCTAGTTTGTAATTCCAAGGCGCTTTAGAAGGGAGATACTTGAGTTGTTTCCACTTACTACTTTCTAGAGTTTAAGAAAAGAAGCCCTTCACTTCCCATGACTCGGCATCTAGCTGTTCCCAATGGTGCATTGCTCACAACTCCCCGAACGCACAGGCCGTCCTTCCTGTACTTTTCTCATCCTAGTGCAGACCCGCAAGTACTAAGAGACCTGGAATGCTTCCTAGAGTTCAAGAACCACACTGAATAAGTCTACAAGGATTCTGCTGCATGCCAACATGTGGCATGATACAAGAGGAACGTTAGCTTGCGGCTAGTGTTCAATGGGGTCGCCAATTCACTGAAGCTTACCGAAGGAGGAGCACCTACCAAAGAATGGCAACCACCAAGTTTCTTTCCGAGAAATTCACTTGTCATCACAAAGGGAATTGTGCCATGAAGGGAACATTTGCAACTACAGTATTTCTCAGTGAGAATGGAACCCGCAACTCTCTAAATCCCAATGAGGAAAATAAAGTTCCCCTTTAAGCCTTATATTCAAAAGGGTCCACAGAGCATTGATCCTATTGTTTCTTTCTCTATTTTGTAGTTGAAGCTGTTTTAGAAGGGAGATACTTGAGTTGTTTCAACTTACTACTTTCTAGAGTTTAAGAAAAGAAGCCCTTCACTTCCCATGACTCGGCATCTAGTTGTACCCAATGATGCATTGCTCACAACACCCCGAAGACAGACGCCGTCCTTCCTGTACTTTTCTCCTCCTACTGCAGACCCGCAAGTACTAAGAGACCTGGAATGCTTCCTAGAGCCCAGGAACCACAATGAATAATGCTACATGGATTTTGCTGCATGACAACATGTGTCATGTTAGAAGAGGAACATTAGCTTCAGGTTAGTGGTCAAGTGGGGTCGCCAATTCACTGAAGATTACCGAAGGATGAGCACCTACCAAAGAATGGCAACCTCCAAGTTTCTTTCCTAGAAACTCACTTGTCATCACAAAGGCAATTGTGCTATGAAGAGAACATGTGCAACTAAAGAATTTCTCAGAGAGAACTGAGCCCACAACTCTCTAAATCCCAATGAGGAAAGTCAAGTTTCCCTTCAAGCCTTATTTTCCAAAGGGCCCGCAGAGCACTGACCCTGCTGTTTCCTTCTCTATTTTGTACCTCCAACGTGCTTTAGACGGGAGATACTTGAGTTGTTTCAAGTTGCCACATTCTAGAAATTTAACAAAAGAAACCCTTCACCTCCATGCCTCGGCATCTAGCTGTTCCCAAGGCTGCACTTATCACAACTCCCCAAACACACAGGCCGTCCTTCTTGTACGTTTCACAGCCTAGTGCAGATCCGATAGTACTAAGAGACCTGGAATGCTTCGTAGAGCTCAAGAACCACACTGAATAAGGCTACTTAGATTCTGCTGCATGCCAACCTCTGGCATGATACAAGAGGAACGTTAGCCTGAGGCTAGTGGTCAAAAAGGGTCGCCAATTCACTGAATTGACTGAAGGATGAGCTCCTTCCAAAGCATGGCCACCTCCAAGTTTCTTTCCTAGAAACTCACTTTTCATCACACAGGCAATTGTGCAATGAAGGGAACTTCTGCAACTACACTGTTTCTCAGGGAGAATTGAGCCCCCACCTCTCTAAATCCCAATGAGGAATATGAAGTTTCCCGTCAAGACTTATTTTCAAAATGGCCAGCAGAGCATCGACCTTGCTGATTCTTTCTCTAATTTGTACATCCAAGGTCATTTAGAAGGGGGATACTTGAGTTGTTTCAACTTGCAACAATCTAGAGGTTTTACCAAAGAGCCCTTAAGAGCCCCTGATTCGGCATCCAGCTTTTCCGAACGATGCATTGCTCACAAAGGCCCAAACACACAGGCCGTGCCTCTAGGACGTTTCTCATCCGAGTGCAGACCCGCCAGTACTAAGAAACCTGGAATGCTACCTAGAGCTCAAGAACCACACTGAATAACGCTACATGGATTCTGCTGCATGCCAATGTGTGGCATGATAAAAGAGGAACGTTAGCTTGAGGCTAGTGTTCAATGGGGTCGCCAATTCACTGAAAATGACTGAAGGTTGAGCAGCTACCAAAGTATGGCAACGTCCAAGTTTCTTTCCGAGAAATTCACTTCTCATCACAAAGGGAACTGTGCCATGAAGGGAACATGTGCAAGTACAGTATTTCTCACTGAGAATTGATTCCGCAACTCTCTAAATCCCAATGAGGAAAGTAAAGTATCCCTTTAAGCCTTATATTCAATATATATATTCCACAGAGAATTAACCCTGTTCTTTCTTTCTCTAGTTTGTAATTCCAAGGTGCTTTAGAAGGGAGATACTTGAGTTGTTTCCACTTACTACTTTCTAGAGTTTAAGAAAAGAAGCCCTTCACTTCCCATGACTCGGCATCTAGCTGTTCCCAATGGTGCATTGCTCACAACTCCCCGAACGCACAGGCCGTCCTTCCTGTACTTTTCTCATCCTAGTGCAGACCCGCAAGTACTAAGAGACGTGGAATGCTTCCTAGAGTTCAAGAACCACACTGAATAAGTCTACAAGGATTCTGCTGCATGCCAACATGTGGCATGATACAAGAGGAACGTTAGCTTGCGGCTAGTGTTCAATGGGGTCGCCAATTCACTGAAGGTTACCGAAGGAGGAGCACCTACCAAAGAATGGCAACCACCAAGTTTCTTTCCGAGAAATTCACTTGTCATCACAAAGGGAATTGTGCCATGAAGGGAACATGTGCAACGACAGTATTTCTCAGTGAGAATGGAACCCGCAACTCTCTAAATCCCAATGAATAAAATAAAGTTCCCCTTTAAGCCTTATATTCAAAAGGGTCCACAGAGCATTGATCCTATTGTTTCTTTCTCTATTTTGTAGTTGAAGGTGTTTTAGAAGGGAGATACTTGAGTTGTTTCAACTTACTACTTTCTAGAGTTTAAGAAAAGAAGCCCTTCACTTCCCATGACTCGGCATCTAGTTGTACCCAATGATGCATTGCTCACAACACCCCGAAGACAGACGCCGTCCTTCCTGTACTTTTCTCCTCCTAGTGCAGACCCGCAAGTACTAAGAGACCTGGAATGCTTCCTAGAGCCCAGGAACCACAATGAATAAGGCTACATGGATTTTGCTGCATGACAACATGTGTCATGTTAGAAAAGGAACGTTAGCTTCAGGTTAGTGGTCAAGTGGGGTCGCCAATTCACTGAAGATTACCGAAGGATGAGCACCTACCAAAGAATGGCAACCTCCAAGTTTCTTTCCTAGAAACTCACTTGTCATCACAAAGGCAATTGTGCTATGAAGAGAACATGTGCAACTAAAGAATTTCTCAGAGAGAACTGAGCCCACAACTCTCTAAATCCCAATGAGGAAAGTCAAGTTTCCCTTCAAGCCTTATTTTCCAAAGGGCCCGCAGAGCACTGACCCTGCTGTTTCCTTCTCTATTTTGTACCTCCAACGTGCTTTAGACGGGAGATACTTGAGTTGTTTCAAGTTGCCACATTCTAGAAATTTAACAAAAGAAACCCTTCACCTCCATGCCTCGGCATCTAGCTGTTCCCAAGGCTGCACTTATCACAACTCCCCAAACACACAGGCCTTCCTTCTTGTACGTTTCACAGCCTAGTGCAGATCCGATAGTACTAAGAGACCTGGAATGCTTCGTAGAGCTCAAGAACCACACTGAATAAGGCTACTTAGATTCTGCTGCATGCCAACCTCTGGCATGATACAAGAGGAACGTTAGCCTGAGGCTAGTGGTCAAAAAGGGTCGCCAATTCACTGAATTGACTGAAGAATGAGCTCCTTCCAAAGCATGGCCACCTCCAAGTTTCTTTCCTAGAAACTCACTTTTCATCACACAGGCAATTGTGCAATGAAGGGAACTTGTGCAACTACAGTGTTTCTCAGGGAGAATTGAGCCCCCACCTCTCTAATTCCCAATGAGGAATATGAAGTTTCCCGTCAAGACTTATTTTCAAAATGGCCAGCAGAGCATCGACCTTGCTGATTCTTTCTCTAATTTGTACATCCAAGGTCATTTAGAAGGGGGATACTTGAGTTGTTTCAACTTGCAACAATCTAGAGGTTTTACCAAAGAGCCCTTAAGAGCCCCTGATTCGGCATCCAGCTTTTCCCAACGATGCATTGCTCACAAAGGCCCAAACACACAGGCCGTGCCTCTAGGACGTTTCTCATCCGAGTGCAGACCCGCCAGTACTAAGAAACCTGGAATGCTACCTAGAGCTCAAGAACCACACTGAATAACGCTACATGGATTCTGCTGCATGCTAATGTGTGGCATGATACAAGAGGAACGTTAGCTTGAGGCTATTGTTCAATGGGGTCGCCAATTCACTGAAAATTACTGAAGGTTGAGCAGCTACCAAAGTATGGCAACGTCCATGTTTCTTTCCGAGAAATTCACTTCTCATCACAAAGGGAACTGTGCCATGAAGGGAACATGTGCAACTACAGTATTTCTCACTGAGAATTGATTCCGCAACCCTCTAAATCCCAATGAGGAAAGTAAAGTATCTCTTTAAGCCTTATATTCAATATATATATTCCACAGAGAATTAACCCTGTTCTTTCTTTCTCTAGTTTGTAATTCCAAGGCGCTTTAGAAGGGAGATACTTGAGTTGTTTCAACTTACTACTTTCTAGAGTTTAAGAAAAGAAGCCCTTCACTTCCCATGACTCTGCATCTAGCTGTTCCCAATGGCGCATTGCTCACAACTCCCCGAACGCACAGGCCGTCCTTCCTGTACTTTTCTCATCCTAGTGCAGACCCGCAAGTACTAAGAGACCTGGAATGCTTCCTAGAGTTCAAGAACCACACTGAATAAGTCTACAAGGATTCTGCTGCATGCCAACATGTGGCATGATACAAGAGGAACGTTAGCTTGAGGCTAGTGTTCAATGGGGTCGCCAATTCACCGAAGATTACTGAAAGAGCAGCACCTACCAAAGAATGGCAACGTCCAAGTTTCTTTCCGAGAAATTCACTTGTCATCACAAAGGGAATTGTGCCATGAAGGGAACATGTGCAACGACAGTATTTCTCAGTGAGAATGGATCCCGCAACTCTCTAAATCCCAATGAGGAAAATAAAGTTCCCCTTTAAGCCTTATATTCAAAAGGGTCCACAGAGCATTGATCCTATTGTTTCTTTCTCTATTTTGTAGTTGAAGGTGTTTTAGAAGGGAGATACTTGAGTTGTTTCAACTTACTACTTTCTAGAGTTTAAGAAAAGAAGCCCTTCACTTCCCATGACTCGGCATCTAGCTGTTCCCAATGGTGCATTGCTCACAACTCCCCGAACGCACAGGCCGTCCTTCCTGTACTTTTCTCATCCTAGTGCAGACCCGCAAGTACTAAGAGACCTGGAATGCTTCCTAGAGTTCAAGAACCACACTGAATAAGTCTACAAGGATTCTGCTGCATGCCAACATGTGGCATGATACAAGAGGAACGTTAGCTTGAGGCTAGTGTTCAATGGGGTCGCCAATTCACTGAAGATTACTGAAGGAGGAGCACCTACCAAAGAATGGCAACCACCAAGTTTCTTTCCGAGAAATTCACTTGTCATCACAAAGGGAATTGTGCCATGAAGGGAACATGTGCAACGACAGTATTTCTCAGTGAGAATGGATCCCGCAACTCTCTAAATCCCAATGAGGAAAATAAAGTTCCCCTTTAAGCCTTATATTCAAAAGGGTCCACAGAGCATTGATCCTATTGTTTCTTTCTCTATTTTGTAGTTGAAGGTGTTTTAGAAGGGAGATACTTGAGTTGTTTCAACTTACTACTTTCTAGAGTTTAACAAAAGAAGCCCTTCACTTCCCATGACTCGGCATCTAGTTGTACCCAATGATGCATTGCTCACAACACCCCGAAGACAGACGCCGTCCTTCCTGTACTTTTCTCCTCCTAGTGCAGACCCGCAAGTACTAAGAGACCTGGAATGCTTCCTAGAGCCCAGGAACCACAATGAATAAGGCTACATGGATTTTGCTGCATGACAACATGTGTCATGTTAGAAGAGGAACATTAGCTTCAGGTTAGTGGTCAAGTGGGGTCGCCAATTCACTGAAGATTACCGAAGGATGAGCACCTACCAAAGAATGGCAACCTCCAAGTTTCTTTCCTAGAAACTCACTTGTCATCACAAAGGCAATTGTGCTATGAAGAGAACATGTGCAACTAAAGAATTTCTCAGAGAGAACTGAGCCCACAACTTTCTAAATCCCAATGAGGAAAGTCAAGTTTCCCTTCAAGCCTTATTTTCCAAAGGGCCCGCAGAGCACTGACCCTGCTGTTTCCTTCTCTATTTTGTACCTCCAACGTGCTTTAGACGGGAGATACTTGAGTTGTTTCAAGTTGCCACATTCTAGAAATTTAACAAAAGAAACCCTTCACCTCCATGCCTCGGCATCTAGCTGTTCCCAAGGCTGCACTTATCACAACTCCCCAAACACACAGGCCGTCCTTCTTGTACGTTTCACAGCCTAGTGCAGATCCGATAGTACTAAGAGACCTGGAATGCTTCGTAGAGCTCAAGAACCACACTGAATAAGGCTACTTAGATTCTGCTGCATGCCAACCTCTGGCATGATACAAGAGGAACGTTAGCCTGAGGCTAGTGGTCAAAAAGGGTCGCCAATTCACTGAATTGACTGAAGGATGAGCTCCTTCCAAAGCATGGCCACCTCCAAGTTTCTTTCCTAGAAACTCACTTTTCATCACACAGGCAATTGTGCAATGAAGGGAACTTGTGCAACTACAGTGTTTCTCAGGGAGAATTGAGCCCCCACCTCTCTAAATCCCAATGAGGAATATGAAGTTTCCCGTCAAGACTTATTTTCAAAATGGCCAGCAGAGCATCGACCTTGCTGATTCTTTCTCTAATTTATACATCCAAGGTCATTTAGAAGGGGGATACTTGAGTTGTTTCAACTTGCAACAATCTAGAGGTTTTACCAAAGAGCCCTTAAGAGCCCCTGATTCGGCATCCAGCTTTTCCCAACGATGCATTGCTCACAAAGGCCCAAACACACAGGCCGTGCCTCTAGGACGTTTCTCATCCGAGTGCAGACCCGCCAGTACTAAGAAACCTGGAATGCTACCTAGAGCTCAAGAACCACACTGAATAACGCTACATGGATTCTGCTGCATGCCAATGTGTGGCATGATAAAAGAGGAACGTTAGCTTGAGGCTAGTGTTCAATGGGGTCGCCAATTCACTGAAAATTACTGAAGGTTGAGCAGCTACCAAAGTATGGCAACGTCCAAGTTTCTTTCCGAGAAATTCACTTCTCATCACAAAGGGAACTGTGCCATGAAGGGAACATGTGCAACTACAGTATTTCTCACTGAGAATTGATTCCGCAACTCTCTAAATCCCAATGAGGAAAGTAAAGTATCCCTTTAAGCCTTATATTCAATATATATATTCCACAGAGAATTAACCCTGTTCTTTCTTTCTCTAGTTTGTAATTCCAAGGTGCTTTAGAAGGGAGATACTTGAGTTGTTTCCACTTACTACTTTCTAGAGTTTAAGAAAAGAAGTCCTTCACTTCCCATGACTCGGCATCTAGCTGTTCCCAATGGTGCATTGCTCACAACTCCCCGAACGCACAGGCCGTCCTTCCTGTACTTTTCTCATCCTAGTGCAGACCCGCAAGTACTAAGAGACCTGGAATGCTTCCTAGAGTTCAAGAACCACACTGAATAAGTCTACAAGGATTCTGCTGCATGCCAACATGTGGCATGATACAAGAGGAACGTTAGCTTGCGGCTAGTGTTCAATGGGGTCGCCAATTCACTGAAGGTTACCGAAGGAGGAGCACCTACTAAAGAATGGCAACCACCAAGTTTCTTTCCGAGAAATTCACTTGTCATCACAAAGGGAATTGTGCCATGAAGGGAACATGTGCAACGACAGTATTTCTCAGTGAGAATGGAACCCGCAACTCTCTAAATCCCAATGAATAAAATAAAGTTCCCCTTTAAGCCTTATATTCAAAAGGGTCCACAGAGCATTGATCCTATTGTTTCTTTCTCTATTTTGTAGTTGAAGGTGTTTTAGAAGGGAGATACTTGAGTTGTTTTAACTTACTACTTTCTAGAGTTTAAGAAAAGAAGCCCTTCACTTCCCATGACTCGGCATCTAGTTGTACCCAATGATGCATTGCTCACAACACCCCGAAGACAGACGCCGTCCTTCCTGTACTTTTCTCCTCCTAGTGCAGACCCGCAAGTACTAAGAGACCTGGAATGCTTCCTAGAGCCCAGGAACCACAATGAATAAGGCTACATGGATTTTGCTGCATGACAACATGTGTCATGTTAGAAAAGGAACGTTAGCTTCAGGTTAGTGGTCAAGTGGGGTCGCCAATTCACTGAAGATTACCGAAGGATGAGCACCTACCAAAGAATGGCAACCTCCAAGTTTCTTTCCTAGAAACTCACTTGTCATCACAAAGGCAATTGTGCTATGAAGAGAACATGTGCAACTAAAGAATTTCTCAGAGAGAACTGAGCCCACAACTCTCTAAATCCCAATGAGGAAAGTCAAGTTTCCCTTCAAGCCTTATTTTCCAAAGGGCCCGCAGAGCACTGACCCTGCTGTTTCCTTCTCTATTTTGTACCTCCAACGTGCTTTAGACGGGAGATACTTGAGTTGTTTCAAGTTGCCACATTCTAGAAATTTAACAAAAGAAACCCTTCACCTCCATGCCTCGGCATCTAGCTGTTCCCAAGGCTGCACTTATCACAACTCCCCAAACACACAGGCCGTCCTTCTTGTACGTTTCACAGCCTAGTGCAGATCCGATAGTACTAAGAGACCTGGAATGCTTCGTAGAGCTCAAGAACCACACTGAATAAGGCTACTTAGATTCTGCTGCATGCCAACCTCTGGCATGATACAAGAGGAACGTTAGCCTGAGGCTAGTGGTCAAAAAGGGTCGCCAATTCACTGAATTGACTGAAGGATGAGCTCCTTCCAAAGCATGGCCACCTCCAAGTTTCTTTCCTAGAAACTCACTTTTCATCACACAGGCAATTGTGCAATGAAGGGAACTTGTGCAACTACAGTGTTTCTCAGGGAGAATTCAGCCCCCACCTCTCTAATTCCCAATGAGGAATATGAAGTTTCCCGTCAAGACTTATTTTCAAAATGGCCAGCAGAGCATCGACCTTGCTGATTCTTTCTCTAATTTGTACATCCAAGGTCATTTAGAAGGGGGATACTTGAGTTGTTTCAACTTGCAACAATCTAGAGGTTTTACCAAAGAGCCCTTAAGAGCCCCTGATTCGGCATCCAGCTTTTCCCAACGATGCATTGCTCACAAAGGCCCAAACACACAGGCCGTGCCTCTAGGACGTTTCTCATCCGAGTGCAGACCCGCCAGTACTAAGAAACCTGGAATGCTACCTAGAGCTCAAGAACCACACTGAATAACGCTACATGGATTCTGCTGCATGCCAATGTGTGGCATGATACAAGAGGAACGTTAGCTTGAGGCTAGTGTTCAATTGGGTCGCCAATTCACTGAAAATTACTGAAGGTTGAGCAGCTACCAAAGTATGGCAACGTCCAAGTTTCTTTCCGAGAAATTCACTTCTCATCACAAAGGGAACTGTGCCATGAAGGGAACATGTGCAACTACAGTATTTCTCACTGAGAATTGATTCCGCAACCCTCTAAATCCCAATGAGGAAAGTAAAGTATCTCTTTAAGCCTTATATTCAATATATATATTCCACAGAGAATTAACCCTGTTCTTTCTTTCTCTAGTTTGTAATTCCAAGGCGCTTTAGAAGGGAGATACTTGAGTTGTTTCAACTTACTACTTTCTAGAGTTTAAGAGAAGAAGCCCTTCACTTCCCATGACTCTGCATCTAGCTGTTCCCAATGGCGCATTGCTCACAACTCCCCGAACGCACAGGCCGTCCTTCCTGTACTTTTCTCATCCTAGTGCAGAGCCGCAAGTACTAAGAGACCTGGAATGCTTCCTAGAGTTCAAGAACCACACTGAATAAGTCTACAAGTATTCTGCTGCATGCCAACATGTGGCATGATACAAGAGGAACGTTAGCTTGAGGCTAGTGTTCAATGGGGTCGCCAATTCACCGAAGATTACTGAAAGAGCAGCACCTACCAAAGAATGGCAACGTCCAAGTTTCTTTCCGAGAAATTCACTTGTCATCACAAAGGGAATTGTGCCATGAAGGGAACATGTGCAACTACAGTATTTCTCAGTGAGAATGGATCCCGCAACTCTCTAAATCCCAATGAGGAAAATAAAGTTCCCCTTTAAGCCTTATATTCAAAAGGGTCCACAGAGCATTGATCCTATTGTTTCTTTCTCTATTTTGTAGTTGAAGGTGTTTTAGAAGGGAGATACTTGAGTTGTTTCAACTTACTACTTTCTAGAGTTTAAGAAAAGAAGCCCTTCACTTCCCATGACTCGGCATCTAGTTGTACCCAATGATGCATTGCTCACAACACCCCGAAGACAGACGCCGTCCTTCCTGTACTTTTCTCCTCCTAGTGCAGACCCGCAAGTACTAAGAGACCTGGAATGCTTCCTAGAGCCCAGGAACCACAATGAATAAGGCTACATGGATTTTGCTGCATGACAACATGTGTCATGTTAGAAGAGGAACATTAGCTTCAGGTTAGTGGTCAAGTGGGGTCGCCAATTCACTGAAGATTACCGAAGGATGAGCACCTACCAAAGAATGGCAACCTCCAAGTTTCTTTCCTAGAAACTCACTTGTCATCACAAAGGCAATTGTGCTATGAAGAGAACATGTGCAACTAAAGAATTTCTCAGAGAGAACTGAGCCCACAACTCTCTAAATCCCAATGAGGAAAGTCAAGTTTCCCTTCAAGCCTTATTTTCCAAAGGGCCCGCAGAGCACTGACCCAGCTGTTTCCTTCTCTATTTTGTACCTCCAACGTGCTTTAGACGGGAGATACTTGAGTTGTTTCAAGTTGCCACATTCTAGAAATTTATCAAAAGAAACCCTTCACCTCCATGCCTCGGCATCTAGCTGTTCCCAAGGCTGCACTTATCACAACTCCCCAAACACACAGGCCGTTCTTCTTGTACGTTTCACAGCCTAGTGCAGATCCGATAGTACTAAGAGACCTGGAATGCTTCGTAGAGCTCAAGAACCACACTGAATAAGGCTACTTAGATTCTGCTGCATGCCAACCTCTGGCATGATACAAGAGGAACGTTAGCCTGAGGCTAGTGGTCAAAAAGGGTCGCCAATTCACTGAATTGACTGAAGGATGAGCTTCTTCCAAAGCATGGCCACCTCCAAGTTTCTTTCCTAGAAACTCACTTTTCATCACACAGGCAATTGTGCAATGAAGGGAACTTGTGCAACTACAGTGTTTCTCAGGGAGAATTGAGCCCCCACCTCTCTAAATCCCAATGAGGAATATGAAGTTTCCCGTCAAGACTTATTTTCAAAATGGCCAGCAGAGCATCGACCTTGCTGATTCTTTCTCTAATTTGTACATCCAAGGTCATTTAGAAGGGGGATACTTGAGTTGTTTCAACTTGCAACAATCTAGAGGTTTTACCAAAGAGCCCTTAAGAGCCCCTGATTCGGCATCCAGCTTTTCCCAACGATGCATTGCTCACAAAGGCCCAAACACACAGGCCGTGCCTCTAGGACGTTTCTCATCCGAGTGCAGACCCGCCAGTACGAAGAAACCTGGAATGCTACCTAGAGCTCAAGAACCACACTGAATAACGCTACATGGATTCTGCTGCATGCCAATGTGTGGCATGATACAAGAGGAACGTTAGCTTGAGGCTAGTGTTCAATGGGGTCGCCAATTCACTGAAAATTACTGAAGGTTGAGCAGGTACCAAAGTATGGCAACGTCCAAGTTTCTTTCCGAGAAATTCACTTCTCATCACAAAGGGAACTGTGCCATGAAGGGAACATGTGCAACTACTGTATTTCTCACTGAGAATTGATTCCGCAACTCTCTAAGTCCCAATGAGGAAAGTAAAGTATCCCTTTAAGCCTTATATTCAATATATATATTCCACAGAGAATTAACCCTGTTCTTTCTTTCTCTAGTTTGTAATTCCAAGGCGCCTTACAAGGGAGATACTTGAGTTGTTTCAACTTACTACTTTCTAGAGTTTAAGAGAAGAAACCCTTCAGTTCCCATGACTCTGCATCTAGCTGTTCCCAATGGTGCATTGCTCACAACTCCCCGAATGCACAGGCCGTCCTTCCTGTACTTTTCTCATCCTAGTGCAGACCCGCAAGTACTAAGAGACCTGGAATGCTTCCTAGAGTTCAAGAACCACACTGAATAAGTCTACAAGATTCTGCTGCATGCCAACATGTGGCATGATACAAGAGGAACGTTAGCTTGAGGCTAGTGTTCAATGGGGTCGCCAATTCACCGAAGATTACTGAAAGAGAAGCACCTACCAAAGAATGGCAACGTCCAAGTTTCTTTCCGAGAAATTCACTTGTCATCACAAAGGGAATTGTGCCATGAAGGGAACATGTGCAACTACAGTATATCTCAGTGAGAATGGATCCCGCAACTCTCTAAATCCCAATGAGGAAAATAAAGTTCCCCTTTAAGCCTTATATTCAAAAGGGTCCACAGAGCATTGATCCTATTGTTTCTTTCTCTATTTTGTAGTTGAAGGTGTTTTAGAAGGGAGATACTTGAGTTGTTTCAACTTACTACTTTCTAGTGTTTAAGAAAAGAAGCCCTTCACTTCCCATGACTCGGCATCTAGTTGTACCCAATGATGCATTGCTCACAACACCCCGAAGACAGACGCCGTCCTTCCTGTACTTTTCTCATCCTAGTGCAGACCCGCAAGTACTAAGAGACCTGGAATGCTTCCTAGAGCCCAGGAACCACAATGAATAAGGCTACATGGATTTTGCTGCATGACAACATGTGTCATGTTAGAAGAGGAACGTTAGCTTCAGGTTAGTGGTCAAGTGGGGTCGCCAATTCACTGAAGATTACCGAAGGATGAGCACCTACCAAAGAATGGCAACCTCCACGTTTCTTTCCTAGAAACTCACTTGTCATCACAAAGGCAATTGTGCTATGAAGAGAACATGTGCAACTAAAGAATTTCTCAGAGAGAACTGAGCCCACAACTCTCTAAATCCCAATGAGGAAAGTCAAGTTTCCCTTCAAGCCTTATTTTCCAAAGGGCCCGCAGAGCACTGACCCTGCTGTTTCCTTCTCTATTTTGTACCTCCAACGTGCTTTAGACGGGAGATACTTGAGTTGTTTCAAGTTGCCACATTCTAGAAATTTAACAAAAGAAACCCTTCAACTCCATGCCTCGGCATCTAGCTGTTCCCAAGGCTGCACTTATCACAACTCCCCAAACACACAGGCCATCCTTCTTGTACGTTTCACAGCCTAGTGCAGATCCGATATTACTAAGAGACCTGGAATGCTTCCTAGAGTTCAAGAACCACACTGAATAAGTCTACAAGGATTCTGCTGCATGCCAACATGTGGCATGATACAAGAGGAACGTTAGCTTGAGGCTAGTGTTCAATGGGGTCGCCAATTCACTGAAGATTACTGAAGGAGGAGCACCTACCAAAGAATGGCAACCACCAATTTTCTTTCCGAGAAATTCACTTGTCATCACAAAGGGAATTGTGCCATGAAGGGAACATGTGCAACTACAGTATTTCTCAGTGAGAATGGATCCCGCAACTCTCTAAATCCCAATGAGGAAAATAAAGTTCCCCTTTAAGCCTTATATTCAAAAGGGTCCACAGAGCATTGATCCTATTGTTTCTTTCTCTATTTTGTAGTTGAAGGTGTTTTAGAAGGGAGATACTTGAGTTGTTTCAACTTACTACTTTCTAGAGTTTAACAAAAGAAGCCCTTCACTTCCCATGACTCGGCATCTAGTTGTACACAATGATGCATTGCTCACAACACCCCGAAGACAGACACCATCCTTCCTGTACTTTTCTCATCCTAGTGCAGACCCGCAAGTACTAAGAGACCTGGAATGCTTCCTAGAGCCCAGGAACCACAATGAATAAGGCTACATGGATTTTGCTGCATGACATGTGTCATGTTAGAAGAGGAACATTAGCTTCAGGTTAGTGGTCAAGTGGGGTCGCCAATTCACTGAAGATTACCGAAGGATGAGCACCTACCAAAGAATGGCAACCTCCAAGTTTCTTTCCTAGAAACTCACTTGTCATCACAAAGGCAATTGTGCTATGAAGAGAACATGTGCAACTAAAGAATTTCTCAGAGAGAACTGAGCCCACAACTCTCTAAATCCCAATGAGGAAAGTCAAGTTTCCCTTCAAGCCTTATTTTCCAAAGGGCCCGCAGAGCACTGACCCTGCTGTTTCCTTCTCTATTTTGTACCTCCAACGTGCTTTAGACGGGAGATACTTGAGTTGTTTCAAGTTGCCACATTCTAGAAATTTAACAAAAGAAACCCTTCACCTCCATGCCTCGGCATCTAGCTGTTCCCAAGGCTGCACTTATCACAACTCCCCAAACACACAGGCCGTCCTTCTTGTACGTTTCACAGCCTAGTGCAGATCCGATAGTACTAAGAGACCTGGAATGCTTCGTAGAGCTCAAGAACCACACTGAATAAGGCTACTTAGATTCTGCTGCATGCCAACCTCTGGCATGATACAAGAGGAACGTTAGCCTGAGGCTAGTGGTCAAAAAGGGTCGCCAATTCACTGAATTGACTGAAGGATGAGCTCCTTCCAAAGCATGGCCACCTCCAAGTTTCTTTCCTAGAAACTCACTTTTCATCACACAGGCAATTGTGCAATGAAGGGAACTTGTGCAACTACAGTGTTTCTCAGGGAGAATTGAGCCCCCACCTCTCTAAATCCCAATGAGGAATATGAAGTTTCCCGTCAAGACTTATTTTCAAAATGGCCAGCAGAGCATCGACCTTGCTGATTCTTTCTCTAATTTGTACATCCAAGGTCATTTAGAAGGGGGATACTTGAGTTGTTTCAACTTGCAACAATCTAGAGGTTTTACCAAAGAGCCCTTAAGAGCCCCTGATTCGGCATCCAGCTTTTCCCAACGATGCATTGCTCACAAAGGCCCAAACACACAGGCCGTGCCTCTAGGACGTTTCTCATCCGAGTGCAGACCCGCCAGTACTAAGAAACCTGGAATGCTACCTAGAGCTCAAGAACCACACTGAATAACGCTACATGGATTCTGCTGCATGCCAATGTGTGGCATGATACAAGAGGAACGTTAGCTTGAGGCTAGTGTTCAAAGGGGTCGCCAATTCACTGAAAATTACTGAAGGTTGAGCAGCTACCAAAGTATGGCAACGTCCAAGTTTCTTTCCGAGAAATTCACTTCTCATCACAAAGGGAACTGTGCCATGAAGGGAACATGTGCAACTACAGTATTTCTCACTGAGAATTGATTCCGCAACTCTCTAAATCCCAATGAGGAAAGTAAAGTATCCCTTTAAGCCTTATATTCAATATATATATTCCACAGAGAATTAACCCTGTTCTTTCTTTCTCTAGTTTGTAATTCCAAGGCGCTTTAGAAGGGAGATACTTGAGTTGTTTCAACTTACTACTTTCTAGAGTTTAAGAAAAGAAGCCCTTCACTTCCCATGACTCGGCATCTAGTTGTACCCAATGAAGCATTGCTCACAACACCCCGAAGACAGACGCCGTCCTTCCTGTACTTTTCTCCTCCTAGTGCAGACCCGCAAGTACTAAGAGACCTGGAATGCTTCCTAGAGCCCAGGAACCACAATGAATAAGGCTACATGGATTTTGCTGCATGACAACATGTGTCATGTTAGAAGAGGAACGTTAGCTTCAGGTTAGTGGTCAAATGGGGTCGCCAATTCACTGAAGATTACCGTAGGATGAGCACCTACCAAAGAATGGCAACCTCCAAGTTTCTTTCCTAGAAACTCACTTGTCATCACAAAGGCAATTGTGCTATGAAGAGAACATGTGCAACTAAAGAATTTCTCAGAGAGAACTGAGCCCACAACTCTCTAAATCCCAATGAGGAAAGTCAAGTTTCCCTTCAAGCCTTATTTTCCAAAGGGCCCGCAGAGCACTGACCCTGCTGTTTCCTTCTCTATTTTGTACCTCCAACGTGCTTTAGACGGGAGATACTTGAGTTGTTTCAAGTTGCCACATTCTAGAAATTTAACAAAAGAAACCCTTCACCTCCATGCCTCGGCATCTAGCTGTTCCCAAGGCTGCACTTATCACAACTCCCCAAACACACAGGCCGTCCTTCTTGTACGTTTCACAGCCTAGTGCAGATCCGATAGTACTAAGAGACCTGGAATGCTTCGTAGAGCTCAAGAACCACACTGAATAAGGCTACTTAGATTCTGCTGCATGCCAACCTCTGTCATGATACAAGAGGAACGTTAGCCTGAGGCTAGGGGTCAAAAAGGGTCGCCAATTCACTGAATTGACTGAAGGATGAGCTCCTTCCAAAGCATGGCCACCTCCAAGTTTCTTTCCTAGAAACTCACTTTTCCTCACACAGGCAATTGTGCAATGAAGGGAATTTGTGCAACTACAGTGTTTCTCAGGGAGAATTGAGCCCCCACCTCTCTAAATCCCAATGAGGAATATGAAGTTTCCCGTCAAGACTTATTTTCAAAATGGCCAGCAGAGCATCGACCTTGCTGATTCTTTCTCTAATTTGTACATCCAAGGTCATTTAGAAGGGGGATACTTGAGTTGTTTCAACTTGCAACAATCTAGAGGTTTTACCAAAGAGCCCTTAAGAGCCCCTGATTCGGCATCCAGCTTTTCCCAACGATGCATTGCTCACAAAGGCCCAAACACACAGGCCGTGCCTCTAGGACGTTTCTCATCCGAGTGCAGACCCGCCAGTACGAAGAAACCTGGAATGCTACCTAGAGCTCAAGAACCACACTGAATAACGCTACATGGATTCTGCTGCATGCCAATGTGTGGCATGATACAAGAGGAACGTTAGCTTGAGGCTAGTGTTCAATGGGGTCGCCAATTCACCGAAGATTACTGAAAGAGAAGCACCTACCAAAGAATGGCAACGTCCAAGTTTCTTTCCGAGAAATTCACTTGTCATCACAAAGGGAATTGTGCCATGAAGGGAACATGTGCAACGACAGTATTTCTCAGTGAGAATGGATCCCGCAACTCTCTAAATCCCAATGAGGAAAATAAAGTTCCCCTTTAAGCCTTATATTCAAAAGGGTCCACAGAGCATTGATCCTATTGTTTCTTTCTCTATTTTGTAGTTGAAGGTGTTTTAGAAGGGAGATACTTGAGTTGTTTCAACTTACTACTTTCTAGAGTTTAACAAAAGAAGCCCTTCACTTCCCATGACTCGGCATCTAGTTGTACCAATGATGCATTGCTCACAACACCCCAAAGACAGACGCCATCCTTCCTGTACTTTTCTCATCCTAGTGCAGACCCGCAAGTACTAAGAGACCTGGAATGCTTCCTAGAGCCCAGGAACCACAATGAATAAGGCTACATGGATTTTGCTGCATGACATGTGTCATGTTAGAAGAGGAACATTAGCTTCAGGTTAGTGGTCAAGTGGGGTCGCCAATTCACTGAAGATTACCGAAGGATGAGCACCTACCAAAGAATGGCAACCTCCAAGTTTCTTTCCTAGAAACTCACTTGTCATCACAAAGGCAATTGTGCTATGAAGAGAACATGTGCAACTAAAGAATTTCTCAGAGAGAACTGAGCCCACAACTCTCTAAATCCCAATGAGGAAAGTCAAGTTTCCCTTCAAGCCTTATTTTCCAAAGGGCCCGCAGAGCACTGACCCTGCTGTTTCCTTCTCTATTTTGTACCTCCAACGTGCTTTACAAGGGAGATACTTGAGTTGTTTCAAGTTGCCACATTCTAGAAATTTAACAAAAGAAACCCTTCACCTCCATGCCTCGGCATCTAGCTGTTCCCAAGGCTGCACTTATCACAACTCCCCAAACACACAGGCCGTCCTTCTTGTACGTTTCACAGCCTAGTGCAGATCCGATAGTACTAAGAGACCTGGAATGCTTCGTAGAGCTCAAGAACCACACTGAATAAGGCTACTTAGATTCTGCTGCATGCCAACCTCTGGCATGATACAAGAGGAACGTTAGCCTGAGGCTAGTGGTCAAAAAGGGTCGCCAATTCACTGAATTGACTGAAGGATGAGCTCCTTCCAAAGCATGGCCACCTCCAAGTTTCTTTCCTAGAAACTCACTTTTCATCACACAGGCAATTGTGCAATGAAGGGAACTTGTGCAACTACAGTGTTTCTCAGGGAGAATTGAGCCCCCACCTCTCTAAATCCCAATGAGGAATATGAAGTTTCCCGTCAAGACTTATTTTCAAAATGGCCAGCAGAGCATCGACCTTGCTGATTCTTTCTCTAATTTGTACATCCAAGGTCATTTAGAAGGGGGATACTTGAGTTGTTTCAACTTGCAACAATCTAGAGGTTTTACCAAAGAGCCCTTAAGAGCCCCTGATTCGGCATCCAGCTTTTCCCAACGATGCATTGCTCACAAAGGCCCAAACACACAGGCCGTGCCTCTAGGACGTTTCTCATCCGAGTGCAGACCCGTCAGTACGAAGAAACCTGGAATGCTACCTAGAGCTCAAGAACCACACTGAAAAACGCTACATGGATTCTGCTGCATGCCAATGTGTGGCATGATACAAGAGGAACGTTAGCTTGAGGCTAGTGTTCAATGGGGTCGCCAATTTACTGAAAATTACTGAAGGTTGAGCAGCTACCAAAGTATGGCAACGTCCAAGTTTCTTTCCGAGAAATTCACTTCTCATCACAAAGGGAACTGTGCCATGAAGGGAACATGTGCAACTACAGTATTTCTCACTGAGAATTGATTCCGCAACTCTCTAAATCCCAATGAGGAAAGTAAAGTATCCCTTTAAGCCTTATATTCAATATATATATTCCACAGAGAATTCACCCTGTTCTTTCTTTCTCTAGTTTGTAATTCCAAGGCGCTTTAGAAGGGAGATACTTGAGTTGTTTCAACTTACTACTTTCTAGAGTTTAAGAAAAGAAGCCCTTCACTTCCCATGACTCGGCATCTAGCTGTTCCCAATGGCGCTTTGCTCACAACTCCCCGAACGCACAGGCCGTCCTTCCTGTACTTTTCTCCTCCTAGTGCAGACCCGCAACTACTAAGAGACCTGGAATGCTTCCTAGAGTTCAAGAACCACACTGAATAAGTCTACAAGGATTCTGCTGCATGCCAAAATGTGGCATGATACAAGAGGAACGTTAGCTTGAGGCTAGTGTTCAATGGGGTCGCCAATTCACCGAAGATTACTGAAAGAGAAGCACCTACCAAAGTATGGCAACGTCCAAGTTTCTTTCCGAGAAATTCACTTCTCATCACAAAGGGAACTGTGCCATGAAGGGAACATGTGCAACTACAGTATTTCTCACTGAGAATTGATTCCGCAACTCTCTAAATCCCAATGAGGAAAGTAAAGTATCCCTTTAAGCCTTATATTCAATATATATATTCCACAGAGAATTAACCCTGTTCTTTCTTTCTCTAGTTTGTAATTCCAAGGCGCTTTAGAAGGGAGATACTTGAGTTGTTTCAACTTACTACTTTCTAGAGTTTAAGAAAAGAAGCCCTTCACTTCCCATGACTTGGCATCTAGCTGTTCCCAATGGCGCTTTGCTCACAACTCCCCGAACGCACAGGCCGTCCTTCCTGTACTTTTCTCATCCTAGTGCAGACCCGCAAGTACTAAGAGACCTGGAATGCTTCCTAGAGTTCAAGAACCACACTGAATATGTCTACAAGGATTCTGCTGCATGCCAACATGTGGCATGATACAAGAGGAACGTTAGCTTGAGGCTAGTGTTCAATGGGGTCGCCAATTCACTGAAGATTACTGAAGGAGGAGCACCGACCAAAGAATGGCAACCACCAAGTTTCTTTCCGAGAAATTCACTTGTCATCACAAAGGGAATTGTGCCATGAAGGGAACATGTGCAACTACAGTATTTCTCAGTGAGAATGGATCCCGCAACTTTCTAAATCCCAATGAGGAAAATAAAGTTCCCCTTTAAGCCTTATATTCAACCGGGTCCACAGAGCATTGATCCCATTGCTTCTTTCTCTATTTTGTAGTTGAAGGTGTTTTAGAAGGGAGATACTTGAGTTGTTTCAACTTACTACTTTCTAGAGTTTAAGAAAAGAAGCCCTTCACTTCCCATGACTCGACATCTAGTTGTACCCAATGATGCATTGCTCACAACACCCCGAAGACAGACGCCGTCCTTCCTGTACTTTTCTCCTCCTAGTGCAGACCCGCAAGTACTAAGAGACCTGGAATGCTTCCTAGAGCCCAGGGTCCACAATGAATAAGGCTACATGGATTTTGCTACATGACATCATGTGTCATGTTAGAAGAGGAACGTTAGCTTCAGGTTAGTGGTCAAGTGGGGTCGCCAATTCACTGAAGATTACCGAAGGATGAGCACCTACCAAAGAATGGCAACCTCCAAGTTTCTTTCCTAGAAACTCACTTGTCATCACAAAGGCAATTGTGCTATGAAGAGAACATGTGCAACTAAAGAATTTCTCAGAGAGAACTGAGCCCACAACTCTCTAAATCCCAATGAGGAAAGTCAAGTTTCCCTTCAAGCCTTATTTTCCAAAGGGCCCGCAGAGCACTGACCCTGCTGTTTCCTTCTCTATTTTGTACCTCCAACGTGCTTTAGACGGGAGATACTTGAGTTGTTTCAAGTTGCCACATTCTAGAAATTTAACAAAAGAAACCCTTCACCTCCATGCCTCGGCATCTAGCTGTTCCCAAGGCTGCACTTATCACAACTCCCCAAACACACAGGCCGTCCTTCTTGTACGTTTCACAGCCTAGTGCAGATCCGATAGTACTAAGAGACCTGGAATGCTTCGTAGAGCTCAAGAACCACACTGAATAAGGCTACTTAGATTCTGCCGCATGCCAACCTCTGGCATGATACAAGAGGAACGTTAGCCTGAGGCTAGTGGTCAAAAAGGGTCGCCAATTCACTGAATTGACTGAAGGATGAGCTCCTTCCGAAGCATGGCCACCTCCAAGTTTCTTTCCTAGTAACTCACTTTTCATCACACAGGCAATTGTGCAATGAAGGGAACTTGTGCAACTACAGTGTTTCTCAGGGAGAATTGAGCCCCCACCTCTCTAAATCCCAATGAGGAATATGAAGTTTCCCGTCAAGACTTATTTTCAAAATGGCCAGCAGAGCATCGACCTTGCTGATTCTTTCTCTAATTTGTACATCCAAGGCATTTAGAAGGGGGATACTTGAGTTGTTTCAACTTGCAACAATCTAGAGGTTTTACCAAAGAGCCCTTAAGAGCCCCTGATTCGGCATCCAGCTTTTCCCAACGATGCTTTGCTCACAAAGGCCCAAACACACAGGCCGTGCCTCTAGGACGTTTCTCATCCGAGTGTAGACCCGCCAGTACTAAGAAACCTGGAATGCTACCTACAGCTCAAGAACCACACTGAATAACGCTACATGGATTCTGCTGCATGCCAATCTGTGGCATGATACAAGAGGAACGTTAGCTTGAGGCTAGTGTTCAATGGGGTCGCCAATTCACTGAAAATGACTGAAGGTTGAGCAGCTACCAAAGTATGGCAACGTCCAAGTTTCTTTCCGAGAAATTCACTTCTCATCACAAAGGGAACTGTGCCATGAAGGGAACATGTGCAACTACAGTATTTCTCACTGAGAATTGATTCCGCAACCCTCTAAATCCCAATGAGGAAAGTAAAGTATCTCTTTAAGCCTTATATTCAATATATATATTCCACAGAGAATTAACCCTGTTCTTTCTTTCTCTAGTTTGTAATTCCAAGGCGCTTTAGAAGGGAGATACTTGAGTTGTTTCAACTTACTACTTTCTAGAGTTTAAGAAAAGAAGCCCTTCACTTCCCATGACTCGGCATCTAGCTGTTCCCAATGGCGCATTGCTCACAACTCCCCGAACGCACAGGCCGTCCTTCCTGTACTTTTCTCATCCTAGTGCAGACCCGCAAGTACTAAGAGACCTGGAATGCTTCCTAGAGTTCAAGAACCACACTGAATAAGTCTACAAGGATTCTGCTGCATGCCAACATGTGGCATGATACAAGAGGAACGTTAGCTTGAGGCTAGTGTTCAATGGGGTCGCCAATTCACTGAAGATTACTGAAGGAGGAGCAACTACCAAAGAATGGCAACCACCAAGTTTCTTTCCGAGAAATTCACTTGTCATCACAAAGGGAATTGTGCCATGAAGGGAACATGTGCAACTACAGTATTTCTCAGTGAGAATGGATCCCGCAACTCTCTAAATCCCAATGAGGAAAATAAAGTTCCCCTTTAAGCCTTATATTGAAAAGGGTCCACAGAGCATTGATCCTATTGCTTCTTTCTCTATTTTGTAGTTGAAGGTGTTTTAGAAGGGAGATACTTGAGTTGTTTCAACTTACTACTTTCTAGAGTTTAAGAAAAGAAGCCCTTCACTTCCCATGACTCGGCATCTAGTTGTACCCAATGATGCATTGCTCACAACACCCCGAAGACAGACGCCGTCCTTCCTGTACTTTTCTCATCCTAGTGCAGACCCGCAAGTACTAAGAGACCTGGAATGCTTCCTAGAGCCCAG
This sequence comes from Eubalaena glacialis, assembly GCF_028564815.1. Classification (NCBI taxonomy): domain Eukaryota; kingdom Metazoa; phylum Chordata; class Mammalia; order Artiodactyla; family Balaenidae; genus Eubalaena; species Eubalaena glacialis. Next base: position 50,672,433 of record NC_083722.1, on the reverse strand, counting down.
GAACCACAATGAATAAGGCTACATGGATTTTGCTGCATGACAACATGTGTCATGTTAGAAGAGGAACGTTAGCTTCAGGTTAGTGGTCAAATGGGGTCGCCAATTCACTGAAGATTACCGAAGGATGAGCACCTACCAAAGAATGGCAACCTCCAAGTTTCTTTCCTAGAAACTCACTTGTCATCACAAAGGCAATTGTGCTATGAAGAGAACATGTGCAACTAAAGAATTTCTCAGAGAGAACTGAGCCCACAACTCTCTAAATCCCAATGAGGAAAGTCAAGTTTCCCTTCAAGCCTTATTTTCCAAAGGGCCCGCAGAGCACTGACCCTGCTGTTTCCTTCTCTATTTTGTACCTCCAACGTGCTTTAGACGGGAGATACTTGAGTTGTTTCAAGTTGCCACATTCTAGAAATTTAACAAAAGAAACCCTTCACCTCCATGCCTCGGCATCTAGCTGTTCCCAAGGCTGCACTTATCACAACTTCCCAAACACACAGGCCGTCCTTCTTGTACGTTTCACAGCCTAGTGCAGATCCGATAGTACTAAGAGACCTGGAATGCTTCGTAGAGCTCAAGAACCACACTGAATAAGGCTACTTAGATTCTGCTGCATGCCAACCTCTGGCATGATACAAGAGGAACGTTAGCCTGAGGCTAGTGGTCAAAAAGGGTCGCCAATTCACTGAATTGACTGAAGGATGAGCTCCTTCCAAAGCATGGCCACCTCCAAGTTTCTTTCCTAGAAACTCACTTTTCATCACACAGGCAATTGTGCAATGAAGGGAACTTGTGCAACTACAGTGTTTCTCAGGGAGAATTGAGCCCCCACCTCTCTAAATCCCAATGAGGAATATGAAGTTTCCCGTCAAGACTTATTTTCAAAATGGCCAGCAGAGCATCGACCTTGCTGATTCTTTCTCTAATTTGTACATCCAAGGTCATTTAGAAGGGGGATACTTGAGTTGTTTCAACTTGCAACAATCTAGAGGTTTTACCAAAGAGCCCTTAAGAGCCCCTGATTCGGCATCCAGCTTTTCCCAACGATGCATTGCTCACAAAGGCCCAAACACACAGGCCGTGCCTCTAGGACGTTTCTCATCCGAGTGCAGACCCCCCAGTACGAAGAAAACTGGAATGCTACCTAGAGCTCAAGAACCACACTGAATAACGCTACATGGATTCTGCTGCATGCCAATGTGTGGCATGATACAAGAGAAACGTTAGCTTGAGGCTAGTGTTCAATGGGGTCGCCAATTCACTGAAAATTACTGAAGGTTGAGCAGCTACCAAAGTATGGCAACGTCGAAGTTTCTTTCCGAGAAATTCACTTCTCATCACAAAGGGAACTGTGCCATGAAGGGAACATGTGCAACTACAGTATTTCTCAGTGAGAATGGATCCCGCAACTCTCTAAATCCCAATGAGGAAAATAAAGTTCCCCTTTAAGCCTTATATTCAAAAGTGTCCACAGAGCATTGATCCTATTGTTTCTTTCTCTATTTTGTAGTTGAAGGTGTTTTAGAAGGGAGATACTTGAGTTGTTTCAACTTACTACTTTCTAGTGTTTAAGAAAAGAAGCCCTTCACTTCCCATGACTCGGCATCTAGTTGTACCCAATGATGCATTGCTCACAACACCCCGAAGACAGACGCCGTCCTTCCTGTACTTTTCTCATCCTAGTGCAGATCCGCAAGTACTAAGAGACCTGGAATGCTTCCTAGAGCCCAGGAACCAAAATGAATAAGGCTACATGGATTTTGCTGCATGACAACATGTGTCATGTTAGAAGAGGAACGTTAGCTTCAGGTTAGTGGTCAAGTGGGGTCGCCAATTCACTGAAGATTACCGAAGGATGAGCACCTACCAAAGAATGGCAACCTCCAAGTTTCTTTCCTAGAAACTCACTTGTCATCACAAAGGCAATTGTGCTATGAAGAGAACATGTGCAACTAAAGAATTTCTCAGAGAGAACTGAGCCCACAACTCTCTAAATCCCAATGAGGAAAGTCAAGTTTCCCATCAAGCCTTATTTTCCAAAGGGCCCGCAGAGCACTGACCCTGCTGTTTCCTTCTCTATTTTGTACCTCCAACGTGCTTTAGACGGGAGATACTTGAGTTGTTTCAAGTTGCCACATTCTAGAAATTTAACAAAAGAAACCCTTCACCTCCATGACTCGGCATCTAGCTGTTCCCAAGGCTGCACTTATCACAACTCCCCAAACACACAGGCCGTTCTTCTTGTACGTTTCACAGCCTAGTGCAGATCCGATATTACTAAGAGACCTGGAATGCTTCCTAGAGTTCAAGAACCACACTGAATAAGTCTACAAGGATTCTGCTGCATGCCAACATGTGGCATGATACAAGAGGAACGTTAGCTTGAGGCTAGTGTTCAATGGGGTCGCCAATTCACTGAAGATTACTGAAGGAGGAGCACCTACCAAAGAATGGCAACCACCAAGTTTCTTTCCGAGAAATTCACTTGTCATCACAAAGGGAATTGTGCCATGAAGGGAACATGTGCAACTACAGTATTTCTCAGTGAGAATGGATCCCGCAACTCTCTAAATCCCAATGAGGAAAATAAAGTTCCCCTTTAAGCCTTATATTCAAAAGGGTCCACAGAGCATTGATCCTATTGTTTCTTTCTCTATTTTGTAGTTGAAGGTGTTTTAGAAGGGAGATACTTGAGTTGTTTCAACTTACTACTTTCTAGAGTTTAACAAAAGAAGCCCTTCACTTCCCATGACTCGGCATCTAGTTGTACCCAATGATGCATTGCGCACAACACCCCGAAGACAGACGCCATCCTTCCTGTACTTTTCTCATCCTAGTGCAGACCCGCAAGTACTAAGAGACCTGGAATGCTTCCTAGAGCCCAGGAACCACAATGAATAAGGCTACATGGATTTTGCTGCATGACATGTGTCATGTTAGAAGAGGAACATTAGCTTCAGGTTAGTGGTCAAGTGGGGTCGCCAATTCACTGAAGATTACCGAAGGATGAGCACCTACCAAAGAATGGCAACCTCCAAGTTTCTTTCCTAGAAACTCACTTGTCATCACAAAGGCAATTGTGCTATGAAGAGAACATGTGCAACTAAAGAATTTCTCAGAGAGAACTGAGCCCACAACTCTCTAAATCCCAATGAGGAAAGTCAAGTTTCCCTTCAAGCCTTATTTTCCAAAGGGCCCGCAGAGCACTGACCCTGCTGTTTCCTTCTCTATTTTGTACCTCCAACGTGCTTTAGACGGGAGATACTTGAGTTGTTTCAAGTTGCCACATTCTAGAAATTTAACAAAAGAAACCCTTCACCTCCATGCCTCGGCATCTAGCTGTTCCCAAGGCTGCACTTATCACAACTCCCCAAACACACAGGCCGTCCTTCTTGTACGTTTCACAGCCTAGTGCAGATCCGATAGTACTAAGAGAACTGGAATGCTTCGTAGAGCTCAAGAACCACACTGAATAAGGCTACTTAGATTCTGCTGCATGCCAACCTCTGGCATGATACAAGAGGAACGTTAGCCTGAGGCTAGTGGTCAAAAAGGGTCGCCAATTCACTGAATTGACTGAAGGATGAGCTCCTTCCAAAGCATGGCCACCTCCAAGTTTCTTTCCTAGAAACTCACTTTTCATCACACAGGCAATTGTGCAATGAAGGGAACTTGTGCAACTACAGTGTTTCTCAGGGAGAATTGAGCCCCCACCTCTCTAAATCCCAATGAGGAATATGAAGTTTCCCGTCAAGACTTATTTTCAAAATGGCCAGCAGAGCATCGACCTTGCTGATTCTTTCTCTAATTTGTACATCCAAGGTCATTTAGAAGGGGGATACTTGAGTTGTTTCAACTTGCAACAATCTAGAGGTTTTACCAAAGAGCCCTTAAGAGCCCCTGATTCGGCATCCAGCTTTTCCCAACGATGCATTGCTCACAAAGGCCCAAACACACAGGCCGTGCCTCTAGGACGTTTCTCATCCGAGTGCAGACCCGCCAGTACGAAGAAACCTGGAATGCTACCTAGAGCTCAAGAACCACACTGAATAACGCTACATGGATTCTGCTGCATGCCAATCTGTGGCATGATACAAGAGGAACGTTAGCTTGAGGCTAGTGTTCAATGGGGTCGCCAATTCACTGAAAATTACTGAAGGTTGAGCAGCTACCAAAGTATGGCAACGTCCAAGTTTCTTTCCGAGAAATTCACTTCTCATCACAAAGGGAACTGTGCCATGAAGGGAACATGTGCAACTACAGTATTTCTCACTGAGAATTGATTCCGCAACCCTCTAAATCCCAATGAGGAAAGTAAAGTATCCCTTTAAGCCTTATATTCAATATATATATTCCACAGAGAATTAACCCTGTTCTTTCTTTCTCTAGTTTGTAATTCCAAGGCGCTTTAGAAGGGAGATACTTGAGTTGTTTCAACTTACTACTTTCTAGAGTTTAAGAAAAGAAGCCCTTCACTTCCCATGACTCGGCATCTAGCTGTTCCCAATGGCACTTTGCTCACAACTCCCCGAACGCACAGGCCGTCCTTCCTGTACTTTTCTCATCCCAGTGCAGACCCGCAAGTACTAAGAGACCTGGAATGCTTCCTAGAGTTCAAGAACCACACTGAATAAGTCTACAAGGATTCTGCTGCATGCCAACATGTGGCATGATACAAGAGGAACGTTAGCTTGAGGCTAGTGTTCAATGGGGTCGCCAATTCACTGAAGATTACTGAAGGAGGAGCACCTACCAAAGAATGGCAACCACCAAGTTTCTTTCCGAGAAATTCACTTGTCATCACAAAGGGAATTGTGCCATGAAGGGAACATGTGCAACTACAGTATTTCTCAGTGAGAATGGATCCCGCAACTCTCTAAATCCCAATGAGGAAAATAAAGTTCCCCTTTAAGCCTTATATTCAAACGGGTCCACAGAGCATTGATCCTATTGCTTCTTTCTCTATTTTGTAGTTGAAGGTGTTTTAGAAGGGAGATACTTGAGTTGTTTCAACTTACTACTTTCTAGAGTTTAAGAAAAGAAGCCCTTCACTTCCAATGACTCGGCATCTAGTTGTACCCAATGATGCATTGCTCACAACACCCCGAAGACAGACGCCGTCCTTCCTGTACTTTTCTCCTCCTAGTGCAGACCCGCAAGTACTAAGAGACCTGGAATGCTTCCTAGAGCCCAGGAACCACAATGAATAAGGCTACATGGATTTTGCTGCATGACAACATGTGTCATGTTAGAAGAGGAACGTTAGCTTCAGGTTAGTGGTCAAGTGGGGTCGCCAATTCACTGAAGATTACCGAAGGATGAGCACCTACCAAAGAATGGCAACCTCCAAGTTTCTTTCCTAGAAACTCACTTGTCATCACAAAGGCAATTGTGCTATGAAGAGAACATGTGCAACTAAAGAATTTCTCAGAGAGAACTGAGCCCACAACTCTCTAAATCCCAATGAGGAAAGTCAAGTTTCCCTTCAAGCCTTATTTTCCAAAGGGCCCGCAGAGCACTGACCCTGCTGTTTCCTTCTCTATTTTGTACCTCCACGTGCTTTAGACGGGAGATACTTGAGTTGTTTCAAGTTGCCACATTCTAGAAATTTAACCAAAGAAACCCTCCACCTCCATGCCTCGGCATCTAGCTGTTCCCAAGGCTGCACTTATCACAACTCCCCAAACACACAGGCCGTCCTTCTTGTACGTTTCACAGCCTAGTGCAGATCCGATAGTACTAAGAGACCTCGAATGCTTCGTAGAGCTCAAGAACCACACTGAATAAGGCTACTTAGATTATGCTGCATGCCAACCTCTGGCATGATACAAGAGGAACGTTAGCCTGAGGCTAGTGGTCAAAAAGGGTCGCCAATTCACTGAATTGACTGAAGGATGAGCTCCTTCCAAAGCATGGCCACCTCCAAGTTTCTTTCCTAGAAACTCACTTTTCATCACACAGGCAATTGTGCAATGAAGGGAACTTGTGCAACTACAGTGTTTCTCACGGAGAATTGAGCCCCCACCTCTCTAAATCCCAATGAGGAATATGAAGTTTCCCGTCAAGACTTATTTTCAAAACGGCCAGCAGAGCATCGACCTTGCTGATTCTTTCTCTAATTTGTACATCCAAGGTCATTTAGAAGGGGGATACTTGAGTTGTTTCAACTTGCAACAATCTAGAGGTTTTACCAAAGAGCCCTTAAGAGCCCCTGATTCGGCATCCAGCTTTTCCCAACGATGCTTTGCTCACAAAGGCCCAAACACACAGGCCGTGCCTCTAGGACGTTTCTCATCCGAGTGCAGACCCGCCAGTACTAAGAAACCTGGAATGCTACCTAGAGCTCAAGAACCACACTGAATAACGCTACATGGATTCTGCTGCATGCCAATCTGTGGCATGATACAAGAGGAACGTTAGCTTGAGGCTAGTGTTCAATGGGGTCGCCAATTCACTGAAAATTACTGAAGGTTGAGCAGCTACCAAAGTATGGCAACGTCCAAGTTTCTTTCCGAGAAATTCACTTCTCATCACAAAGGGAACTGTGCCATGAAGGGAACATGTGCAACTACAGTATTTCTCACTGAGAATTGATTCCGCAACTCTCTAAATCCCAATGAGGAAAGTAAAGTATCCCTTTAAGCCTTATATTCAATATATATATTCCACAGAGAATTAACCCTGTTCTTTCTTTCTCTAGTTTGTAATTCCAAGGCGCTTTAGAAGGGAGATACTTGAGTTGTTTCAACTTACTACTTTCTAGAGTTTAGGAAAAGAAGCCCTTCACTTCCCATGACTCGGCATCTAGCTGTTCCCAATGGCGCTTTGCTCACAATTCCCCGAACGCACAGGCCGTCCTTCCTGTACTTTTCTCATCCTAGTGCAGACCCGCAAGTACTAAGAGACCTGGAATGCTTCCTAGAGTTCAAGAACCACACTGAATAAGTCTACAAGGATTCTGCTGCATGCCAACATGTGGCATGATACAAGAGGAACGTTAGCTTGAGGCTAGTGTTCAATGGGGTCGCCAATTCACTGAAGATTACTGAAGGAGGAGCACCTACCAAAGAATGGCAACCACCAAGTTTCTTTCCGAGAAATTCACTTGTCATCACAAAGGGAATTGTGCCATGAAGGGAACATGTGCAACTACAGTATTTCTCAGTGAGAATGGATCCCGCAACTCTCTAAATCCCAATGAGGAAAATAAAGTTCCCCTTTAAGCCTTCTATTCAAACGGGTCCACAGAGCATTGATCCTATTGCTTCTTTCTCTATTTTGTAGTTGAAGGTGTTTTAGAAGGGAGATACTTGAATTGTTTCAACTTACTACTTTCTAGAGTTTAAGAAAAGAAGCCCTTCACTTCCCATGACTCGGCATCTAGTTGTACCCAATGATGCATTGCTCACAACACCCCGAAGACAGACGCCGTCCTTCCTGTACTTTTCTCCTCCTAGTGCAGACCCGCAAGTACTAAGAGACCTGGAATGCTTCCTAGAGCCCAGGATCCACAATGAATAAGGCTACATGGATTTTGCTGCATGACAACATGTGTCATGTTAGAAGAGGAACGTTAGCTTCAGGTTAGTGGTCAAATGGGGTCGCCAATTCACTGAAGATTACCGAAGGATGAGCACCTACCAAAGAATGGCAACCTCCAAGTTTCTTTCCTAGAAACTCACTTGTCATCACAAAGGCAATTGTGGTATGAAGAGAACATGTGCAACTAAAGAATTTCTCAGAGAGAACTGAGCCCACAACTCTCTAAATCCCAATGAGGAAAGTCAAGTTTCCCTTCAAGCCTTATTTTCCAAAGGGCCCGCAGAGCACTGACCCTGCTGTTTCCTTCTCTATTTTGTACCTCCAACGTGCTTTAGACGGGAGATACTTGAGTTGTTTCAAGTTGCCACATTCTAGAAATTTAACCAAAGAAACCCTTCACCTCCATGCCTCGGCATCTATCTGTTCCCAAGGCTGCACTTATCACAACTCCCCAAACACACAGGCCGTCCTTCTTGTACGTTTCACAGCCTAGTGCAGATCCGATAGTACTAAGAGACCTGGAATGCTTCGTAGAGCTCAAGAACCACACTGAATAAGGCTACTTAGATTCTGCTGCATGCCAACCTCTGGCATGATACAAGAGGAACGTTAGCCTGAGGCTAGTGGTCAAAAAGGGTCGCCATTTCACTGAATTGACTGAAGGATGAGCTCCTTCCAAAGTATGGCCACCTCCAAGTTTCTTTCCTAGAAACTCACTTTTCATCACACAGGCAATTGTGCAATGAAGGGAACTTGTGCAACTACAGTGTTTCTCAGGGAGAATTGAGCCCCCATCTCTCTAAATCCCAATGAGGAATATGAAGTTTCCCGTCAAGACTTATTTTCAAAATGGCCAGCAGAGTATCGACCTTGCTGATTCTTTCTCTAATTTGTACATCCAAGGTCATTTAGAAGGGGGATACTTGAGTTGTTTCAACTTGCAACAATCTAGAGGTTTTACCAAAGAGCCCTTAAGAGCCCCTGATTCGGCATCCAGCTTTTCCCAACGATGCATTGCTCACAAAGGCCCAAACACACAGGCCGTGCCTCTAGGACGTTTCTCATCCGAGTGCCGACCCGCCAGTATTAAGAAACCTGGAATGCTACCTAGAGCTCAAGAACCACCCTGAATAACGCTACATGGATTCTGCTGCATGCCAATCTGTGGCATGATACAAGAGGAACGTTAGCTTGAGGCTAGTGTTCAATGGGGTCGCCAATTCACTGAAAATTACTGAAGGTTGAGCAGCTACCAAAGTATGGCAACGTCCAAGTTTCTTTCCGAGAAATTCACTTCTCATCACAAAGGGAACTGTGCCATGAAGGGAACATGTGCAACTACAGTATTTCTCACTGAGAATTGATTCCGCAACCCTCTAAATCCCAATGAGGAAAGTAAAGTATCCCTTTAAGCCTTATATTCAATATATATATTCCACAGAGAATTAACCCTGTTCTTTCTTTCTCTAGTTTGTAATTCCAAGGCGCTTTAGAAGGGAGATACTTGAGTTGTTTCAACTTACTACTTTCTAGAGTTTAAGAAAAGAAGCCCTTCACTTCCCATGACTCGGCATCTAGTTGTACCCAATGATGCATTGCTCACAACACCCCGAAGACAGACGCCGTCCTTCCTGTACTTTTCTCATCCTAGTGCAGACCCGAAAGTACTAAGAGACCTGGAATGCTTCCTAGAGTTCAAGAACCACACTGAATAAGTCTACAAGGATTCTGCTGCATGCCAACATGTGGCATGATACAAGAGGAACGTTAGCTTGAGGCTAGTGTTCAATGGGGTCGCCAATTCACTGAAGAGTACTGAACGAGGAGCACCTACCAAAGAATGGCAACCACCAAGTTTCTTTCCGAGAAATTCACTTGTCATCACAAAGGGAATTGTGCCATGAAGGGAACATGTGCAACTACAGTATTTCTCAGTGAGAATGGATCCCGCAACTCTCTAAATCCCAATGAGGAAAATAAAGTTCCCCTTTAAGCCTTATATTCAAACGGGTCCACAGAGCATTGATCCTATTGCTTCTTTCTCTATTTTGTAGTTGAAGGTGTTTTAGAAGGGAGATACTTGAGTTGTTTCAACTTACTACTTTCTAGAGTTTAAGAAAAGAAGCCCTTCACTTCCCATGACTCGGCATCTAGTTGTACCCAATGATGCATTGCTCACAACACCCCGAAGACAGACGCCGTCCTTCCTGTACTTTTCTCCTCCTAGTGCAGACCCGCAAGTAGTAAGAGACCTGGAATGCTTCCTAGAGACCAGGATCCACAATGAATAACGCTACATGGATTTTGCTGCATGACAACATGTGTCATGTTAGAAGAGGAACGTTAGCTTCAGGTTAGTGGTCAAATGGGGTCGCCAATTCACTGAAGATTACCGAAGGATGAGCACCTACCAAAGAATGGCAACCTCCAAGTTTCTTTCCTAGAAACTCACTTGTCATCACAAAGGCAATTGTGCTATGAAGAGAACATGTGCAACTAAAGAATTTCTCAGAGAGAACTGAGCCCACAACTCTCTAAATCCCAATGAGGAAAGTCAAGTTTCCCTTCAAGCCTTATTTTCCAAAGGGCCCGCAGAGCACTGACCCTGCTGTTTCCTTCTCTATTTTGTACCTCCAACGTGCTTTAGACGGGAGATACTTGAGTTGTTTCAAGTTGCCACATTCTAGAAATTTAACAAAAGAAACCCTTCACCTCCAGGCCTCGGCATCTAGCTGTTCCCAAAGCTGCACTTACCACAACTCCCCAAACACACAGGCCGTCCTTCTTGTACGTTTCACAGCCTAGTGCAGATCCGATAGTACTAAGAGACCTGGAATGCTTCGTAGAGCTCAAAAACCACACTGAATAAGGCTACTTAGATTCTGCTGCATGCCAACCTCTGGCATGATACAAGAGGAACGTTAGCCTGAGGCTAGTGGTCAAAAAGGTTCGCCAATTCACTGAATTGACTGAAGGATGAGCTCCTTCCAAAGCATGGCCACCTCCAAGTTTCTTTCCTAGAAACTCACTTTTCATCACACAGGCAATTGTGCAATGAAGGGAACTTGTGCAACTACAGTGTTTCTCAGGGAGAATTGAGCCCCCACCTCTCTAAATCCCAATGAGGGATATGAAGTTTCCCGTCAAGACTTATTTTCAAAATGGCCAGCAGAGCATCGACCTTGCTGATTCTTTCTCTAATTTATACATCCAAGGTCATTTAGAAGGGGGGTACTTGAGTTGTTTCAACTTGCAACAATCTAGAGGTTTTACCAAAGAGCCCTTAAGAGCCCCTGATTCGGCATCCAGCTTTTCCCAACGATGCATTGCTCACAAAGGCCCAAACACACAGGCCGTGCCTCTAGGACGTTTCTCATCCGAGTGCAGACCCGGCAGTACTAAGAAACCTGGAATGCTACCTAGAGCTCAAGAACCACACTGAATAACGCTACATGGATTCTGCTGCATGCCAATCTGTGGCATGATACAAGAGGAACTTTAGCTTGAGGCTAGTGTTCAATGGGGTCGCCAATTCACTGAAAATTACTGAAGGTTGAGCAGCTACCAAAGTATGGCAACGTCCAAGTTTCTTTCTGAGAAATTCACTTCTCATCACAAAGGGAATTGTGCCATGAAGGGAACATGTGCAACTACAGTATTTCTCACTGAGAATTGATTCCGCAACTCTCTAAATCCCAATGAGGAAAGTAAAGTATCCCTTTAAGCCTTATATTCAATATATATATTCCACAGAGAATTAACCCTGTTATTTCTTTCTCTAGTTTGTAATTCCAAGGCGCTTTAGAAGGGAGATACTTGAGTTGTTTCAACTTACTACTTTCTAGAGTTTAAGAAAAGAAGCCCTTCACTTCCCATGACTCGGCATCTAGCTGTTCCCAATGGCGCATTGCTCACAACTCCCCAAACGCACAGGCCGTCCTTCCTGTACTTTTCTCATCCTAGTGCAGACCCGCAAGTACTAAGAGACCTGGAATGCTTCCTAGAGTTCAAGAACCACACTGAATAAGTCTACAAGGATTCTGCTGCATGCCAACATGTGGCATGATACAAGAGGAACGTTAGCTTGACGCTAGTGTTCAATGGGGTCGCCAATTCACTGAAGAGTACTGAACGAGGAGCACCTACCAAAGAATGGCAACCACCAAGTTTCTTTCCGAGAAATTCACTTGTCATCACAAAGAGAATTGTGCCATGAAGGGAACATGTGCAACTACAGTATTTCTCAGTGAGAATGGATCCCGCAACTCTCTAAATCCCAATGAGGAAAATAAAGTTCCCCTTTAAGCCTTATATTCAAAAGGGTCCACAGAGCATTGATCCTATTGCTTCTTTGTCTATTTTGTAGATGAAGGTGTTTTAGAAGGGAGATACTTGAGTTGTTTCAACTTACTACTTTCTAGAGTTTAAGAAAAGAAGCCCTTCACTTCCCATGACTCGGCATCTAGTTGGACCCAATGATGCATTGCTCACAACACCCCGAAGACAGACGCCGTCCTTCCTGTACTTTTCTCATCCTAGTGCAGACCTGCAAGTACTAAGAGACCTGGAATGCTTCCTAGAGCCCAGGAACCACAATGAATAAGGCTACATGGATTTTGCTGCATGACAACATGTGTCATGTTAGAAGAGGAACGTTAGCTTCAGGTTAGTGGTCAAGTGGGGTCGCCAATACACTCAAGATTACCGAAGGATGAGCACCTACCAAAGAATGGCAACCTCCAAGTTTCTTTCCTAGAAACTCACTTGTCATCACAAAGGCAATTGTGCTATGAAGAGAACATGTGCAACTAAAGTATTTCTCAGAGAGAACTGAGCCCACAACTCTCTAAATCCCAATGAGGAAAGTCAAGTTTCCCTTCAAGCCTTATTTTCCAAAGGGCCCGCAGAGCACTGACCCTGCTGTTTCCTTCTCTATTTTGTACCTCCAACGTGCTTTAGACGGGAGATACTTGAGTTGTTTCAAGTTGCCACATTCTAGAAATTTAACAAAAGAAACCCTGCACCTCCATGCCTCGGCATCTAGCTGTTCCCAAGGCTGCACTTATCACAACTCCCCAAACACACAGGCCGTCCTTCTTGTACGTTTCACAGCCTAGTGCAGATCCGATAGTACTAAGAGACCTGGAATGCTTCGTAGAGCTCAAGAACCACACTGAATAAGGCTACTTAGATTCTGCTGCATGCCAACCTCTGGCATGATACAAGAGGAACGTTAGCCTGAGGCTAGTGGTCAAAAAGGGTCGCCAATTCACTGAATTGACTGAAGGATGAGCTCCTTCCAAAGCATGGCCACCTCCAAGTTTCTTTCCTAGAAACTCACTTTTCATCACACAGGCAATTGTGCAATGAAGGGAACTTGTGCAACTACAGTGTTTCTCAGGGAGAATTGAGCCCCCACCTCTCTAAATCCCAATGAGGAATATGAAGTTTCCCGTCAAGACTTATTTTCAAAATGGCCAGCAGAGCATCGACCTTGCTGATTCTTTCTCTAATTTGTACATCCAAGGTCATTTAGAAGGGGGATACTTGAGTTGTTTCAACTTGCAACAATCTAGAGGTTTTACCACAGAGCCCTTAAGAGCCCCTGATTCGGCATCCAGCTTTTCCCAACGATGATTTGCTCACAAAGGCCCAAACACACAGGCCGTGCCTGTAGGACGTTTCTCATCCGAGTGCAGACCCGCCAGTACTAAGAAACCTGGAATGCTACCTAGAGCTCAAGAACCACACTGAATAAGTCTACAAGGATTCTGCTGCATGCCAACATGTGGCATGATACAAGAGGAACGTTAGCTTGACGCTAGTGTTCAATGGGGTCGCCAATTCACTGAAGAGTACTGAACGAGGAGCACCTACCAAAGAATGGCAACCACCAAGTTTCTTTCCGAGAAATTCACTTGTCATCACAAAGAGAATTGTGCCATGAAGGGAACATGTGCAACTACAGTATTTCTCAGTGAGAATGGATCCCGCAACTCTCTAAATCCCAATGAGGAAAATAAAGTTCCCCTTTAAGCCTTATATTCAAAAGGGTCCACAGAGCATTGATCCTATTGCTTCTTTGTCTATTTTGTAGATGAAGGTGTTTTAGAAGGGAGATACTTGAGTTGTTTCAACTTACTACTTTCTAGAGTTTAAGAAAAGAAGCCCTTCACTTCCCATGACTCGGCATCTAGTTGGACCCAATGATGCATTGCTCACAACACCCCGAAGACAGACGCCGTCCTTCCTGTACTTTTCTCATCCTAGTGCAGACCTGCAAGTACTAAGAGACCTGGAATGCTTCCTAGAGCCCAGGAACCACAATGAATAAGGCTACATGGATTTTGCTGCATGACAACATGTGTCATGTTAGAAGAGGAACGTTAGCTTCAGGTTAGTGGTCAAGTGGGGTCGCCAATACACTCAAGATTACCGAAGGATGAGCACCTACCAAAGAATGGCAACCTCCAAGTTTCTTTCCTAGAAACTCACTTGTCATCACAAAGGCAATTGTGCTATGAAGAGAACATGTGCAACTAAAGAATTTCTCAGAGAGAACTGAGCCCACAACTCTCTAAATCCCAATGAGGAAAGTCAAGTTTCCCTTCAAGCCTTATTTTCCAAAGGGCCCGCAGAGCACTGACCCTGCTGTTTCCTTCTCTATTTTGTACCTCCAACGTGCTTTAGACGGGAGATACTTGAGTTGTTTCAAGTTGCCACATTCTAGAAATTTAACAAAAGAAACCCTGCACCTCCATGCCTCGGCATCTAGCTGTTCCCAAGGCTGCACTTATCACAACTCCCCAAACACACAGGCCGTCCTTCTTGTACGTTTCACAGCCTAGTGCAGATCCGATAGTACTAAGAGACCTGGAATGCTTCGTAGAGCTCAAGAACCACACTGAATAAGGCTACTTAGATTCTGCTGCATGCCAACCTCTGGCATGATACAAGAGGAACGTTAGCCTGAGGCTAGTGGTCAAAAAGGGTCGCCAATTCACTGAATTGACTGAAGGATGAGCTCCTTCCAAAGCATGGCCACCTCCAAGTTTCTTTCCTAGAAACTCACTTTTCATCACACAGGCAATTGTGCAATGAAGGGAACTTGTGCAACTACAGTGTTTCTCAGGGAGAATTGAGCCCCCACCTCTCTAAATCCCAATGAGGAATATGAAGTTTCCCGTCAAGACTTATTTTCAAAATGGCCAGCAGAGCATCGACCTTGCTGATTCTTTCTCTAATTTGTACATCCAAGGTCATTTAGAAGGGGGATACTTGAGTTGTTTCAACTTGCAACAATCTAGAGGTTTTACCACAGAGCCCTTAAGAGCCCCTGATTCGGCATCCAGCTTTTCCCAACGATGATTTGCTCACAAAGGCCCAAACACACAGGCCGTGCCTGTAGGACGTTTCTCATCCGAGTGCAGACCCGCCAGTACTAAGAAACCTGGAATGCTACCTAGAGCTCAAGAACCACACTGAATAACGCTACATGGATTCTGCTGCATGCCAATGTGTGGCATGATACAAGAGGAACGTTAGCTTGAGGCTAGTGTTCAATGGGGTCGCCAATTCACTGAAAATTACTGAAGGTTGAGCAGCTACCAAAGTATGGCAACGTCCAAGTTTCTTTCCGAGAAATTCACTTCTCATCACAAAGGGAACTGTGCCATGAAGGGAACATGTGCAACTACAGTATTTCTCACTGAGAATTGATTCCGCAACTCTCTAAATCCCAATGAGGAAAGTAAAGTATCTCTTTAAGCCTTATATTCAATATATATATTCCACAGAGAATTAACCCTGTTCTTTCTTTCTCTAGTTTGTAATTCCAAGGCGCTTTAGAAGGGAGATACTTGAGTTGTTTCAACTTACTACTTTCTAGAGTTTAAGAAAAGAAGCCCTTCACTTCCCATGACTCGGCATCTAGCTGTTCCCAATGGCGCATTGCTCACAACTCCCCGAACGCACAGGCCGTCCTTCCTGTACTTTTCTCATCCTAGTGCAGACCCGCAAGTACTAAGAGACCTGGAATGCTTCCTAGAGTTCAAGAACCACACTGAATAAGTCTACAAGGATTGTGCTGCATGCCAACATGTGGCATGATACAAGAGGAACGTTAGCTTGAGGCTAGTGTTCAATGGGGTCGCCAATTCACTGAAGATTATTGAAGGAGGAGCACCTACCAAAGAATGGCAACCACCAAGTTTCTTTCCGAGAAATTCACTTGTCATCACAAAGGGAATTGTGCCATGAAGGGAACATGTGCAACTGCAGTATTTCTCAGTGAGAATGGATCCCGCAAATCTCTAAATCCCAATGAGGAAAATAAAGTTCCCCTTTAAGCCTTATATTCAAACGGGTCCACAGAGCATTGATCCTATTGCTTTTTCTCTATTTTGTAGTTGAAGGTGTTTTAGAAGGGAGATACTTGAGTTGTTTCAACTTACTACTTTCTAGAGTTTAAGAAAAGAAGCCCTTCACTTCCCATGACTCGGCATCTAGTTGTACCCAATGATGCATTGCTCACAACACCCCGAAGACAGACGCCGTCCTTCCTGTACTTTTCTCCTCCTAGTGCAGACCCGCAAGTACTAAGAGACCTGGAATGCTTCCTAGAGCCCAGGATCCACAATGAATAACGCTACATGGATTTTGCTGCATGACAACATGTGTCATGTTAGAAGAGGAACGTTAGCTTCAGGTTAGTGGTCAAATGGGGTCGCCAATTCACTGAAGATTACCGAAGGATGAGCACCTACCAAAGAATGGCAACCTCCAAGTTTCTTTCCTAGAAACTCACTTGTCATCACAAAGGCAATTGTGCTATGAAGAGAACATGTGCAACTAAAGAATTTCTCAGAGAGAACTGAGCCCACAACTCTCTAAATCCCAATGAGGAAAGTCAAGTTTCCCTTCAAGCCTTATTTTCCAAAGGGCCCGCTGAGCACTGACCCTGCTGTTTCCTTCTCTATTTTGTACCTCCAACGTGCTTTAGACGGGAGATACTTGAGTTGTTTCACGTTGCCACATTCTAGAAATTTAACAAAAGAAACCCTTCACCTCCATGCCTCGGCATCTAGCTGTTCCCAAGGCTGCACTTATCACAACTCCCCAAACACACAGGCCGTCCTTCTTGTACGTTTCACAGCCTAGTGCAGATCCGATAGTACTAAGAGACCTGGAATGCTTCGTAGAGCTCAAGAACCACACTGAATAAGGCTACTTAGATTCTGCTGCATGCCAACCTCTGGCATGATACAAGAGGAACGTTAGCCTGAGGCTAGTGGTCAAAAAGGGTCGCCAATTCACTGAATTGACTGAAGGATGAGCTCCTTCAAAAGTATGGCCACCTCCAAGTTTCTTTCCTAGAAACTCACTTTTCATCACACAGGCAATTGTGCAATGAAGGGAACTTGTGCAACTACAGTGTTTCTCAGGGAGAATTGAGCCCCCACCTCTCTAAATCCCAATGAGGAATATGAAGTTTCCCGTCAAGACTTATTTTCAAAATGGCCAGCAGAGTATCGACCTTGCTGATTCTTTCTCTAATTTGTACATCCAAGGTCATTTAGAAGGGGGATACTTGAGTTGTTTCAACTTGCAACAATCTAGAGGTTTTACCAAAGAGCCCTTAAGAGCCCCTGATTCGGCATCCAGCTTTTCCCAACGATGCATTGCTCCAAAGGCCCAAACACACAGGCCGTGCCTCTAGGACGTTTCTCATCCGAGTGCCGACCCGCCAGTATTAAGAAACCTGGAATGCTACCTAGAGCTCAAGAACCACACTGAATAACGCTACATGGATTCTGCTGCATGCCAATCTGTGGCATGATACAAGAGGAACGTTAGCTTGAGGCTAGTGTTCAATGGGGTCGCCAATTCACTGAAGATTACTGAAGGTTGAGCAGCTACCAAAGTATGTGAACGTCCAAGTTTCTTTCCGAGAAATTCACTTGTCATCACAAAGAGAATTGTTCCATGAAGGGAACATGTGCAACTACAGTATTTCTCAGTGAGAATGGATCCCGCAACTCTCTAAATCCCAATGAGGAAAATAAAGTTCCCCTTTAAGCCATATATTCAAAAGGGTCCACAGAGCATTGATCCTATTGCTTCTTTGTCTATTTTGTAGATGAAGGTGTTTTAGAAGGGAGATACTTGAGTTGTTTCAACTTACTACTTTCTAGAGTTTAAGAAAAGAAGCCCTTCATTTCCCATGACTCGGCATCTAGTTGTACACAATGATGCATTGCTCACAACACCCCGAAGACAGACGCCGTCCTTCCTGTACTTTTCTCATCCTAGTGCAGACCCGCAAATACTAAGAGACCTGGAATGCTTCCTAGAGCCCAGGAACCACAATGAATAAGGCTACATGGATTTTGCTGCATGACAACATGTGTCATGTTAGAAGAGGAACGTTAGCTTCAGGTTAGTGGTCAAATGGGGTCGCCAATTCACTGAAGATTACCGAAGGATGAGCACCTACCAAAGAATGGCAACCTCCAAGTTTCTTTCCTAGAAACTCACTTGTCATCACAAAGGCAATTGTGCTATGAAGAGAACATGTGCAACTAAAGAATTTCTCAGAGAGAACTGAGCCCACAACTCTCTAAATCCCAATGAGGAAAGTCAAGTTTCCCTTCAAGCCTTATTTTCCAAAGGGCCCGCAGAGCACTGACCCTGCTGTTTCCTTCTCTATTTTGTACCTCCAACGTGCTTTAGACGGGAGGTACTTGAGTCGTTTCAAGTTGCCACATTCTCGAAATTTAACAAAAGAAACCCTTCACCTCCATGCCTCGGCATCTAGCTGTTCCCAAGGCTGCACTTATCACAACTCCCCAAACACACAGGCCGTCCTTCTTGTACGTTTCACAGCCTAGTGCAGATCCGATAGTACTAAGAGACCTGGAATGCTTCGTAGAGCTCAAGAACCACACTGAAAAAGGCTACTTAGATTCTGCTGCATGCCAACCTCTGGCATGATACAAGAGGAACGTTAGCCTGAGGCTAGTGGTCAAAAAGGGTCGCCAATTCACTGAATTGACTGTAGGATGAGCTCCTTCCAAAGCATGGCCACCTCCAAGTTTCTTTCCTAGAAACTCACTTTTCATCACACAGGCAATTGTGCAATGAAGGGAACTTGTGCAACTACAGTGTTTCTCAGGGAGAATTGAGCCCCCACCTCTCTAAATCCCAATGAGGAATATGAAGTTTCCCGTCAAGACTTATTTTCAAAATGGCCAGCAGAGGATCGACCTTGCTGATTCTTTCTCTAATTTGTACATCCAAGGTCATTTAGAAGGGGGATACTTGAGTTGTTTCCACTTGCAACAATCTAGAGGTTTTACCAAAGAGCCCTTAAGAGCCCCTGATTCGGCATCCAGATTTTCCCAACGATGCATTGCTCACAAAGGCCCAAACACACAGGCCGTGCCTCTAGGACGTTTCTCATCCGAGTGCAGACCCGCCAGTACTAAGAAACCTGGAATGCTACCTAGAGCTCAAGAACCACACTGAATAACGCTACATGGATTCTGCTGCATGCCAATCTGTGGCATGATACAAGAGGAACGTTAGCTTGAGGCTAGTGTTCAATGGGGTCGCCAATTCACTGAAAATTACTGAAGGTTGAGCAGCTACCAAAGTATGTCAACGTCCAAGTTTCTTTCCGAGAAATTCACTTCTCATCACAAAGGGAACTGTGCCATGAAGGGAACATGTGCAACTACAGTATTTCTCACTGAGAATTGATTCCGCAACTCTCTAAATCCCAATGAGGAAAGTAAAGTATCCCTTTAAGCCTTATATTCAATATATATATTCCACAGAGAATTAACCCTGTTCTTTCTTTCTCTAGTTTGTAATTCCAAGGCGCTTTAGAAGGGAGATACTTGAGTTGTTTCAACTTACTACTTTCTAGAGTTTAAGAAAAGAAGCCCTTCACTTCCCATGACTCGGCATCTAGCTGTTCCCAATGGTGCATTGCTCACAACTCCCCGAAGGCACAGGCCGTCCTTCCTGTACTTTTCTCATCCTAGTGCAGACCCGCAAGTACTAAGAGACCTGGAATGCTTCCTAGAGTTCAAGAACCACACTGAATAAGTCTACAAGGATTCTGCTGCATGCCAACATGTGGCATGATACAAGAGGAACGTTAGCTTGAGGCTAGTGTTCAATGGGGTCGCCAATTCACTGAAGATTACTGAAGGAGGAGCACCGACCAAAGAATGGCAACCACCAAGTTTCTTTCCGAGAAATTCACTTGTCATCACAAAGAGAATTGTGCCATGAAGGGAACATGTGCAACTACAGTATTTCTCAGTGAGAATGGATCCCGCAACTCTCTAAATCCCAATGAGGAAAATAAAGTTCCCCTTTAAGCCTTATATTCAAAAGGGTCCACAGAGCATTGATCCTATTGCTTCTTTGTCTATTTTGTAGATGAAGGTGTTTTAGAAGGGAGATACTTGAGTTGTTTCAACTTACTACTTTCTAGAGTTTAAGAAAAGAAGCCCTTCACTTCCCATGACTCGGCATCTAGTTGGACCCAATGATGCATTGCTCACAACACCCCGAAGACAGACGCCGTCCTTCCTGTACTTTTCTCATCCTAGTGCAGACCTGCAAGTACTAAGAGACCTGGAATGCTTCCTAGAGCCCAGGAACCACAATGAATAAGGCTACATGGATTTTGCTGCATGACAACATGTGTCATGTTAGAAGAGGAACGTTAGCTTCAGGTTAGTGGTCAAGTGGGGTCGCCAATACACTCAAGATTACCGAAGGATGAGCACCTACCAAAGAATGGCAACCTCCAAGTTTCTTTCCTAGAAACTCACTTGTCATCACAAAGGCAATTGTGCTATGAAGAGAACATGTGCAACTAAAGAATTTCTCAGAGAGAACTGAGCCCACAACTCTCTAAATCCCAATGAGGAAAGTCAAGTTTCCCTTCAAGCCTTATTTTCCAAAGGGCCCGCAGAGCACTGACCCTGCTGTTTCCTTCTCTATTTTGTACCTCCAACGTGCTTTAGACGGGAGATACTTGAGTCGTTTCAAGTTGCCACATTCTAGAAATTTAACAAAAGAAACCCTGCACCTCCATGCCTCGGCATCTAGCTGTTCCCAAGGCTGCACTTATCACAACTCCCCAAACACACAGGCCGTCCTTCTTGTACGTTTCACAGCCTAGTGCAGATCCGATAGTACTAAGAGACCTGGAATGCTTCGTAGAGCTCAAGAACCACACTGAATAAGGCTACTTAGATTCTGCTGCATGCCAACCTCTGGCATGATACAAGAGGAACGTTAGCCTGAGGCTAGTGGTCAAAAAGGGTCGCCAATTCACTGAATTGACTGAAGGATGAGCTCCTTCCAAAGCATGGCCACCTCCAAGTTTCTTTCCTAGAAACTCACTTTTCATCACACAGGCAATTGTGCAATGAAGGGAACTTCTGCAACTACACTGTTTCTCAGGGAGAATTGAGCCCCCACCTCTCTAAATCCCAATGAGGAATATGAAGTTTCCCGTCAAGACTTATTTTCAAAATGGCCAGCAGAGCATCGACCTTGCTGATTCTTTCTCTAATTTGTACATCCAAGGTCATTTAGAAGGGGGATACTTGAGTTGTTTCAACTTGCAACAATCTAGAGGTTTTACCACAGAGCCCTTAAGAGCCCCTGATTCGGCATCCAGCTTTTCCCAACGATGATTTGCTCACAAAGGCCCAAACACACAGGCCGTGCCTGTAGGACGTTTCTCATCCGAGTGCAGACCCGCCAGTACTAAGAAACCTGGAATGCTACCTAGAGCTCAAGAACCACACTGAATAACGCTACATGGATTCTGCTGCATGCCAATGTGTGGCATGATACAAGAGGAAAGTTAGCTTGAGGCTAGTGTTCAATGGGGTCGCCAATTCACTGAAAATTACTGAAGGTTGAGCAGCTACCAAAGTATGGCAACGTCCAAGTTTCTTTCCGAGAAATTCACTTCTCATCACAAAGGGAACTGTGCCATGAAGGGAACATGTGCAACTACAGTATTTCTCACTGAGAATTGATTCCGCAACTCTCTAAATCCCAATGAGGAAAGTAAAGTATCTCTTTAAGCCTTATATTCAATATATATATTCCACAGAGAATTAACCCTGTTCTTTCTTTCTCTAGTTTGTAATTCCAACGCGCTTTAGAAGGGAGATACTTGAGTTGTTTCAACTTACTACTTTCTAGAGTTTAAGAAAAGAAGCCCTTCACTTCCCATGACTCGGCATCTAGCTGTTCCCAATGGCGCATTGCTCACAACTCCCCGAACGCACAGGCCGTCCTTCCTGTACTTTTCTCATCCTACTGCAGACCCGGAAGTACTAAGAGACCTGGAATGCTTCCTAGAGTTCAAGAACCACACTGAATAAGTCTACAAGGATTCTGCTGCATGCCAACATGTGGCCTGATACAAGAGGAACGTTAGCTTGAAGCTAGTGTTCAATGGGGTCGCCAATTCACTGAAGAGTACTGAACGAGGAGCACCTACCAAAGAATGGCAACCACCAAGTTTCTTTCCGAGAAATTCACTTGTCATCACAAAGAGAATTGTGCCATGAAGGGAACATGTGCAACTACAGTATTTCTCAGTGAGAATGGATCCCGCAACTCTCTAAATCCCAATGAGGAAAATAAAGTTCCCCTTTAAGCCTTATATTCAAAAGGGTCCACAGAGCATTGATCCTATTGCTTCTTTGTCTATTTTGTAGTTGAAGGTGTTTTAGAAGGTAGATACTTGAGTTGTTTCAACTTACTACTTTCTAGATTTTAAGAAAAGAAGCCCTTCACTTCCCATGACTCGGCATCTAGTTGTACCCAATGATTCATTGCTCACAACACCCCGAAGACAGACGCCGTCCTTCCTGTACTTTTCTCATCCTAGTGCAGACCCGCAAGTACTAAGAGACCTGGAATGCTTCCTAGAGCCCAGGAACCACAATGAATAAGGCTACATGGATTTTGCTGCATGACAACATGTGTCATGTTAGAAGAGGAACGTTAGCTTCATGTTAGTGGTCAAGTGGGGTCGCCAATTCACTGAAGATTACCGAAGGATGAGCACCTACCAAAGAATGGCAACCTCCAAGTTTCTTTCCTAGAAACTCACTTGTCATCACAAAGGCAATTGTGCTATGAAGAGAACATGTGCAACTAAAGAATTTCTCAGAGAGAACTGAGCCCACAACCCTCTAAATCCCAATGAGGAAAGTCAAGTTTCCCTTCAAGCCTTATTTTCCAAAGGGCCCGCAGAGCACTGACCCTGCTGTTTCCTTCTCTATTTTGTACCTCCAACGTGCTTTAGACGGGAGATACTTGAGTTGTTTCAAGTTGCCACATTCTAGAAATTTAACAAAAGAAACCCTTCACCTCCATGCCTCGGAATCTAGCTGTTCCCAAGGCTGCACTTATCACAACTCCCCAAACACACAGGCCGTCCTTCTTGTACGTTTCACAGCCTAGTGCAGATCCGATAGTACTAAGAGACCTGGAATGCTTCGTGGAGCTCAAAAACCACACTGAATAAGGCTACTTAGATTCTGCTGCATGCCAAGCTGTGGCATGATACAAGAGGAACGTTAGCCTCAGGCTAGTGGTCAAAAAGGGTCGCCAATTCACTGAATTGACTGAAGGATGAGCTCCTTCCAAAGCATGGCCACCTCCAAGTTTCTTTCCTAGAAACTCACTTTTCATCACACAGGCATTTGTGCAATGAAGGGAACTTGTGCAACTACAGTGTTTCTCAGGGAGAATTGAGCCCCCACCTCTCTAAATCCCAATGAGGAATATGAAGTTTCCCGTCAAGACTTATTTTCAAAATGGCCAGCAGAGCATCGACCTTGCTGATTCTTTCTCTAATTTGTATATCCAAGGTCATTTAGAAGGGGGATACTTGAGTTGTTTCAACTTGCAACAATCTAGAGGTTTTACCAAAGAGCCCTTAAGAGCCCCTGATTCGGCATCCAGCTTTTCCCAACGATGCATTGCTCACAAAGGCCCAAACACACAGGCCGTGCCTCTAGGACGTTTCTCATCCGAGTGCAGACCCGCCAGTACTAAGAAACCTGGAATGCTACCTAGAGCTCAAGAACCACACTGAATAACGCTACATGGATTCTGCTGCATGCCAATCTGTGGCATGATACAAGAGGAACGTTAGCTTGAGGCTAGTGTTCAATGGGGTCGCCAATTCACTGAAAATTACTGAAGGTTGAGCAGCTACCAAAGTATGGCAACGTCCAAGTTTCTTTCCGAGAAATTCACTTCTCATCACAAAGGGAACTGTGCCATGAAGGGAACATGTGCAACTACAGTATTTCTCACTGAGAATTGATTCCGCAACTCTCTAAATCCCAATGAGGAAAGTAAAGTATCCCTTTAAGCCTTATATTCAGTATATATATTCCACAGAGAATTAACCCTGTTCTTTCTTTCTCTAGTTTGTAATTCCAAGGCGCTTTAGAAGGGAGATACTTGAGTTGTTTCAACTTACTACTTTCTAGAGTTTAAGAAAAGAAGCCCTTCACTTCCCATGACTCGGCATCTAGCTGTTCCCAATGGTGCATTGCTCACAACTACCCGAAGGCACAGGCCGTCCTTCCTGTACTTTTCTCATCCTAGTGCAGACCCGCAAGTACTAAGAGACCTGGAATGCTTCCTAGAGTTCAAGAACCACACTGAATAAGTCTACAAGTATTCTGCTGCATGCCAACATGTGGCATGATACAAGAGGAACGTTAGCTTGAGGCTAGTGTTCAATGGGGTCGCCAATTCACTGAAGATTACTGAAGGAGGAGCACCTACCAAAGAATGGCAACGTCCAAGTTTCTTTTCGAGAAATTCACTTGTCATCACAAAGGGAATTGTGCCATGAAGGGAACATGTGCAACTACAGTATTTCTCAGTGAGAATGGATCCCGCAACTCTCTAAATCCCAATGAGGAAAATAAAGTTCCCCTTTAAGCCTTATATTCCAAAGGGTCCACAGAGCATTGATCCTATTGCTTCTTTCTCTATTTTGTAGTTGAAGGTGTTTTAGAAGGCAGATACTTGAGTTGTTTCAACTTACTACTTTCTAGAGTTTAAGAAAAGAAGCCCTTCACTTCCCATGACTCAGCATCTAGTTGTACCCAATGATGCATTGCTCACAACACCCCGAAGACAGACGCCGTCCTTCCTGTACTTTTCTCATCCTAGTGCAGACCCGCAAGTACTAAGAGACCTGGAATGCTTCCTAGAGCCCAGGAACCACAATGAATAAGGCTACATGGATTTTGCTGCATGACAACATGTGTCGTGTTAGAAGAGGAACGTTAGCTTCAGGTTAGTGGTCAAGTGGGGTCGCCAATTCACTGAAGATTACCGAAGGATGAGCACCTACCAAAGAATGGCAACCTCCAAGTTTCTTTCCTAGAAACTCACTTGTCATCACAAAGGCAATTGTGCTATGAAGAGAACATGTGCAACTAAAGAATTTCTCAGAGAGAACTGAGCCCACAACTCTCTAAATCCCAATGAGGAAAGTCAAGTTTCCCTTCAAGCCTTATTTTCCAAAGGGCCCGCAGAGCACTGTCCCTGCTGTTTCCTTCTCTATTTTGTACCTCCAACGTGCTTTAGACGGGAGATACTTGAGTTGTTTCAAGTTGCCACATTCTAGAAATTTAACAAAAGAAACCCTTCACCTCCAGGCCTCGGCATCTAGCTGTTCCCAAGGCTGCACTTATCACAACTCCCCAAACACACAGGCCGTCCTTCTTGTACGTTTCACAGCCTAGTGCAGATCCGATAGTACTAAGAGACCTGGAATGCTTCGTAGAGCTCAAGAACCACACTGAATAAGGCTACTTAGATTCTGCTGCATGCCAACCTCTGGCATGATACAAGAGGAACGTTAGCCTGAGGCTAGTGGTCAAAAAGGATCGCCAATTCACTGAATTGACTGAAGGATGAGCTCCTTCCAAAGCATGGCCACCTCCAAGTTTCTTTCCTAGAAACTCACTTTTCATCACACAGGCAATTGTGCAATGAAGGGAACTTGTGCAACTACAGTGTTTCTCAGGGAGAATTGAGCCCCCACCTCTCTAAATCCCAATGAGGAATATGAAGTTTCCCGTCAAGACTTATTTTCAAAATGGCCAGCAGAGCATCGACCTTGCTGATTCTTTCTCTAATTTGTACATCCAAGGTCATTTAGAAGGGGGATACTTGAGTTGTTTCAACTTGCAACAATCTAGAGGTTTTACCAAAGAGCCCTTAAGAGCCCCTGATTCGGCATCCAGCTTTTCCCAACGATGCATTGCTCACAAAGGCCCAAACACACAGGCCGTGCCTCTAGGACGTTTCTCATCCGAGTGCAGACCCGCCAGTACTAAGAAACCTGGAATGCTACCTAGAGCTCAAGAACCACACTGAATAACGCTACATGGATTCTGCTGCATGCCAATCTGTGGCATGATACAAGAGGAACGTTAGCTCGAGGCTAGTGTTCAATGGGGTCGCCAATTCACTGAAAATTACTGAAGGCTGAGCAGCTACCAAAGTATGTCAACGTCCAAGTTTCTTTCCGAGAAATTCACTTCTCATCACAAAGGGAACTGTGCCATGAAGGGAACATGTGCAACTACAGTATTTCTCACTGAGAATTGATTCCGCAACTCTCTAAATCCCAATGAGGAAAGTAAAGTATCCCTTTAAGCCTTATATTCAGTATATATATTCCACAGAGAATTAACCCTGTTCTTTCTTTCTGTAGTTTGTAATTCCAAGGCGCTTTAGAAGGGACATACTTGAGTTGTTTCAACTTACTACTTTCTAGAGTTTAAGAAAAGAAGCCCTTCACTTCCCATGACTCGGCATCTAGCTGTTCCCAATGGTGCATTGCTCACAACTCCCCGAAGGCACAGGCCGTCCTTCCTGTACTTTTCTCATCCTAGTGCAGACCCGCAAGTACTAAGAGACCTGGAATGCTTCCTAGAGTTCAAGAACCACACTGAATAAGTCTACAAGGATTCTGCTGCATGCCAACATGTGGCATGATACAAGAGGAACGTTAGCTTGAGGCTAGTGTTCAATGGGGTCGCCAATTCACTGAAGATTACTGAAGGAGGAGCACCTACCAAAGAATGGCAACGTCCAAGTTTCTTTTCGAGAAATTCACTTGTCATCACAAAGGGAATTGTGCCATGAAGGGAACATGTGCAACGACAGTATTTCTCAGTGAGAATGGATCCCGCAACTCTCTAAATCCCAATGAGGAAAATAAAGTTCCCCTTTAAGCCTTATATTCCAAAGGGTCCACAGAGCATTGATCCTATTGCTTCTTTCTCTATTTTGTAGTTGAAGGTGTTTTAGAAGGGAGATACTTGAGTTGTTTCAACTTACTACTTTCTAGAGTTTAAGAAAAGAAGCCCTTCACTTCCCATGACTCAGCATCTAGTTGTACCCAATGATGCATTGCTCACAACACCCCGAAGACAGACGCCGTCCTTCCTGTACTTTTCTCATCCTAGTGCAGACCCGCAAGTACTAAGAGACCTGGAATGCTTCCTAGAGCCCAGGAACCACAATGAATAAGGCTACATGGATTTTGCTGCATGACAACATGTGTCATGTTAGAAGAGGAACGTTAGCTTCAGGTTAGTGGTCAAGTGGGGTCGCCAATTCACTGAAGATTACCGAAGGATGAGCACCTACCAAAGAATGGCAACCTCCAAGTTTCTTTCCTAGAAACTCAGTTGTCATCACAAAGGCAATTGTGCTATGAAGAGAACATGTGCAACTAAAGAATTTCTCAGAGAGAACTGAGCCCACAACTCTCTAAATCCCAATGAGGAAAGTCAAGTTTCCCTTCAAGCCTTATTTTCCAAAGGGCCCGCAGAGCACTGACCCTGCTGTTTCCTTCTCTATTTTGTACCTCCAACGTGATTTAGACGGGAGATACTTGAGTTGTTTCAAGTTGCCGCATTCTAGAAATTTAACAAAAGAAACCCTTCACCTCCAGGCCTCGGCATCTAGCTGTTCCCAAGGCTGCACTTATCATAACACCCCAAACACACAGGCCGTCCTTCTTGTACGTTTCACAGCCTAGTGCAGATCCGATAGTACTAAGAGACCTGGAATGCTTCGTAGAGCTCAAGAACCACACCGAATAAGGCTACTTAGATTCTGCTGCATGCCAACCTCTGGGATGATACAAGAGGAACGTTAGCCTGAGGCTAGTGGTCAAAAAGGGTCGCCAATTCACTGAATTGACTGAAGGATGAGCTCCTTCCAAAGCATGGCCACCTCCAAGTTTCTTTCCTAGAAACTCACTTTTCATCACACAGGCAATTGTGCAATGAAGGGAACTTATGCAACTACAGTGTTTCTCAGGGAGAATTGAGCCCCCACCTCTCTAAATCCCAATGAGGAATATGAAGTTTCCTGTCAAGACTTATTTTCAAAATGGCCAGCAGAGCATCGACCTTGCTGATTCTTTCTCTAATTTGTACATCCAAGGTTATTTAGAAGGGGGATACTTGAGTTGTTTCAACTTACTACTTTCTAGAGTTTAAGAAAAGAAGCCCTTCACTTCCCATGACTCGGCATCTAGCTGTTCCCAATGGTGCATTGCTCACAACTCCCCGAACACACAGGCCGTCCTTCCTGTACTTTTCTCATCCTAGTGCAGACCCGCCAGTACTAAGAGAACTGGAATGCTTCCAAGAGTTCAAGAACCACACTGAATAAGTCTACAAGGATTCTGTTGCATGCCAACATGTGGCATGATACAAGAGGAACGTTAGCTTGAGGCTAGTGTTCAATGGGGTCGCCAATTCACTGAAGATTACGGAAGGAGGAGCACCTACCAAAGAATGGCAACCACCAAGTTTCTTTCCGAGAAATTCACTTGTCATCTCAAAGAGAATTGTGCCATGAAGGGAACATGTGCAACTACAGTATTTCTCAGTGAGAATGGATCCCGCAACTCTCTAAATCCCAATGAGGAAAATAACGTTCCCCTTTAAGCCTTATATTCAAAAGGGTCCACAGAGCATTGATCCTATTGCTTCTTTCTCTATTTTGTATTTGAAGGTGTTTTAGAAGGCAGATACTTGAGTTGTTTCAACTTACTACTTTCTAGAGTTTAAGAAAAGAAGCCCTTCACTTCCCATGACTCAGCATCTAGTTGTACCCAATGATGCATTGCTCACAACACCCCGAAGACAGACGCCGTCCTTCCTGTACTTTTCTCATCCTAGTGCAGACCCGCAAGTACTAAGAGACCTGGAATGCTTCCTAGAGCCCAGGAACCACAATGAATAAGGCTACATGGATTTTGCTGCATGACAACATGTGTCATGTTAGAAGAGGAACGTTAGCTTCAGGTTAGTGGTCAAATGGGGTCGCCAATTCACTGAAGATTACCGAAGGATGAGCACCTAGCAAAGAATGGCAACCTCCAAGTTTCTTTCCTAGAAACTCACTTGTCATCACAAAGGCAATTGTGCTATGAAGAGAACATGTGCAACTAAAGAATTTCTCAGAGAGAACTGAGCCCACAACTCTCTAAATCCCAATGAGGAAAGTCAAGTTTCCCTTCAAGCCTTATTTTCCAAAGGGCCCGCAGAGCACTGACCCTGCTGTTTCCTTCTCTATTTTGTACCTCCAACGTGCTTTAGACGGGAGCTATTTGAGTTGTTTCAAGTTGCCACATTCTAGAAATTTAACAAAAGAAACCCTTCACCTCCAGGCCTCGGCATCTAGCTGTTCCCAAGGCTGCACTTATCACAACTCCCCAAACACACAGGCCGTCCTTCTTGTACGTTTCACAGCCTAGTGCAGATCCGATAGTACTAAGAGACCTGGAATGCTTCGTAGAGCTCAAGAACCACACTGAATAAGGCTACTTAGATTCTGCTGCATGCCAACCTCTGGCATGATACAAGAGGAACGTTAGCCTGAGGCTAGTGGTCAAAAAGGGTCGCCAATTCACTGAATTGACTGAAGGATGAGCTCCTTGCAAAGCATGGCCACCTCCAAGTTTCTTTCCTAGAAACTCACTTTTCATCACACAGGCAATTGTGCAATGAAGGGAAATTGTGCAACTACAGTGTTTCTCAGGGAGAATTGAGCCCCCACCTCTCTAAATCCCAATGAGGAATATGAAGTTTCCCTTCAAGCCTTATTTTCCAAAGGGCCCGCAGAGCACTGACCCTGCTGTTTCCTTCTCTATTTTGTACCTCCAACGTGCTTTACAAGGGAGATACTTGAGTTGTTTCAAGTTGCCACATTCTAGAAATTTAACAAAAGAAACCCTTCACCTCCATGCCTCGGCATCTAGCTGTTCCCAAGGCTGCACTTATCACAACTCCCCAAACACACAGGCCGTCCTTCTTGTACGTTTCACAGCCTAGTGCAGATCCGATAGTACTAAGAGAAGTGGAATGCTTCGTGGAGCTCAAAAACCACACTGAATAAGGCTACTTAGATTCTGCTGCATGCCAAGCTGTGGCATGATACAAGAGGAACGTTAGCCTGAGGCTAGTGGTCAAAAAGGATCGCCAATTCACTGAATTGACTGAAGGATGAGCTCCTTCCAAAGCATGGCCACCTCCAAGTTTCTTTCCTAGAAACTCACTTTTCATCACACAGGCATTTGTGCAATGAAGGGAACTTGTGCAACTACAGTGTTTCTCAGGGAGAATTGAGCCCCCACCTCTCTAAATCCCAATGAGGAATATGAAGTTTCCCGTCAAGACTTATTTTCAAAATGGCCAGCAGAGCATCGACCTTGCTGATTCTTTCTCTAATTTGTATATCCAAGGTCATTTAGAAGGGGGATACTTGAGTTGTTTCAACTTGCAACAATCTAGAGGTTTTACCAAAGAGCCCTTAAGAGCCCCTGATTCGGCATCCAGCTTTTCCCAACGATGCATTGCTCACAAAGGCCCAAACACACAGGCCGTGCCTCTAGGACGTTTCTCATCCTAGTGCAGACCCGCCAGTACTAAGAAACCTGGAATGCTACCTAGAGCTCAAGAACCACACTGAATAACGCTACATGGATTCTGCTGCATGCCAATCTGTGGCATGATACAAGAGGAACGTTAGCTTGAGGCTAGTGTTCAATGGGGTCGCCAATTCACTGAAAATTACTGAAGGTTGAGCAGCTACCAAAGTATGGCAACGTCCAAGTTTCTTTCCGAGAAATTCACTTCTCATCACAAAGGGAACTGTGCCATGAAGGGAACATG
Source organism: Eubalaena glacialis (assembly GCF_028564815.1). Classification (NCBI taxonomy): domain Eukaryota; kingdom Metazoa; phylum Chordata; class Mammalia; order Artiodactyla; family Balaenidae; genus Eubalaena; species Eubalaena glacialis. The sequence continues at coordinate 50,641,606 of NC_083722.1, read as the reverse complement.
TGCAACTACAGTATTTCTCACTGAGAATTGATTCCGCAACTCTCTAAATCCCAATGAGGAAAGTAAAGTATCCCTTTAAGCCTTATATTCAGTATATATATTCCACAGAGAATTAACCCTGTTCTTTCTTTCTCTAGTTTGTAATTCCAAGGCGCTTTAGAAGGGAGATACTTGAGTTGTTTCAACTTACTACTTTCTAGAGTTTAAGAAAAGAAGCCCTTCACTTCCCATGACTCGGCATCTAGCTGTTCCCAATGGTGCATTGCTCACAACTCCCCGAAGGCACAGGCCGTCCTTCCTGTACTTTTCTCATCCTAGTGCAGACCCGCAAGTACTAAGAGACCTGGAATGCTTCCTAGAGTTCAAGAACCACACTGAATAAGTCTACAAGGATTCTGCTGCATGCCAACATGTGGCATGATACAAGAGGAACGTTAGCTTGAGGCTAGTGTTCAATGGGGTCGCCAATTCACTGAAGATTACTGAAGGAGGAGCACCTACCAAAGAATGGCAACGTCCAAGTTTCTTTTCGAGAAATTCACTTGTCATCACAAAGGGAATTGTGCCATGAAGGGAACATGTGCAACTACAGTATTTCTCAGTGAGAATGGATCCCGCAACTCTCTAAATCCCAATGAGGAAAATAAAGTTCCCCTTTAAGCCTTATATTCCAAAGGGTCCACAGAGCATTGATCCTATTGCTTCTTTCTCTATTTTGTAGTTGAAGGTGTTTTAGAAGGCAGATACTTGAGTTGTTTCAACTTACTACTTTCTAGAGTTTAAGAAAAGAAGCCCTTCACTTCCCATGACTCAGCATCTAGTTGTACCCAATGATGCATTGCTCACAACACCCCGAAGACAGACGCCGTCCTTCCTGTACTTTTCTCATCCTAGTGCAGACCCGCAAGTACTAAGAGACCTGGAATGCTTCCTAGAGCCCAGGAACCACAATGAATAAGGCTACATGGATTTTGCTGCATGACAACATGTGTCATGTTAGAAGAGGAACGTTAGCTTCAGGTTAGTGGTCAAGTGGGGTCGACAATTCACTGAAGATTACCGAAGGATGAGCACCTACCAAAGAATGGCAACCTCCAAGTTTCTTTCCTAGAAACTCACTTGTCATCACAAAGGCAATTGTGCTATGAAGAGAACATGTGCAACTAAAGAATTTCTCAGAGAGAACTGAGCCCACAACTCTCTAAATCCCAATGAGGAAAGTCAAGTTTCCCTTCAAGCCTTATTTTCCAAAGGGCCTGCAGAGCACTGACCCTGCTGTTTCCTTCTCTATTTTGTACCTCCAACGTGCTTTAGACGGGAGATACTTGAGTTGTTTCAAGTTGCCACATTCTAGAAATTTAACAAAAGAAACCCTTCATCTCCATGCCTCGGCATCTAGCTGTTCCCAAGGCTGCACTTATCACAACTCCCCAAACACACAGGCCGTCCTTCTTGTACGTTTCACAGCCTAGTGCAGATCCGATAGTACTAAGAGACCTGGAATGCTTCGTAGAGCTCAAGAACCACACTGAATAAGGCTACTTAGATTCTGCTGCATGCCAACCTCTGGCATGATACAAGAGGAACGTTAGCCTGAGGCTACTGGTCAAAAAGGATCGCCAATTCACTGAATTGACTGAAGGATGAGCTCCTTCCAAAGCATGGCCACCTCCAAGTTTCTTTCCTAGAAACTCACTTTTCATCACACAGGCAATTGTGCAATGAAGGGAACTTGTGCAACTACAGTGTTTCTCAGGGAGAATTGAGCCCCCACCTCTCTAAATCCCAATGAGGAATATGAAGTTTCCCGTCAAGACTTATTTTCAAAATGGCCAGCAGAGCATCGACCTTGCTGATTCTTTCTCTAATTTGTACATCCAAGGTCATTTAGAAGGGGGATACTTGAGTTGTTTCCACTTGCAACAATCTAGAGGTTTTACCAAAGAGCCCTTAAGAGCCCCTGATTCGGCATCCAGCTTTTCCCAACGATGCATTGCTCACAAAGGCCCAAACACACAGGCCGTGCCTCTAGGACGTTTCTCATCCGAGTGCAGACCCGCCAGTACTAAGAAACCTGGAATGCTACCTAGAGCTCAAGAACCACACTGAATAACGCTACATGGATTCTGCTGCATGCCAATCTGTGGCATGATACAAGAGGAAAGTTAGCTCGAGGCTAGTGTTCAATGGGGTCGCCAATTCACTTAAAATTACTGAAGGTTGAGCAGCTACCAAAGTATGGCAACGTCCAAGTTTCTTTCCGAGAAATTCACTTCTCATCACAAATGGAACTGTGCCATGAAGGGAACATGTGCAACTACAGTATTTCTCACTGAGAATTGATTCCGCAACTCTCTAAATCCCAATGAGGAAAGTAAAGTATCCCTTTAAGCCTTATATTCAGTATATATATTCCACAGAGAATTAACCCTGTTCTTTCTTTCTCTAGTTTGTAATTCCAAGGCGCTTTAGAAGGGACATACTTGAGTTGTTTCAACTTACTACTTTCTAGAGTTTAAGAAAAGAAGCCCTTCACTTCCCATGACTCGGCATCTAGCTGTTCCCAATGGTGCATTGCTCACAACTCCCCGAAGGCACAGGCCGTCCTTCCTGTACTTTTCTCATCCTAGTGCAGACCCGCAAGTACTAAGAGACCTGGAATGCTTCCTAGAGTTCAAGAACCACACTGAATAAGTCTACAAGGATTCTGCTGCATGCCAACATGTGGCATGATACAAGAGGAACGTTAGCTTGAGGCTAGTGTTCAATGGGGTCGCCAATTCACTGAAGATTACTGAAGGAGGAGCACCTACCAAAGAATGGCAACGTCCAAGTTTCTTTTCGAGAAATTCACTTGTCATCACAAAGGGAATTGTGCCATGAAGGGAACATGTGCAACGACAGTATTTCTCAGTGAGAATGGATCCCGCAACTCTCTAAATCCCAATGAGGAAAATAAAGTTCCCCTTTAAGCCTTATATTCCAAAGGGTCCACAGAGCATTGATCCTATTGCTTCTTTCTCTATTTTGTAGTTGAAGGTGTTTTAGAAGGGAGATACTTGAGTTGTTTCAACTTACTACTTTCTAGAGTTTAAGAAAAGAAGCCATTCACTTCCCATGACTCAGCATCTAGTTGTACCCAATGATGCATTGCTCACAACACCCCGAAGACAGACGCCGTCCTTCCTGTACTTTTCTCCTCCTAGTGCAGACCCGCAAGTACTAAGAGACCTGGAATGCTTCCTAGAGCCCAGGAACCACAATGAATAAGGCTACATGGATTTTGCTGCATGACAACATGTGTCATGTTAGAAGAGGAACGTTAGCTTCAGGTTAGTGGTCAAGTGGGGTCGCCAATTCACTGAAGATTACCGAAGGATGAGCACCTACCAAAGAATGGCAACCTCCAAGTTTCTTTCCTAGAAACTCACTTGTCATCACAAAGGCAATTGTGCTATGAAGAGAACATGTGCAACTAAAGAATTTCTCAGAGAGAACTGAGCCCACAACTCTCTAAATCCCAATGAGGAAAGTCAAGTTTCCCTTCAAGCCTTATTTTCCAAAGGGCCCGCAGAGCAATGACCCTGCTGTTTCCTTCTCTATTTTGTACCTCCAACGTGATTTAGACGGGAAATACTTGAGTTGTTTCAAGTTGCCGCATTCTAGAAATTTAACAAAAGAAACCCTTCACCTCCAGGCCTCGGCATCTAGCTGTTCCCAAGGCTGCACTTATCACAACACCCCAAACACACAGGCCGTCCTTCTTGTACGTTTCACAGCCTAGTGCAGATCCGATAGTACTAAGAGACCTGGAATGCTTCGTAGAGCTCAAGAACCACACTGAATAAGGCTACTTAGATTCTGCTGCATGCCAACCTCTGGGATGATACAAGAGTAACGTTAGCCTGAGGCTAGTGGTCAAAAAGGGTCGCCAATTCACTGAATTGACTGAAGGATGAGCTCCTTCCAAAGCATGGCCACCTCCAAGTTTCTTTCCTAGAAACTCACTTTTCATCACACAGGCAATTGTGCAATGAAGGGAACTTATGCAACTACAGTGTTTCTCAGGGAGAATTGAGCCCCCACCTCTCTAAATCCCAATGAGGAATATGAAGTTTCCTGTCAAGACTTATTTTCAAAATGGCCAGCAGAGCATCGACCTTTCTGATTCTTTCTCTAACTTGTACATCCAAGGTCATTTAGAAGGGGGCTACTTGAGTTGTTTCAACTTACTACTTTCTAGAGTTTAAGAAAAGAAGCCCTTCACTTCCCATGACTCGGCATCTAGCTGTTCCCAATGGTGCATTGCTCACAACTCCCCGAACGCACAGGCCGTCCTTCCTGTACTTTTCTCATCCTAGTGCAGACCCGCCAGTACTAAGAGACCTGGAATGCTTCCTAGAGTTCAAGAACCACACTGAATAAGTCTACAAGGATTCTGTTGCATGCCAACATGTGGCATGATACAAGAGGAACGTTAGCTTGAGGCTAGTGTTCAATGGGGTCGCCAATTCACTGAAGATTACTGAATGAGGAGCACCTACCAAAGAATGGCAACCACCAAGTTTCTTTCCGAGAAATTCACTTGTCATCTCAAAGAGAATTGTGCCATGAAGGGAACATGTGCAACTACAGTATTTCTCAGTGAGAATGGATCCCGCAACTCTCTAAATCCCAATGAGGAAAATAAAGTTCCCCTTTAAGCCTTATATTCAAAAGGGTCCACAGAGCATTGATCCTATTGCTTCTTTCTCTATTTTGTAGTTGAAGGTGTTTTAGAAGGCAGATACTTGAGTTGTTTCAACTTACTACTTTCTAGAGTTTAAGAAAAGAAGCCCTTCACTTCCCATGACTCAGCATCTAGTTGTACCCAATGATGCATTGCTCACAACACCCCGAAGACAGACGCCGTCCTTCCTGTACTTTTCTCATCCTAGTGCAGACCCGCAAGTACTAAGAGACCTGGAATGCTTCCTAGAGCCCAGGAACCACAATGAATAAGGCTACATGGATTTTGCTGCATGACAACATGTGTCATGTTAGAAGAGGAACGTTAGCTTCAGGTTAGTGGTCAAGTGGGGTCGCCAATTCACTGAAGATTACCGAAGGATGAGCACCTACCAAAGAATGGCAACCTCCAAGTTTCTTTCCTAGAAACTCACTTGTCATCACAAAGGCAATTGTGCTATGAAGAGAACATGTGCAACTAAAGAATTTCTCAGAGAGAACTGAGCCCACAACTCTCTAAATCCCAATGAGGAAAGTCATGTTTCCCTTCAAGCCTTATTTTCCAAAGGGCCCGCAGAGCACTGACCCTGCTGTTTCCTTCTCTATTTTGTACCTCCAACGTGCTTTAGACGGGAGATACTTGAGTTGTTTCAAGTTGCCGCATTCTAGAAATTTAACAAAAGAAACCCTTCACCTCCAGGCCTCGGCATCTAGCTGTTCCCAAGGCTGCACTTATCACAACACCCCAAACACACAGGCCGTCCTTCTTGTACGTTTCACAGCCTAGTGCAGATCCGATAGTACTAAGAGACCTGGAATGCTTCGTAGAGCTCAAGAACCACACTGAATAAGGCTACTTAGATTCTGCTGCATGCCAAGCTGTGGCATGATACAAGAGTAACGTTAGCCTGAGGCTAGTGGTCAAAAAGGGTCGCCAATTCACTGAATTGACTGAAGGATGAGCTCCTTCCAAAGCATGGCCACCTCCAAGTTTCTTTCCTAGAAACTCACTTTTCATCACACAGGCAATTGTGCAATGAAGGGAACTTATGCAACTACAGTGTTTCTCAGGGAGAATTGAGCCCCCACCTCTCTAAATCCCAATGAGGAATATGAAGTTTCCTGTCAAGACTTATTTTCAAAATGGCCAGCAGAGCATCGACCTTGCTGATTCTTTCTCTAATTTGTACATCCAAGGTCATTTAGAAGGGGGATACTTGAGTTGTTTCAACTTACTACTTTCTAGAGTTTAAGAAAAGAAGCCCTTCACTTCCCATGACTCGGCATCTAGCTGTTCCCAATGGTGCATTGCTCACAACTCCCCGAACGCACAGGCCGTCCTTCCTGTACTTTTCTCATCCTAGTGCAGACCCGCCAGTACTAAGAGACCTGGAATGCTTCCTAGAGTTCAAGAACCACACTGAATAAGTCTACAAGGATTCTGTTGCATGCCAACATGTGGCATGATACAAGAGGAACGTTAGCTTGAGGCTAGTGTTCAATGGGGTCACCAATTCACTGAAGATTACTGAAGGAGGAGCACCTACCAAAGAATGGCAACCACCAAGTTTCTTTCCGAGAAATTCACTTGTCATCACAAAGAGAATTGTGCCATGAAGGGAACATGTGCAACTACAGTATTTCTCAGTGAGAATGGATCCCGCAACTCTCTAAATCCCAATGAGAAAAATAAAGTTCCCCTTTAAGCGTTATATTCAAAAGGGTCCACAGAGCATTGATCCTATTGCTTCTTTCTCTATTTTGTAGTTGAAGGTGTTTTAGAAGGGAGATACTTGAGTTGTTTCAACTTACTACTTTCTAGAGTTTACGAAAAGAAGCACTTCACTTCCCATGACTCGGCATCTAGTTGGACCAAATGATGCATTGCTCACAACACCCCGAAGACAGACGCCGTCCTTCCTGTACTTTTCTCATCCTAGTGCAGACCCGCAAGTACTAAGAGACCTGGAATGCTTCCTAGAGCCCAGGAACCACAATGAATAAGGCTACATGGATTTTGCTGCATGACAACATGTGTCATGTTAGAAGAGGAACGTTAGCTTCAGGTTAGTGGTCAAATGGGGTCGCCAATTCACTGAAGATTACCGAAGGATGAGCACCTACCAAAGAATGGCAACCTCCAAGTTTCTTTCCTAGAAACTCACTTGTCATCACAAAGGCAATTGTGCTATGAAGAGAACATGTGCAACTAAAGAATTTCTCAGAGAGAACTGAGCCCACAACTCTCTAAATCCCAATGAGGAAAGTCAAGTTTCCCTTCAAGCCTTATTTTCCAAAGGGCCCGCAGAGCACTGACCCTGCTGTTTCCTTCTCTATTTTGTACCTCCAACGTGCTTTAGACGGGAGATACTTGAGTTGTTTCAAGTTGCCACATTCAAGAAATTTAACAAAAGAAACCCTTCACCTCCATGCCTCGGCATCTAGCTGTTCCCAAGGCTGCACTTATCACAACTCCCCAAACACACAGGCCGTCCTTCTTGTACGTTTCACAGCCTAGTGCAGATCCGATAGTACTAAGAGACCTGGAATGCTTCGTAGAGCTCAAGAACCACACTGAATAAGGCTACTTAGATTCTGCTGCATGCCAACCTCTGGCATGATACAAGAGGAACGTTAGCCTGAGGCTAGTGGTCAAAAAGGGTCGCCAATTCACTGAATTGACTGAAGGATGAGCTCCTTCCAAAGCATGGCCACCTCCAAGTTTCTTTCCTAGAAACTCACTTTTCATCACACAGGCAATTGTGCAATGAAGGGAACTTGTGCAACTACAGTGTTTCTCAGGGAGAATTGAGCCCCCACCTCTCTAAATCCCAATGAGGAATATGAAGTTTCCCGTCAAGACTTATTTTCAAAATGGCCAGCAGAGCATCGACCTTGCTGATTCTTTCTCTAATTTGTACATCCAAGGTCATTTAGAAGGGGGATACTTGAGTTGTTTCCACTTGCAACAATCTAGAGGTTTTACCAAAGAGCCCTTAAGAGCCCCTGATTCGGCATCCAGCTTTTCCCAACGATGCATTGCTCACAAAGGCCCAAACACACAGGCCGTGCCTCTAGGACGTTTCTCATCCGAGTGCAGACCCGCCAGTACTAAGAAACCTGGAATGCTACCTAGAGCTCAAGAACCACACTGAATAACGCTACATGGATTCTGCTGCATGCCAATCTGTGGCATGATACAAGAGGAACGTTAGCTTGAGGCTAGTGTTCAATGTGGTCGCCAATTCACTGAAAATGACTGAAGGTTGAGCAGCTACCAAAGTATGGCAACGTCCAAGTTTCTTTCCGAGAAATTCACTTCTCATCACAAAGGGAACTGTGCCATGAAGGGAACATGTGCAACTACAGTATTTCTCACTGAGAATTGATTCCGCAACTCTCTAAATCCCAATGAGGAAAGTAAAGTATCCCTTTAAGCCTTATATTCAATATATATATTCCACAGAGAATTAACCCTGTTCTTTCTTTCTCTAGTTTGTAATTCCAAGGCGCTTTAGAAGGGAGATACTTGAGTTGTTTCAACTTACTACTTTCTAGAGTTTAAGAAAAGAAGCCCTTCACTTCCCATGACTCGGCATCTAGCTGTTCCCAATGGTGCATTGCTCACAACTCCCCGAACGCACAGGCCGTCCTTCCTGTACTTTTCTCATGCTAGTGCAGACCCGCAAGTACTAAGAGACCTGGAATGCTTCCTAGAGTTCAAGAACCACACTGAATAAGTCTACAAGGATTCTGCTGCATGCCAACATGTGGCATGATACAAGAGGAACGTTAGCTTGAGGCTAGTGTTCAATGGGGTCGCCAATTCACTGAAGATTACTGAAGGAGGAGCACCTACCAAAGAATGGCAACGTCCAAGTTTCTTTTCGAGAAATTCACTTGTCATCACAAAGGGAATTGTGCCATGAAGGGAACATGTGCAACGACAGTATTTCTCAGTGAGAATGGATCCCGCAACTCTCTAAATCCCAATGAGGAAAATAAAGTTCCCCTTTAAGCCTTATATTCCAAAGGGTCCACAGAGCATTGATCCTATTGCTTCTTTCTCTATTTTGTAGTTGAAGGTGTTTTAGAAGGGAGATACTTGAGTTGTTTCAACTTACTACTTTCTAGAGTTTAAGAAAAGAAGCCATTCACTTCCCATGACTCAGCATCTAGTTGTACCCAATGATGCATTGCTCACAACACCCCGAAGACAGACGCCGTCCTTCCTGTACTTTTCTCCTCCTAGTGCAGACCCGCAAGTACTAAGAGACCTGGAATGCTTCCTAGAGCCCAGGAACCACAATGAATAAGGCTACATGGATTTTGCTGCATGACAACATGTGTCATGTTAGAAGAGGAACGTTAGCTTCAGGTTAGTGGTCAAGTGGGGTCGCCAATTCACTGAAGATTACCGAAGGATGAGCACCTACCAAAGAATGGCAACCTCCAAGTTTCTTTCCTAGAAACTCACTTGTCATCACAAAGGCAATTGTGCTATGAAGAGAACATGTGCAACTAAAGAATTTCTCAGAGAGAACTGAGCCCACAACTCTCTAAATCCCAATGAGGAAAGTCAAGTTTCCCTTCAAGCCTTATTTTCCAAAGGGCCCGCAGAGCAATGACCCTGCTGTTTCCTTCTCTATTTTGTACCTCCAACGTGATTTAGACGGGAAATACTTGAGTTGTTTCAAGTTGCCGCATTCTAGAAATTTAACAAAAGAAACCCTTCACCTCCAGGCCTCGGCATCTAGCTGTTCCCAAGGCTGCACTTATCACAACACCCCAAACACACAGGCCGTCCTTCTTGTACGTTTCACAGCCTAGTGCAGATCCGATAGTACTAAGAGACCTGGAATGCTTCGTAGAGCTCAAGAACCACACTGAATAAGGCTACTTAGATTCTGCTGCATGCCAACCTCTGGGATGATACAAGAGTAACGTTAGCCTGAGGCTAGTGGTCAAAAAGGGTCGCCAATTCACTGAATTGACTGAAGGATGAGCTCCTTCCAAAGCATGGCCACCTCCAAGTTTCTTTCCTAGAAACTCACTTTTCATCACACAGGCAATTGTGCAATGAAGGGAACTTATGCAACTACAGTGTTTCTCAGGGAGAATTGAGCCCCCACCTCTCTAAATCCCAATGAGGAATATGAAGTTTCCTGTCAAGACTTATTTTCAAAATGGCCAGCAGAGCATCGACCTTGCTGATTCTTTCTCTAACTTGTACATCCAAGGTCATTTAGAAGGGGGCTACTTGAGTTGTTTCAACTTACTACTTTCTAGAGTTTAAGAAAAGAAGCCCTTCACTTCCCATGACTCGGCATCTAGCTGTTCCCAATGGTGCATTGCTCACAACTCCCCGAACGCACAGGCCGTCCTTCCTGTACTTTTCTCATCCTAGTGCAGACCCGCCAGTACTAAGAGACCTGGAATGCTTCCTAGAGTTCAAGAACCACACTGAATAAGTCTACAAGGATTCTGTTGCATGCCAACATGTGGCATGATACAAGAGGAACGTTAGCTTGAGGCTAGTGTTCAATGGGGTCGCCAATTCACTGAAGATTACTGAAGGAGGAGCACCTACCAAAGAATGGCAACCACCAAGTTTCTTTCCGAGAAATTCACTTGTCATCTCAAAGAGAATTGTGCCATGAAGGGAACATGTGCAACTACAGTATTTCTCAGTGAGAATGGATCCCGCAACTCTCTAAATCCCAATGAGGAAAATAAAGTTCCCCTTTAAGCCTTATATTCAAAAGGGTCCACAGAGCATTGATCCTATTGCTTCTTTCTCTATTTTGTAGTTGAAGGTGTTTTAGAAGGCAGATACTTGAGTTGTTTCAACTTACTACTTTCTAGAGTTTAAGAAAAGAAGCCCTTCACTTCCCATGACTCAGCATCTAGTTGTACCCAATGATGCATTGCTCACAACACCCCGAAGACAGACGCCGTCCTTCCTGTACTTTTCTCATCCTAGTGCAGACCCGCAAGTACTAAGAGACCTGGAATGCTTCCTAGAGCCCAGGAACCACAATGAATAAGGCTACATGGATTTTGCTGCATGACAACATGTGTCATGTTAGAAGAGGAACGTTAGCTTCAGGTTAGTGGTCAAGTGGGGTCGCCAATTCACTGAAGATTACCGAAGGATGAGCACCTACCAAAGAATGGCAACCTCCAAGTTTCTTTCCTAGAAACTCACTTGTCATCACAAAGGCAATTGTGCTATGAAGAGAACATGTGCAACTAAAGAATTTCTCAGAGAGAACTGAGCCCACAACTCTCTAAATCCCAATGAGGAAAGTCATGTTTCCCTTCAAGCCTTATTTTCCAAAGGGCCCGCAGAGCACTGACCCTGCTGTTTCCTTCTCTATTTTGTACCTCCAACGTGCTTTAGACGGGAGATACTTGAGTTGTTTCAAGTTGCCGCATTCTAGAAATTTAACAAAAGAAACCCTTCACCTCCAGGCCTCGGCATCTAGCTGTTCCCAAGGCTGCACTTATCACAACACCCCAAACACACAGGCCGTCCTTCTTGTACGTTTCACAGCCTAGTGCAGATCCGATAGTACTAAGAGACCTGGAATGCTTCGTAGAGCTCAAGAACCACACTGAATAAGGCTACTTAGATTCTGCTGCATGCCAAGCTGTGGCATGATACAAGAGTAACGTTAGCCTGAGGCTAGTGGTCAAAAAGGGTCGCCAATTCACTGAATTGACTGAAGGATGAGCTCCTTCCAAAGCATGGCCACCTCCAAGTTTCTTTCCTAGAAACTCACTTTTCATCACACAGGCAATTGTGCAATGAAGGGAACTTATGCAACTACAGTGTTTCTCAGGGAGAATTGAGCCCCCACCTCTCTAAATCCCAATGAGGAATATGAAGTTTCCTGTCAAGACTTATTTTCAAAATGGCCAGCAGAGCATCGACCTTGCTGATTCTTTCTCTAATTTGTACATCCAAGGTCATTTAGAAGGGGGATACTTGAGTTGTTTCAACTTACTACTTTCTAGAGTTTAAGAAAAGAAGCCCTTCACTTCCCATGACTCGGCATCTAGCTGTTCCCAATGGTGCATTGCTCACAACTCCCCGAACGCACAGGCCGTCCTTCCTGTACTTTTCTCATCCTAGTGCAGACCCGCCAGTACTAAGAGACCTGGAATGCTTCCTAGAGTTCAAGAACCACGCTGAATAAGTCTACAAGGATTCTGTTGCATGCCAACATGTGGCATGATACAAGAGGAACGTTAGCTTGAGGCTAGTGTTCAATGGGGTCGCCAATTCACTGAAGATTACTGAAGGAGGAGCACCTACCAAAGAATGGCAACCACCAAGTTTCTTTCCGAGAAATTCACTTGTCATCACAAAGAGAATTGTGCCATGAAGGGAACATGTGCAACTACAGTATTTCTCAGTGAGAATGGATCCCGCAACTCTCTAAATCCCAATGAGAAAAATAAAGTTCCCCTTTAAGCGTTATATTCAAAAGGGTCCACAGAGCATTGATCCTATTGCTTCTTTCTCTATTTTGTAGTTGAAGGTGTTTTAGAAGGGAGATACTTGAGTTGTTTCAACTTACTACTTTCTAGAGTTTACGAAAAGAAGCACTTCACTTCCCATGACTCGGCATCTAGTTGGACCAAATGATGCATTGCTCACAACACCCCGAAGACAGACGCCGTCCTTCCTGTACTTTTCTCATCCTAGTGCAGACCCGCAAGTACTAAGAGACCTGGAATGCTTCCTAGAGCCCAGGAACCACAATGAATAAGGCTACATGGATTTTGCTGCATGACAACATGTGTCATGTTAGAAGAGGAACGTTAGCTTCAGGTTAGTGGTCAAATGGGGTCGCCAATTCACTGAAGATTACCGAAGGATGAGCACCTACCAAAGAATGGCAACCTCCAAGTTTCTTTCCTAGAAACTCACTTGTCATCACAAAGGCAATTGTGCTATGAAGAGAACATGTGCAACTAAAGAATTTCTCAGAGAGAACTGAGCCCACAACTCTCTAAATCCCAATGAGGAAAGTCAAGTTTCCCTTCAAGCCTTATTTTCCAAAGGGCCCGCAGAGCACTGACCCTGCTGTTTCCTTCTCTATTTTGTACCTCCAACGTGCTTTAGACGGGAGATACTTGAGTTGTTTCAAGTTGCCACATTCAAGAAATTTAACAAAAGAAACACTTCACCTCCATGCCTCGGCATCTAGCTGTTCCCAAGGCTGCACTTATCACAACTCCCCAAACACACAGGCCGTCCTTCTTGTACGTTTCACAGCCTAGTGCAGATCCGATAGTACTAAGAGACCTGGAATGCTTCGTAGAGCTCAAGAACCACACTGAATAAGGCTACTTAGATTCTGCTGCATGCCAACCTCTGGCATGATACAAGAGGAACGTTAGCCTGAGGCTAGTGGTCAAAAAGGGTCGCCAATTCACTGAATTGACTGAAGGATGAGCTCCTTCCAAAGCATGGCCACCTCCAAGTTTCTTTCCTAGAAACTCACTTTTCATCACACAGGCAATTGTGCAATGAAGGGAACTTGTGCAACTACAGTGTTTCTCAGGGAGAATTGAGCCCCCACCTCTCTAAATCCCAATGAGGAATATGAAGTTTCCCGTCAAGACTTATTTTCAAAATGGCCAGCAGAGCATCGACCTTGCTGATTCTTTCTCTAATTTGTACATCCAAGGTCATTTAGAAGGGGGATACTTGAGTTGTTTCAACTTGCAACAATCTAGAGGTTTTACCAAAGAGCCCTTAAGAGCCCCTGATTCGGCATCCAGCTTTTCCCAACGATGCATTGCTCACAAAGGCCCAAACACACAGGCCGTGCCTCTAGGACGTTTCTCATCCGAGTGCAGACCCGCCAGTACTAAGAAACCTGGAATGCTACCTAGAGCTCAAGAACCACACTGAATAACGCTACATGGATTCTGCTGCATGCCAATCTGTGGCATGATACAAGAGGAACGTTAGCTTGAGGCTAGTGTTCAATGTGGTCGCCAATTCACTGAAAATGACTGAAGGTTGAGCAGCTACCAAAGTATGGCAACGTCCAAGTTTCTTTCCGAGAAATTCACTTCTCATCACAAAGGGAACTGTGCCATGAAGGGAACATGTGCAACTACAGTATTTCTCACTGAGAATTGATTCCGCAACTCTCTAAATCCCAATGAGGAAAGTAAAGTATCCCTTTAAGCCTTATATTCAATATATATATTCCACAGAGAATTAACCCTGTTCTTTCTTTCTCTAGTTTGTAATTCCAAGGCGCTTTAGAAGGGAGATACTTGAGTTGTTTCAACTTACTACTTTCTAGAGTTTAAGAAAAGAAGCCCTTCACTTCCCATGACTCGGCATCTAGCTGTTCCCAATGGTGCATTGCTCACAACTCCCCGAACGCACAGGCCGTCCTTCCTGTACTTTTCTCATGCTAGTGCAGACCCGCAAGTACTAAGAGACGTGGAATGCTTCCTAGAGTTCAAGAACCACACTGAATAAGTCTACAAGGATTCTGCTGCATGCCAACATGTGGCATGATACAAGAGGAACGTTAGCTTGAGGCTAGTGTTCATTGGGGTCGCCAATTCACTGAAGATTACTGAAGGAGGAGCACCGACCAAAGAATGGCAACCACCAAGTTTCTTTCCGAGAAATTCACTTGTCATCACAAAGGGAATTGTGCCATGAAGGGAACATGTGCAACTACAGTATTTCTCAGTGAGAATGGATCCCGCAACTCTCTAAATCCCAATGAGGAAAATAAAGTTCCCCTTTAAGCCTTATATTCAAAAGGGTCCACAGAGCATTGATCCTATTGTTTCTTTCTCTATTTTGTAGTTGAAGGTGTTTTAGAAGGGAGATACTTGAGTTGTTTCAACTTACTACTTTCTAGAGTTTAAGAAAAGAAGCCCTTCACTTCCCATGACTCGGCATCTAGTTGTACCCAATGATGCATTGCTCACAACACCCCGAAGACAGACGCCGTCCTTCCTGTACTTTTCTCATCCTAGTGCAGACCCGCAAGTACTAAGAGACCTGGAATGCTTCCTAGAGCCCAGGAACCACAATGAATAAGGCTACATGGATTTTGCTGCATGACAACATGTGTCATGTTAGAAGAGGAACGTTAGCTTCAGGTTAGTGGTCAAGTGGGATCGCCAATTCACTGAAGATTACCGAAGGATGAGCACCTACCAAAGAATGGCAACCTCCAAGTTTCTTTCCTAGAAACTCACTTGTCATCACAAAGGCAATTGTGCTATGAAGAGAACATGTGCAACTAAAGAATTTCTCAGAGAGAACTGAGCCCACAACTCTCTAAATCCCAATGAGGAAAGTCAAGTTTCCCTTCAAGCCTTATTTTCCAAAGGGCCCACAGAGCACTGACCCTGCTGTTTCCTTCTCTATTTTGTACCTCCAACGTGCTTTAGACGGGAGATACTTGAGTCGTTTCAAGTTGCCACATTCTAGAAATTTAACAAAGAAAACCCTTCACCTCCATGCCTCGGCATCTAGCTGTTCCCAAGGCTGCACTTATCACAACTCCCCAAACACACAGGCCGTCCTTCTTGTACGTTTCACAGCCTAGTGCAGATCTGATAGTACTAAGAGACCTGGAATGCTTCGTAGAGCTCAAGAACCACACTGCATAAGGCTACTTAGATTCTGCTGCATGCCAAGCTGTGGCATGATACAAGAGGAACGTTAGCCTGAGGCTAGTGGTCAAAAAGGGTCGCCAATTCACTGAATTGACTGAAGGATGAGCTCCTTCCAAAGCATGGCCACCTCCAAGTTTCTTTCCTAGAAACTCACTTTTCATCACACAGGCAATTGTGCAATGAAGGGAACTTGTGCAACTACAGTGTTTCTCAGGGAGAATTGAGCTCCCACCTCTCTAAATCCCAATGAGGAATATGAAGTTTCCCATCAAGACTTATTTTCAAAATGGCCAGCAGAGCATCGACCTTGCTGATTCTTTCTCTAATTTGTACATCCAAGGTCATTTAGAAGGCGGATACTTGAGTTGTTTCCACTTGCAACAATCTAGAGGTTTTACCAAAGAGCCCTTAAGAGCCCCTGATTCGGCATCCAGCTCTTCACAACGATGCATTGCTCACAAAGGCCCAAACACACAGGACGTGCCTCTAGGACGTTTCTCATCCGAGTGCAGACCCGCCAGTACTAAGAAACCTGGAATGCTACCTAGAGCTCAAGAACCACACTGAATAACGCTACATGGATTCTGCTTCATGCCAACATGTGGCATGATACAAGAGGAACGTTAGCTTGAGGCTAGTGTTCAATGGGGTCGCCAATTCACTGAAAATTACTGAAGGTTGAGCAGCTACCAAAGTATGGCAACGTCCAAGTTTCTTTCTGAGAAATTCACTTCTCATCACAAAGGGAACTGTGCCATGTAGGGAACATGTGCAACTACAGTATTTCTCACTGAGAATTGATTCTGCAACTCTCTAAATGCCAATGAGGAAAGTAAAGTATCCCTTTAAGCCTTATATTCAATATATATATTCCACAGAGAATTCACCCTGTTCTTTCTTTCTCTAGTTTGTAATTCCAAGGCGCTTTAGAAGGGAGATACTTGAGTTGTTTCAACTTACTACTTTCTAGAGTTTAAGAAAAGAAGCCCTTCACTTCCCATGACTCGGCATCTAGCTGTTCCCAATGGTGCATTGCTCACAACTCCCCGAACGCACAGGCCGTCCTTCCTGTACTTTTCTCATGCTAGTGCAGACCCGCAAGTACTAAGAGACCTGGAATGCTTCCTAGAGTTCAAGAACCACACTGAATAAGTCTACAAGGATTCTGCTGCATGCCAACATGTGGCATGATACAAGAGGAACGTTAGCTTGAGGCTAGTGTTCAATGGGGTCGCCAATTCACTGAAGATTACTGAAGGAGGAGCACCGACCAAAGAATGGCAACCACCAAGTTTCTTTCCGAGAAATTCACTTGTCATCACAAAGGGAATTGTGCCATGAAGGGAACATGTGCAACTACAGTATTTCTCAGTGAGAATGGATCCCGCAACTCTCTAAATCCCAATGAGGAAAACAAAGTTCCCCTTTAAGCCTTGTATTCAAAACGGTCCACAGAGCATTGATCCTGTTGTTTCTTTCTCTATTTTGTAGTTGAAGGTGTTTTAGAAGGGAGATACTTGAGTTGTTTCAACTTACTACTTTCTAGAGTTTAAGAAAAGAAGCCCTTCACTTCCCGTGACTCGGCATCTAGTTGTACCCAATGATGCATTGCTCACAACACCCCGAAGACAGACGCCGTCCTTCCTGTACTTTTCTCATCCTAGTGCAGACCCGCAAGTACTAAGAGACCTGGAATGCTTCCTAGAGCCCAGGAACCACAATGAATAAGGCTACATGGATTTTGCTGCATGACAACATGTGTCATGTTAGAAGAGGAACGTTTGCTTCAGGTTAGTGGTCAAGTGGGGTCGCCAATTCACTGAAGATTACCGAAGGATGAGCACCTACCAAAGAATGGCAACCTCTAAGTTTCTTTCCTAGAAACTCACTTGTCATCACAAAGGCAATTGTGCTATGAAGAGAACATGTGCAACTAAAGAATTTCTCAGAGAGAACTGAGCCCACAACTCTCTAAATCCCAATGAGGAAAGTCAAGTTTCCCTTCAAGCCTTATTTTCCAAAGGGCCCACAGAGCACTGACCCTGCTGTTTCCTTCTCTATTTTGTACCTCCAACGTGCTTTAGACGGGAGATACTTGAGTCGTTTCAAGTTGCCACATTCTAGAAATTTAACAAAGAAAACGCTTCACCTCCAAGCCTCGGCATCTAGCTGTTACCAAGGCTGCACTTATCACAACTCCCCAAACACACAGGCCGTCCTTCTTGTACGTTTCACAGCCTAGTGCAGATCCGATAGTACTAAGAGACCTGGAATGCTTCGTAGAGCTCAAGAACCACACTGCATAAGGCTACTTAGATTCTGCTGCATGCCAAGCTGTGGCATGATACAAGAGGAACGTTAGCCTGAGGCTAGTGGTCAAAAAGGGTCGCCAATTCACTGAATTGACTGAAGGATGAGCTCCTTCCAAAGCATGGCCACCTCCAAGTTTCTTTCCTAGAAACTCACTTTTCATCACACAGGCAATTCTGCAATGAAGCGAACTTGTGCAACTACAGTGTTTCTCAGGGAGAATTGAGCTCCCACCTCTCTAAATCCCAATGAGGAATATGAAGTTTCCCATCAAGACTTATTTTCAAAATGGCCAGCAGAGCATCGACCTTGCTGATTCTTTCTCTAATTTGTACATCCAAGGTCATTTAGAAGGCGGATACTTGAGTTGTTTCCACTTGCAACAATCTAGAGGTTCTACGAAACAGCCCTTAAGAGCCCCTGATTCGGCATCCAGCTCTTCACAACGATGCATTGCTCACAAAGGCCCAAACACACAGGCCGTGCCTCTAGGACGTTTCTCATCCGAGTGCAGACCCACCAGTACTAAGAAACCTGGAATGCTACCTAGAGCTCAAGAACCACACTGAATAACGCTACATGGATTCTGCTGCATGCCAATCTGTGGCATGATATAAGAGGAACGTTAGCTTGAGGCTAGTGTTCAATGGGGTCGCCAATTCACTGAAAATTACTGAAGGTTGAGCAGCTACCAAAGTATGGCAACGTCCAAGTTTCTTTCCGAGAAATTCACTTCTCATCACAAAGGGAACTGTGCCATGAAGGGAACATGTGCAACTACAGTATTTCTCAGTGAGAATGGATCCCGCAACTCTCTAAATCCCAATGAGGAAAATAAAGTTCCCCTTTAAGCCTTATATTCAAAAGGGTCCACAGAGCATTGATCCTATTGTTTCTTTCTCTATTTTGTAGTTGAAGGTGTTTTAGAAGGGAGATACTTGAGTTGTTTCAACTTACTAATTTCTAGAGTTTAAGAAAAGAAGCCCTTCACATCCCATGACTCGGCATCTAGCTGTTCCAATGGTGCATTGCTCACAACTCCCCGAACGCACAGGCCGTCCTTCCTGTACTTTTCTCATGCTAGTGCAGACCCGCAAGTACTAAGAGATCTGGAATGCTTCCTAGAGTTCAAGAACCACACTGAATAAGTCTACAAGGATTCTGCTGCATGCCAACATGTGGCATGATACAAGAGGAACGTTAGCTTGAGGCTAGTGTTCAATGGGGTCGCCAATTCACTGAAAATTACTGAAGGTTGAGCAGCTACCAAAGTATGGCAACGTCCAAGTTTCTTTCCGAGAAATTCACTTCTCATCACAAAGGGAACTGTGCCATGAAGGGAACATGTGCAACTACAGTATTTCTCACTGAGAATTGATTCCGCAACTCTCTAAATGCCAATGAGGAAAGTAAAGTATCCCTTTAAGCCTTATATTCAATATATATATTCCACAGAGAATTAACCCTGTTCTTTCTTTCTCTAGTTTGTAATTCCAGGCGCTTTAGAAGGGAGATACTTGAGTTGATTCAACTTACTACTTTCTAGAGTTTAAGAAAAGAAGCCCTTCGCATCCCATGACTCGGCATCGAGCTGTTCCCAATGGTGCATTGCTCACAACTCCCCGAACGCACAGGCCGTCCTTCCTGTACTTTTCTCATGCTAGTGCAGACCCGCAAGTACTAAGAGACCTGGAATGCTTCCTAGAGTTCAAGAACCACACTGAATAAGTCTACAAGGATTCTGCTGCATGCCAACATGTGGCATGATACAAGAGGAACGTTAGCTTGAGGCTAGTGTTCAATGGGGTCGCCAATTCACTGAAGATTACTGAAGGAGGAGCACCGACCAAAGAATGGCAACCACCAAGTTTCTTTCCGAGAAATTCACTTGTCATCACAAAGGGAATTGTGCCATGAAGGGAACATGTGCAACTACAGTATATCTCAGTGAGAATGGATCCCGCAACTCTCTAAATCCCAATGAGGAAAATAAAGTTCCCCTTTAATCCTTATATTCAAAAGGGTCCACAGAGCATTGATCCTATTGTTTCTTTCTCTATTTTGTAGTTGAAGGTGTTTTAGAAGGGAGATACTTGAGTTGTTTCAACTTACTACTTTCTAGAGTTTAAGAAAAGAAGCCCTTCACTTCCCGTGACTCGGCATCTAGTTGTACCCAATGATGCATTGCTCACAACACCCCGAAGACAGACGCCGTCCTTCCTGTACTTTTCTCATCCTAGTGCAGACCCGCAAGTACTAAGAGACCTGGAATGCTTCCTAGAGCCCAGGAACCACAATGAATAAGGCTACATGGATTTTGCTGCATGACAACATGTGTCATGTTAGAAGAGGAACGTTAGCTTCAGGTTAGTGGTCAAGTGGGGTCGCCAATTCACTGAAGATTACCGAAGGATGAGCACCTACCAAAGAATGGCAACCTCCAAGTTTCTTTCCTAGAAACTCACTTGTCATCACAAAGGCAATTGTGCTATGAAGAGAACATGTGCAACTAAAGAATTTCTCAGAGAGAACTGAGCCCACAACTCTCTAAATCCCAATGAGGAAAGTCAAGTTTCCCTTCAAGCCTTATTTTCCAAAGGGCCCGCAGAGCACTGACCCTGCTGTTTCCTTCTCTATTTTGTACCTCCAACGTGCTTTAGACGGGAGATACTTGAGTCGTTTCAAGTTGCCACATTCTAGAAATTTAACAAAGAAAACGCTTCACCTCCATGCCTCGGCATCTAGCTGTTACCAAGGCTGCACTTATCACAACTCCCCAAACACACAGGCCGTCCTTCTTGTACGTTTCACAGCCTAGTGCAGATCCGATAGTACTAAGAGACCTGGAATGCTTCGTAGAGCTCAAGAACCACACTGCATAAGGCTACTTAGATTCTGCTCCATGCCAAGCTGTGGCATGATACAAGAGGAACGTTAGCCTGAGGCTAGTGGTCAAAAAGGGTCGCCAATTCACTGAATTGACTGAAGGATGAGCTCCTTCCAAAGCATGGCCACCTCCAAGTTTCTTTCCTAGAAACTCACTTTTCATCACACAGGCAATTGTGCAATGAAGGGAACTTGTGCAACTACAGTGTTTCTCAGGGAGAATTGAGCCCCCACCTCTCTAAATCCCAATGAGGAATATGAAGTTTCCCATCAAGACTTATTTTCAAAATGGCCAGCAGAGCATCGACCTTGCTGATTCTTTCTCTAATTTGTACATCCAAGGTCATTTAGAAGGGGGATACTTGAGTTGTTTCCACTTGCAACAATGTAGAGGTTTTACCAAAGAGCCCTTAAGAGCCCCTGATTCGGCATCCAGCTCTTCACAACGATGCATTGCTCACAAAGGCCCAAACACACAGGCCGTGCCTCTAGGACGTTTCTCATCCGAGTGCAGACCCGCCAGTACTAAGAAACCTGGAATGCTACCTAGAGCTCAAGAACCAGACTGAATAACGCTACATGGATTCTGCTGCATGCCAATCTGTGGCATGATATAAGAGGAACGTTAGCTTGAGGCTAGTGTTCAATGGGGTCGCCAATTCACTGAAAATGACTGAAGGTTGAGCAGCTACCAAAGTATGGCAACGTCCAAGTTTCTTTCCGAGAAATTCACTTCTCATCACAAAGGGAACTGTGCCATGAAGGGAACATGTGCAACTACAGTATTCCTCACTGCGAATTGTTTCCGCAACTCTCTAAATCCCAATGAGGAAAGTAAAGTATCCCTTTAAGCCTTATATTCAATATATATATTCCACAGAGAATTAACCCTGTTCTTTCTTTCTCTAGTTTGTAATTCCAAGGCGCTTTAGAAGGGAGATACTTGAGTTGTTTCAACTTACTACTTTCTAGAGTTTAAGAGAAGAAGCCCTTCACTTCCCATGACTCGGCATCTAGCTGTTCCCAATGGTGCATTGCTCACAACTACCCGAACGCACAGGCCGTCCTTCCTGTACTTTTCTCATGCTAGTGCAGACCCACAAGTACTAAGAGACCTGGAATGCTTCCTAGAGTTCAAGAACCACACTGAATAAGTCTACAAGGATTCTGCTGCATGCCAACATGTGGCATGATACAAGAGGAACGTTAGCTTGAGGCTAGTGTTCAATGGGTTCGCCAATTCACTGAAGATTACTGAAGGAGGAGCACCGACCAAAGAATGGCAACCACCAAGTTTCTTTCCGAGAAATTCACTTGTCATCACAAAGGGAATTGTGCCATGAAGGGAACATGTGCAACTACAGTATTTCTCAGTGAGAATGGATCCCGCAACTCTCTAAATCCCAATGAGGAAAACAAAGTTCCCCTTTAAGCCTTGTATTCAAAACGGTCCACAGAGCATTGATCCTGTTGTTTCTTTCTCTATTTTGTAGTTGAAGGTGTTTTAGAAGGGAGATACTTGAGTTGTTTCAACTTACTACTTTCTAGATTTTAAGAAAAGAAGCCCTTCACTTCCCGTGACTCGGCATCTAGTTGTACCCAATGATGCATTGCTCACAACACCCCGAAGACAGACGCCGTCCTTCCTGTACTTTTCTCATCCTAGTGCAGACCCGCAAGTACTAAGAGACCTGGAATGCTTCCTAGAGCCCAGGAACCACAATGAATAAGGCTACATGGATTTTGCTGCATGACAACATGTGTCATGTTAGAAGAGGAACGTTAGCTTCAGGTTAGTGGTCAAGTGGGGTCGCCAATTCACTGAAGATTACCGAAGGATGAGCACCTACCAAAGAATGGCAACCTCCAAGTTTCTTTCCTAGAAACTCACTTGTCATCACAAAGGCAATTGTGCTATGAAGAGAACATGTGCAACTAAAGAATTTCTCAGAGAGAACTGAGCCCACAACTCTCTAAATCCCAATGAGGAAAGTCAAGTTTCCCTTCAAGCCTTATTTTCCAAAGGGCCCGCAGAGCACTGACCCTGCTGTTTCCTTCTCTATTTTGTACCTCCAACGTGCTTTAGACGGGAGATACTTGAGTCGTTTCAAGTTGCCACATTCTAGAAATTTAACAAAAGAAACCCTTCACCTCCATGCCTCGGCATCTAGCTGTTCCCAAGGCTGCACTTATCACAACTCCCCAAGCACACAGGCCGTCCTTCTTGTACGTTTCACAGCCTAGTGCAGATCCGATAGTACTAAGAGACCTGGAATGCTTCGTAGTGCTCAAGAACCACACTGCATAAGGCTACTTAGATTCTGCTGCATGCCAAGCTGTGGCATGATACAAGAGGAACGTTAGCCTGAGGCTAGTGGTCAAAAAGGATCGCCAATTCACTGAATTGACTGAAGGATGAGCTCCTTCCAAAGCATAGCCACCTCCAAGTTTCTTTCCTAGAAACTCACTTTTCATCACACAGGCAATTGTGCAATGAAGGGAACTTGTGCAACTACAGTGTTTCTCAGGGAGAATTGAGCCCCCACCTCTCTAAATCCCAATGAGGAATATGAAGTTTCCCGTCAAGACTTATTTTCAAAATGGCCAGCAGAGCATCGACCTTGCTGATTCTTTCTCTAATTTGTACATCCAAGGTCATTTAGAAGGGGGATACTTGAGTTGTTTCAACTTGCAACAATCTAGAGGTTTTACCAAAGAGCCCTTAAGAGCCCCTGATTCGGCATCCAGCTTTTCCCAACGATGCATTGCTCACAAAGGCCCAAACACACAGGCCGTGCCTCTAGGACGTTTCTCATCCGAGTGCAGACCCGCCAGTACTAAGAAAACTGGAATGCTACCTAGAGCTCAAGAACCACACTGAATAACGCTACATGGATTCTGCTGCATGCCAATCTGTGGCATGATACAAGAGGAACGTTAGCTTGAGGCTAGTGTTCAATGGGGTCGCCAATTCACTGAAAATGACTGAAGGTTGAGCAGCTACCAAAGTATGGCAACGTCCAAGTTTCTTTCCGAGAAATTCACTTCTCATCACAAAGGGAACTGTGCCATGAAGGGAACATGTGCAACTACAGTATTTCTCACTGAGAATTGATTCCGCAACTCTCTAAATCCCAATGAGGAAAGTAAAGTATCCCTTTAAGCCTTATATTCAATATATATATTCCACAGAGAATTAACCCTGTTCTTTCTTTCTCTAGTTTGTAATTCCAAGGCGCTTTAGAAGGGAGATACTTGAGTTGTTTCAACTTACTATTTTTAGAGTTTAAGAGAAGAAGCCCTTCACTTCCCATGACTCTGCATCTAGCTGTTCCCAATGGTGCATTGCTCACAACTCCCCGAATGCACAGGCCGTCCTTCCTGTACTTTTCTCATCCTAGTGCAGACCCGCAAGTACTAAGAGACCTGGAATGCTTCCTAGAGTTCAAGAACCACACTGAATAAGTCTACAAGGATTCTGCTGCATGACAACATGTGGCATGATATAAGAGGAAAGTTAGCTTGAGGCTAGTGTTCAATGGGGTCGCCAATTCACCCAAGATTACTGAAAGAGGAGCACCTACCAAAGAATGGCAACGTCCAAGTTTTTTTCCGAGAAATTCACTTGTCATCACAAAGGGAATTGTGCCATGAAGGGAACATGTGCAACGACAGTATTTCTCAGTGAGAATGGATCCCGCAACTCTCTAAATCCCAATGAGGAAAATAAAGTTCCCCTTTAAGCCTTATATTCAAAAGGGTCCACAGAGCATTGATCCTATTGTTTCTTTCTCTATTTTGTAGTTGAAGGTGTTTTAGAAGGGAGATACTTGAGTTGTTTCAAATTACTACTTTCTAGAGTTTAAGAAAAGAAGCCCTTCACTTCCCATGACTCGGCATCTAGTTGTACCCAATGATGCATTGCTCACAACACCCCGAAGACAGACGCCGTCCTTCCTGTACTTTTCTCCTCCTAGTGCAGACCCGCAAGTACTAAGAGACCTGGAATGCTTCCTAGAGCCCAGGGTCCACAATGAATAAGGCTACATGGATTTTGCTGCATGACAACATGTGTCATGTTAGAAGAGGAACGTTAGCTTCAGGTTAGTGGTCATGTGGGGTCGCCAATTCACTGAAGATTACCGAAGGATGAGCACCTACCAAAGAATGGCAACCTCTAAGTTTCTTTCCTAGAAACTCACTTGTCATCACAAAGGCAATTGTGCTATGAAGAGAACATGTGCAACTAAAGAATTTCTCAGAGAGAACTGAGCCCACAACTCTCTAAATCCCAATGAGGAAAGTCAAGTTTCCCTTGAAGCCTTATTTTCCAAAGGGCCCGCAGAGCACTGACCCTGCTGTTTCCTTCTCTATTTTGTACCTCCAACGTGCTTTAGACGGGAGATACTTGAGTTGTTTCAAGTTGCCACATTCTAGAAATTTAACAAAAGAAACCCTTCACCTCCATGCCTCGGCATCTAGCTGTTCCCAAGGCTGCACTTATCACAACTCCCCAAACACACAGGCCGTCCTTCTTGTACGTTTCACAGCCTAGTGCAGATCCGATAGTACTAAGAGACCTGGAATGCTTCGTAGAGCTCAAGAACCACACTGAATAAGGCTACTTAGATTCTGCTGCATGCCAACCTCTGGCATGATACAAGAGGAACGTTAGCCTGAGGCTAGTGGTCAAAAAGGGTCGCCAATTCACTGAATTGACTGAAGGATGAGCTCCTTCCAAAGCATGGCCACCTCCAAGTTTCTTTCCTAGAAACTCACTTTTCATCACACAGGCAATTGTGCAATGAAGGGAACTTGTGCAACTACAGTGTTTCTCAGGGAGAATTGAGCCCCCACCTCTCTAAATCCCAATGAGGAATATGAAGTTTCCCGTCAAGACTTATTTTCAAAATGGCCAGCAGAGCATCGACCTTGCTGATTCTTTCTCTAATTTGTACATCCAAGGTCATTTAGAAGGGGGATACTTGAGTTGTTTCAACTTGCAACAATCTAGAGGTTTTACCAAAGAGCCCTTAAGAGCCCCTGATTCGGCATCCAGCTTTTCCCAACGATGCATTGCTCACAAAGGCCCAAACACACAGGCCGTGCCTCTAGGACGTTTCTCATCCGAGTGCAGACCCGCCAGTACTAAGAAACCTGGAATGCTACCTAGAGCTCAAGAACCACACTGAATAACGCTACATGGATTCTGCTGCATGCCAATCTGTGGCATGATACAAGAGGAACGTTAGCTTGAGGCTAGTGTTCAATGGGGTCGCCAATTCACTGAAAATGACTGAAGGTTGAGCAGCTACCAAAGTATGGCAACGTCCAAGTTTCTTTCCGAGAAATTCACTTCTCATCACAAAGGGAACTGTGCCATGAAGGGAACATGTGCAACTACAGTATTTCTCACTGAGAATTGATTCCGCAACTCTCTAAATCCCAATGAGGAAAGTAAAGTATCCCTTTAAGCCTTATATTCAATATATATATTCCACAGAGAATTAACCCTGTTCTTTCTTTCTCTACTTTGTAATTCCAAGGCGCTTTAGAAGGGAGATACTTGAGTTGTTTCTACTTACTACTTTCTAGAGTTTAAGAGAAGAAGCCCTTCACTTCCCATGACTCGGCATCTAGCTGTTCCCAATGGTGCATTGCTCACAACTCCCCGAAGGCACAGGCCGTCCTTCCTGTACTTTTCTCATCCTAGTGCAGAACCGCAAGTACTAAGAGACCTGGAATGCTTCCTAGAGTTCAAGAACCACACTGAATAAGTCTATAAGGATTCTGCTGCATGCCAACATGTGGCATGATACAAGAGGAAAGTTAGCTTGAGGCTAGTGTTCAATGGGGTCGCCAATTCACTGAAGATTACTGAAAGAGGAGCACCTACCAAAGAATGGCAACGTCCAAGTTTTTTTCGGAGAAATTCACTTGTCATCACAAAGGGAATTGTGCCATGAAGGGAACATGTGCAACGACAGTATTTCTCAGTGAGAATGGATCCCGCAACTCTCTAAATCCCAATGAGGAAAATAAAGTTCCCCTTTAAGCCTTATATTCAAAAGGGTCCACAGAGCATTGATCCTATTGTTTCTTTCTCTACTTTGTAGTTGAAGGTGTTTTAGAAGGGAGATACTTGAGTTGTTTCAAATTACTACTTTCTAGAGTTTAAGAAAAGAAGCCCTTCACTTCCCATGACTCGGCATCTAGTTGTACCCAATGATGCATTGCTCACAACACCCCGAAGACAGACGCCGTCCTTCCTGTACTTTTCTCCTCCTAGTGCAGACCCGCAAGTACTAAGAGACCTGGAATGCTTCCTAGAACCCAGGGTCCACAATGAATAAGGCTACATGGATTTTGCTGCATGACAACATGTGTCATGTTAGAAGAGGAACGTTAGCTTCAGGTTAGTGGTCAAGTGGGGTCGCCAATTCACTGAAGATTACCGAAGGATGAGCACCTACCAAAGAATGGCAACCTCCAAGTTTCTTTCCTAGAAACTCACTTGTCATCACAAAGGCAATTGTGCTATGAAGAGAACATGTGCAACTAAAGAATTTCTCAGAGAGAACTGAGCCCACAACTCTCTAAATCCCAATGAGGAAAGTCAAGTTTCCCTTCAAGCCTTATTTTCCAAAGGGCCCGCAGAGCACTGACCCTGCTGTTTCCTTCTCTATTTTGTACCTCCAACGTGCTTTAGACGGGAGATACTTGAGTTGTTTCAAGTTGCCACATTCTAGAAATTTAACAAAAGAAACCCTTCACCTCCATGCCTCGGCATCTAGCTGTTCCCAAGGCTGCACTTATCACAACTCCCCAAACACACAGGCCGTCCTTCTTGTACGTTTCACAGCCTAGTGCAGATCCGATAGTACTAAGAGACCTGGAATGCTTCGTAGAGCTCAAGAACCACACTAAATAAGGCTACTTAGATTCTGCTGCATGCCAACCTCTGGCATGATACAAGAGGAACGTTAGCCTGAGGCTAGTGGTCAAAAAGGGTCGCCAATTCACTGAATTGACTGAAGGATGAGCTCCTTGCAAAGCATGGCCACCTCCAAGTTTCTTTCCTAGAAACTCACTTTTCATCACACAGGCAATTGTGCAATGAAGGGAACTTGTGCAACTACAGTGTTTCTCAGGGAGAATTGAGCCCCCACCTCTCTAAATCCCAATGAGGAATATGAAGTTTCCCGTCAAGACTTATTTTCAAAATGGCCAGCAGAGCATCGACCTTGCTGATTCTTTCTCTAATTTGTACATCCAAGGTCATTTAGAAGGGGGATACTTGAGTTGTTTCAACTTGCAACAATCTAGAGGTTTTACCAAAGAGCCCTTAAGAGCCCCTGATTCGGCATCCAGCTTTTCCCAACGATGCATTGCTCACAAAGGCCCAAACACACAGGCCGTGCCTCTAGGACGTTTCTCATCCGAGTGCAGACCCGCCAGTACTAAGAAACCTGGAATGCTACCTAGAGCTCAAGAACCACACTGAATAACACTACATGGATTCTGCTGCATGCCAATCTGTGGCATGATACAAGAGGAACGTTAGCTTGAGGCTAGTGTTCAATGGGGTCGCCAATTCACTGAAAATGACTGAAGGTTGAGCAACTACCAAAGTATGGCAACGTCCAAGTTTCTTTCCGAGAAATTCACTTCTCATCACAAAGGGAACTGTGCCATGAAGGGAACATGTGCAACTACAGTATTTCTCACTGAGAATTGATTCTGCAACTCTCTAAATGCCAATGAGGAAAGTAAAGTATCCCTTTAAGCCTTATATTCAATATATATATTCCACAGAGAATTAACCCTGTTCTTTCTTTCTCTAGTTTGTAATTCCAAGGCGCTTTAGAAGGGAGATACTTGAGTTTTTTCAACTTACTACTTTCTAGAGTTTAAGAGAAGAAGCCCTTCACTTCCCATGACTCTGCATCTAGCTGTTCCCAATGGTGCATTGCTCACAACTCCCCGAACGCACAGGCCGTCCTTCCTGTACTTTTCTCATCCTAGTGCAGACCCGCAAGTACTAAGAGACCTGGAATGCTTCCTAGAGTTCAAGAACCACACTGAATAAGTCTACAAGGTTTCTGCTGCATGCCAACATGTGGCATGATACAAGAGGAACGTTAGCTTGAGGCTAGTATTCAATGGGGTCGCCAATTCACCCAAGATTACTGAAAGAGGAGCACCTACCAAAGAATGGCAACGTCCAAGTTTTTTTCCGAGAAATTCACTTCTCATCACAAAGGGAATTGTGCCATGAAGGGAACAAGTGCAACGACAGTATTTCTCAGTGAGAATGGATCCCGCAACTCTCTAAATCCCAATGAGGAAAATAAAGTTCCCCTTTAAGCCTTATATTCAAAAGGGTCCACAGAGCATTGATCCTATTGTTTCTTTCTCTATTTTGTAGTTGAAGGTGTTTTAGAAGGGAGATACTTGAGTTGTTTCAAATTACTACTTTCTAGAGTTTAAGAAAAGAAGCCCTTCACTTCCCATGACTCGGCATCTAGTTGTACCCAATGATGCATTGCTCACAACACCCCGAAGACAGACGCCGTCCTTCCTGTACTTTTCTCATCCTAGTGCAGACCCGCAAGTACTAAGAGACCTGGAATGCTTCCTAGAGCTCAGGAACCACAATGAATAAGGCTACATGGATTTTGCTGCATGACAACATGTGTCATGTTAGAAGAGGAACGTTAGCTTCAGGTTAGTGGTCAAGTGGGGTCGCCAATTCACTGAATATTACTGAAGGATGAGCACCTACCAAAGAATGGCAACCTCCAAGTTTCTTTCCTAGAAACTCACTTGTCATCACAAAGGCAATTGTGCTATGAAGAGAACATGTGCAACTAAAGAATTTCTCAGAGAGAACTGAGCCCACAACTCTCTAAATCCCAATGAGGAAAGTCAAGTTTCCCTTCAAGCCTTATTTTCCAAAGGGCCCGCAGAGCACTGACCCTGCTGTTTCCTTCTCTATTTTGTACCTCCAACGTGCTTTAGACGGGAGATACTTGAGTTGTTTCAAGTTGCCACATTCTAGAAATTTAACAAAAGAAACCCTTCACCTCCATGCCTCGGCATCTAGCTGTTCCCAAGGCTGCACTTATCACAACTCCCCAAACACACAGGCCGTCCTTCTTGTACGTTTCACAGCCTAGTGCAGATCCGATAGTACTAAGAGACCTGGAATGCTTCGTAGAGCTCAAGAACCACACTGAATAAGGCTACTTAGATTCTGCTGCATGCCAACCTCTGGCATGATACAAGAGGAACGTTAGCCTGAGGCTAGTGGTCAAAAAGGGTCGCCAATTCACTGAATTGACTGAAGGATGAGCTCCTTCCAAAGCATGGCCACCTCCAAGTTTCTTTCCTAGAAACTCACTTTTCATCACACAGGCAATTGTGCAATGAAGGGAACTTGTGCAACTACAGTGTTTCTCAGGGAGAATTGAGCCCCCACCTCTCTAAATCCCAATGAGGAATATGAAGTTTCCCGTCAAGACTTATTTTCAAAATGGCCAGCAGAGCATCGACCTTGCTGATTCTTTCTCTAATTTGTACATCCAAGGTCATTTAGAAGGGGGATACTTGAGTTGTTTCAACTTGCAACAATCTAGAGGTTTTACCAAAGAGCCCTTAAGAGCCCCTGATTCGGCATCCAGCTTTTCCCAACGATGCATTGCTCACAAAGGCCCAAACACACAGGCCGTGCCTCTAGGACGTTTCTCATCCGAGTGCAGACCCGCCAGTACTAAGAAACCTGGAATGCTACCTAGAGCTCAAGAACCACACTGAATAACGCTACATGGATTCTGCTGCATGCCAATCTGTGGCATGATACAAGAGGAACGTTACCTTGAGGCTAGTGTTCAATGGGGTCGCCAATTCACTGAAAATGACTGAAGGTTGAGCAGCTACCAAAGTATGGCAACGTCCAAGTTTCTTTCCGAGAAATTCACTTCTCATCACAAAGGGAACTGTGCCATGAAGGGAACATGTGCAACTACAGTATTTCTCACTGAGAATTGATTCCGCAACTCTCTAAATCCCAATGAGGAAAGTAAAGTATCCCTTTAAGCCTTATATTCAATATATATATTCCACAGAGAATTAACCCTGTTCTTTCTTTCTCTAGTTTGTAATTCCAAGGCGCTTTAGAAGGGAGATACTTGAGTTGTTTCAACTTACTACTTTCTAGAGTTTAAGAGAAGAAGCCCTTCACTTCCCATGACTCTGCATCTAGCTGTTCCCAATGGTGCATTGCTCACAACTCCCCGAACGCACAGGCCGTCCTTCCTGTACTTTTCTCATGCTAGTGCAGACCCGCAAGTACTAAGAGACCTGGAATGCTTCCTAGAGTTCAAGAACCACACTGAATAAGTCTACAAGGATTCTGCTGCATGCCAACATGTGGCATGATACAAGAGGAACGTTAGCTTGAGGCTAGTGTTCAATGGGGTCGCCAATTCACCCAAGATTACTGAAAGAGGAGCACCTACCAAAGAATGGCAACGTCCAAGTTTTTTTCCGAGAAATTCACTTGTCATCACAAAGGGAATTGTGCCATGAAGGGAACATGTGCAACGACAGTATTTCTCAGTGAGAATGGATCCCGCAACTCTCTAAATCCCAATGAGGAAAGTCAAGTTTCCCTTCAAGCCTTATTTTCCAAAGGGCCCGCAGAGCACTGACCCTGCTGTTTCCTTCTCTATTTTGTACCTCCAACGTGCTTTAGACGGGAGATACTTGAGTTGTTTCAAGTTGCCACATTCTAGAAATTTAACAAAAGAAACCCTTCACCTCCATGCCTCGGCATCTAGCTGTTCCCAAGGCTGCACTTATCACAACTCCCCAAACACACAGGCCGTCCTTCTTGTACGTTTCACAGCCTAGTGCAGATCCGATAGTACTAAGAGACCTGGAATGCTTCGTAGAGCTCAAGAACCACACTAAATAAGGCTACTTAGATTCTGCTGCATGCCAACCTCTGGCATGATACAAGAGGAACGTTAGCCTGAGGCTAGTGGTCAAAAAGGGTCGCCAATTCACTGAATTGACTGAAGGATGAGCTCCTTGCAAAGCATGGCCACCTCCAAGTTTCTTTCCTAGAAACTCACTTTTCATCACACAGGCAATTGTGCAATGAAGGGAACTTGTGCAACTACAGTGTTTCTCAGGGAGAATTGAGCCCCCACCTCTCTAAATCCCAATGAGGAATATGAAGTTTCCCGTCAAGACTTATTTTCAAAATGGCCAGCAGAGCATCGACCTTGCTGATTCTTTCTCTAATTTGTACATCCAAGGTCATTTAGAAGGGGGATACTTGAGTTGTTTCAACTTGCAACAATCTAGAGGTTTTACCAAAGAGCCCTTAAGAGCCCCTGATTCGGCATCCAGCTTTTCCCAACGATGCATTGCTCACAAAGGCCCAAACACACAGGCCGTGCCTCTAGGACGTTTCTCATCCGAGTGCAGACCCGCCAGTACTAAGAAACCTGGAATGCTACCTAGAGCTCAAGAACCACACTGAATAACACTACATGGATTCTGCTGCATGCCAATCTGTGGCATGATACAAGAGGAACGTTAGCTTGAGGCTAGTGTTCAATGGGGTCGCCAATTCACTGAAAATGACTGAAGGTTGAGCAGCTACCAAAGTATGGCAACGTCCAAGTTTCTTTCCGAGAAATTCACTTCTCATCACAAAGGGAACTGTGCCATGAAGGGAACATGTGCAACTACAGTATTTCTCACTGAGAATTGATTCTGCAACTCTCTAAATGCCAATGAGGAAAGTAAAGTATCCCTTTAAGCCTTATATTCAATATATATATTCCACAGAGAATTAACCCTGTTCTTTCTTTCTCTAGTTTGTAATTCCAAGGCGCTTTAGAAGGGAGATACTTGAGTTTTTTCAACTTACTACTTTCTAGAGTTTAAGAGAAGAAGCCCTTCACTTCCCATGACTCTGCATCTAGCTGTTCCCAATGGTGCATTGCTCACAACTCCCCGAACGCACAGGCCGTCCTTCCTGTACTTTTCTCATCCTAGTGCAGACCCGCAAGTACTAAGAGACCTGGAATGCTTCCTAGAGTTCAAGAACCACACTGAATAAGTCTACAAGGATTCTGCTGCATGCCAACATGTGGCATGATACAAGAGGAACGTTAGCTTGAGGCTAGTATTCAATGGGGTCGCCAATTCACCCAAGATTACTGAAAGAGGAGCACCTACCAAAGAATGGCAACGTCCAAGTTTTTTTCCGAGAAATTCACTTCTCATCACAAAGGGAATTGTGCCATGAAGGGAACAAGTGCAACGACAGTATTTCTCAGTGAGAATGGATCCCGCAACTCTCTAAATCCCAATGAGGAAAATAAAGTTCCCCTTTAAGCCTTATATTCAAAAGGGTCCACAGAGCATTGATCCTATTGTTTCTTTCTCTATTTTGTAGTTGAAGGTGTTTTAGAAGGGAGATACTTGAGTTGTTTCAAATTACTACTTTCTAGAGTTTAAGAAAAGAAGCCCTTCACTTCCCATGACTCGGCATCTAGTTGTACCCAATGATGCATTGCTCACAACACCCCGAAGACAGACGCCGTCCTTCCTGTACTTTTCTCATCCTAGTGCAGACCCGCAAGTACTAAGAGACCTGGAATGCTTCCTAGAGCTCAGGAACCACAATGAATAAGGCTACATGGATTTTGCTGCATGACAACATGTGTCATGTTAGAAGAGGAACGTTAGCTTCAGGTTAGTGGTCAAGTGGGGTCGCCAATTCACTGAATATTACTGAAGGATGAGCACCTACCAAAGAATGGCAACCTCCAAGTTTCTTTCCTAGAAACTCACTTGTCATCACAAAGGCAATTGTGCTATGAAGAGAACATGTGCAACTAAAGAATTTCTCAGAGAGAACTGAGCCCACAACTCTCTAAATCCCAATGAGGAAAGTCAAGTTTCCCTTCAAGCCTTATTTTCCAAAGGGCCCGCAGAGCACTGACCCTGCTGTTTCCTTCTCTATTTTGTACCTCCAACGTGCTTTAGACGGGAGATACTTGAGTTGTTTCAAGTTGCCACATTCTAGAAATTTAACAAAAGAAACCCTTCACCTCCATGCCTCGGCATCTAGCTGTTCCCAAGGCTGCACTTATCACAACTCCCCAAACACACAGGCCGTCCTTCTTGTACGTTTCACAGCCTAGTGCAGATCCGATAGTACTA
Source organism: Eubalaena glacialis (assembly GCF_028564815.1). Taxonomy (NCBI): domain Eukaryota; kingdom Metazoa; phylum Chordata; class Mammalia; order Artiodactyla; family Balaenidae; genus Eubalaena; species Eubalaena glacialis. The sequence continues at coordinate 50,607,763 of NC_083722.1, read as the reverse complement.
AGAGACCTGGAATGCTTCGTAGAGCTCAAGAACCACACTGAATAAGGCTACTTAGATTCTGCTGCATGCCAACCTCTGGCATGATACAAGAGGAACGTTAGCCTGAGGCTAGTGGTCAAAAAGGGTCGCCAATTCACTGAATTGACTGAAGGATGAGCTCCTTCCAAAGCATGGCCACCTCCAAGTTTCTTTCCTAGAAACTCACTTTTCATCACACAGGCAATTGTGCAATGAAGGGAACTTGTGCAACTACAGTGTTTCTCAGGGAGAATTGAGCCCCCACCTCTCTAAATCCCAATGAGGAATATGAAGTTTCCCGTCAAGACTTATTTTCAAAATGGCCAGCAGAGCATCGACCTTGCTGATTCTTTCTCTAATTTGTACATCCAAGGTCATTTAGAAGGGGGATACTTGAGTTGTTTCAACTTGCAACAATCTAGAGGTTTTACCAAAGAGCCCTTAAGAGCCCCTGATTCGGCATCCAGCTTTTCCCAACGATGCATTGCTCACAAAGGCCCAAACACACAGGCCGTGCCTCTAGGACGTTTCTCATCCGAGTGCAGACCCGCCAGTACTAAGAAACCTGGAATGCTACCTAGAGCTCAAGAACCACACTGAATAACGCTACATGGATTCTGCTGCATGCCAATCTGTGGCATGATACAAGAGGAACGTTAGCTTGAGGCTAGTGTTCAATGGGGTCGCCAATTCACTGAAAATGACTGAAGGTTGAGCAGCTACCAAAGTATGGCAACGTCCAAGTTTCTTTCCGAGAAATTCACTTCTCATCACAAAGGGAACTGTGCCATGAAGGGAACATGTGCAACTACAGTATTTCTCACTGAGAATTGATTCCGCAACTCTCTAAATCCCAATGAGGAAAGTAAAGTATCCCTTTAAGCCTTATATTCAATATATATATTCCACAGAGAATTAACCCTGTTCTTTCTTTCTCTAGTTTGTAATTCCAAGGCGCTTTAGAAGGGAGATACTTGAGTTGTTTCAACTTACTACTTTCTAGAGTTTAAGAGAAGAAGCCCTTCACTTCCCATGACTCTGCATCTAGCTGTTCCCAATGGTGCATTGCTCACAACTCCCCGAACGCACAGGCCGTCCTTCCTGTACTTTTCTCATCCTAGTGCAGACCCGCAAGTACTAAGAGACCTGGAATGCTTCCTAGAGTTCAAGAACCACACTGAATAAGTCTACAAGGATTCTGCTGCATGCCAACATGTGGCATGATACAAGAGGAACGTTAGCTTGAGGCTAGTGTTCAATGGGGTCGCCAATTCACCCAAGATTACTGAAAGAGGAGCACCTACCAAAGAATGGCAACGTCCAAGTTTTTTTCCGAGAAATTCACTTGTCATCACAAAGGGAATTGTGCCATGAAGGGAACATGTGCAACTACAGTATTTCTCAGTGAGAATGGATCCCGCAACTCTCTACATCCCAATGAGGAAAATAAAGTTCCCCTTTAAGCCTTATATTCAAAAGGGTCCACAGAGCATTGATCCTATTGTTTCTTTCTCTATTTTGTAGTTGAAGCTGTTTTAGAAGGGAGATACTTGAGTTGTTTCAACTTACTACTTTCTAGAGTTTAAGAAAAGAAGCCCTTCACTTCCCATGGCTCGGCATCTAGTTGTACCCAATGATGCATTGCTCACAACACCCCGAAGACAGACGCCGTCCTTCCTGTACTTTTCTCATCCTAGTGCAGACCCGCAAGTACTAAGAGACCTGGAATGCTTCCTAGAGCCCAGGATCCACAATGAATAAGGCTACATGGATTTTGCTGCATGACAACATGTGTCATGTTAGAAGAGGAACGTTAGCTTCAGGTTAGTGGTCAAATGGGGTCGCCAATTCACTGAAGATTACCGAAGGATGAGCACCTACCAAAGAATGGCAACCTCCAAGTTTCTTTCCTAGAAACTCACTTGTCATCACAAAGGCAATTGTGTTATGAAGAGAACATGTGCAACTAAAGAATTTCTCAGAGAGAACTGAGCCCACAACTCTCTAAATCCCAATGAGGAAAGTCAAGTTTCCCTTCAAGCCTTATTTTCCAAAGGGCCCGCAGAGCACTGACCCTGCTGTTTCCTTCTCTATTTTGTACCTCCAACGTGCTTTAGACGGGAGATACTTGAGTTGTTTCAAGTTGCCACATTCTAGAAATTTAACAAAAGAAACCCTTCACCTCCATGCCTCGGCATCTAGCTGTTCCCAAGGCTGCACTTATCACAACTCCCCAAACACACAGGCCGTCCTTCTTGTACGTTTCACAGCCTAGTGCAGATCCGATAGTACTAAGAGACCTGGAATGCTTCGTAGAGCTCAAGAACCACACTGAATAAGGCTACTTAGATTCTGCTGCATGCCAACATCTGGCATGCTACAAGAGGAACGTTAGCCTGAGGCTAGTGGTCAAAAAGGGTCGCCAATTCACTGAATTGACTGAAGGATGAGCTCCTTCCAAAGCATGGCCACCTCCAAGTTTCTTTCCTAGAAACTCACTTTTCATCACACAGGCAATTGTGCAATGAAGGGAACTTGTGCAACTACAGTGTTTCTCAGGGAGAATTGAGCCCCCACCTCTCTAAATCCCAATGAGGAATATGAAGTTTCCCGTCAAGACTTATTTTCAAAATGGCCAGCAGAGCATCGACCTTGCTGATTCTTTCTCTAATTTGTATATCCAAGGTCATTTAGAAGGGGGATACTTGAGTTGTTTCAACTTACTACTTTCTAGAGTTTAAGAAAAGAAGCCCTTCACTTCCCATGACTCTGCATCTAGCTGTTCCCAATGGCGCATTGCTCACAACTCCCCGAACGCACAGGCCGTCCTTCCTGTACTTTTCTCATCCTAGTGCAGACCCGCAAGTACTAAGAGACCTGGAATGCTTCCTAGAGTTCAAGAACCACACTGAATAAGTCTACAAGGATTCTGCTGCATGCCAACATGTGGCATGATACAAGAGGAACGTTAGCTTGAGGCTAGTGTTCCATGGGGTCGCCAATACGCTGAAGATTACTGAAGGAGGAGCACCTACCAAAGAATGGCAACGTCCAAGTTTTTTTCCGAGAAATTCACTTGTCATCACAAAGGGAATTGTGCCATGAAGGGAACATGTGCAACGACAGTATTTCTCAGTGAGAATGGATCCCGCAACTCTCTAAATCCCAATGAGGAAAATAAAGTTCCCCTTTAAGCCTTATATTCAAAAGGGTCCACAGAGCATTGATCCTATTGTTTCTTTCTCTATTTTGTAGTTGAAGGTGTTTTAGAAGGGAGATACTTGAGTTGTTTCAACTTACTACTTTCTAGAGTTTAAGAAAAGAAGCCCTTCACTTCCCATGACTCGGCATCTAGTTGGACCCAATGATGCATTGCTCACAACACCCCGAAGACAGACGCCGTCCTTCCTGTACTTTTCTCATCCTAGTGCAGACCCGCAAGTACTAAGAGACCTGGAATGCTTCCTAGAGCTCAGGAACCACAATGAATAAGGCTTCATGGATTTTGCTGCATGACAACATGTGTCATGTTAGAAGAGGAACGTTAGCTTCAGGTTAGTGGTCAAGTGGGGTCGCCAATTCACTGAAGATTACCGAAGGATGAGCACCTACCAAAGAATGGCAACCTCCAAGTTTCTTTCCTAGAAACTCACTTGTCATCACAAAGGCAATTGTGCTATGAAGAGAACATGTGCAACTAAAGAATTTCTCAGAGAGAACTGAGCCCACAACTCTCTAAATCCCAATGAGGAAAGTCAAGTTTCCCTTCAAGCCTTATTTTCCAAAGGGCCCGCAGAGCACTGACCCTGCTGTTTCCTTCTCTATTTTGTACCTCCAACGTGCCTTAGACGGGAGATACTTGAGTTGTTTCAAGTTGCCACATTCTAGAAATTTAACAAAAGAAACCCTTCACCTCCATGCCTCGGCATCTAGCTGTTCCCAAGGCTGCACTTATCACAACTCCCCAAACACACAGGCCGTCCTTCTTGTACGTTTCACAGCCTAGTGCAGATCCGATAGTACTAAGAGACCTGGAATGCTTCGTAGAGCTCAAGAACCACACTGAATAAGGCTACTTAGATTCTGCTGCATGCCAACCTCTGGCATGATACAAGAGGAACGTTAGCCTGAGGCTAGTGGTCAAAAAGGGTCGCCAATTCACTGAATTGACTGAAGGATGAGCTCCTTCCAAAGCATGGCCACCTCCAAGTTTCTTTCCTAGAAACTCACTTTCATCACACAGGCAATTGTGCAATGAAGGGAACTTGTGCAACTACAGTGTTTCTCAGGGAGAATTGAGCCCCCACCTCTCTAAATCCCAATGAGGAATATGAAGTTTCCCGTCAAGACTTATTTTCAAAATGGCCAGCAGAGCATCGACCTTGCTGATTCTTTCTCTAATTTGTACATCCAAGGTCATTTAGAAGGGGGATACTTGAGTTGTTTCAACTTGCAACAATCTAGAGGTTTTACCAAAGAGCCCTTAAGAGCCCCTGATTCGGCATCCAGCTTTTCCCAACGATGCATTGCTCACAAAGGCCCAAACACACAGGCCGTGCCTCTAGGACGTTTCTCATCCGAGTGCAGACCCGCCAGTACTAAGAAACCTGGAATGCTACCTAGAGCTCAAGAACCACACTGAATAACGCTACATGGATTCTGCTGCATGCCAATCTGTGGCATGATACAAGAGGAACGTTAGCTTGAGGCTAGTGTTCAATGGGGTCGCCAATTCACTGAAAATGACTGAAGGTTGAGCAGCTACCAAAGTATGGCAACGTCCAAGTTTCTTTCCGAGAAATTCACTTCTCATCACAAAGGGAACTGTGCCATGAAGGGAACATGTGCAACTACAGTATTTCTCACTGAGAATTGATTCCGCAACTCTCTAAATCCCAATGAGGAAAGTAAAGTATCCCTTTAAGCCTTATATTCAATATATATATTCCACAGAGAATTAACCCTGTTCTTTCTTTCTCTACTTTGTAATTCCAAGGCGCTTTAGAAGGGAGATACTTGAGTTGTTTCAACTTACTACTTTCTAGAGTTTAAGAGAAGAAGCCCTTCACTTCCCATGACTCTGCATCTAGCTGTTCCCAATGGTGCATTGCTCACAACTCCCCGAACGCACAGGCCGTCCTTCCTGTACTTTTCTCATGCTAGTGCAGACCCGCAAGTACTAAGAGACCTGGAATGCTTCCTAGAGTTCAAGAACCACACTGAATAAGTCTACAAGGATTCTGCTGCATGCCAACATGTGGCATGATACAAGAGGAACGTTAGCTTGAGGCTAGTGTTCAATGGGGTCGCCAATTCACCCAAGATTACTGAAAGAGGAGCACCTACCAAAGAATGCAACGTCCAAGTTTTTTTCCGAGAAATTCACTTGTCATCACAAAGGGAATTGTGCCATGAAGGGAACATGTGCAACTACAGTATTTCTCAGTGAGAATGGATCCCGCAACTCTCTACATCCCAATGAGGAAAATAAAGTTCCCCTTTAAGCCTTATATTCAAAAGGGTCCACAGAGCATTGATCCTATTGTTTCTTTCTCTATTTTGTAGTTGAAGGTGTTTTAGAAGGGAGATACTTGAGTTGTTTCAACTTACTACTTTCTAGAGTTTAAGAAAAGAAGCCCTTCACTTCCCATGGCTCGGCATCTAGTTGTACCCAATGATGCATTGCTCACAACACCCCGAAGACAGACGCCGTCCTTCCTGTACTTTTCTCATCCTAGTGCAGACCCGCAAGTACTAAGAGACCTGGAATGCTTCCTAGAGCCCAGGATCCACAATGAATAAGGCTACATGGATTTTGCTGCATGACAACATGTGTCATGTTAGAAGAGGAACGTTAGCTTCAGGTTAGTGGTCAAATGGGGTCGCCAATTCACTGAAGATTACCGAAGGATGAGCACCTACCAAAGAATGGCAACCTCCAAGTTTCTTTCCTAGAAACTCACTTGTCATCACAAAGGCAATTGTGCTATGAAGAGAACATGTGCAACTAAAGAATTTCTCAGAGAGAACTGAGCCCACAACTCTCTAAATCCCAATGAGGAAAGTCAAGTTTCCCTTCAAGCCTTATTTTCCAAAGGGCCCGCAGAGCACTGACCCTGCTGTTTCCTTCTCTATTTTGTACCTCCAACGTGCTTTAGACGGGAGATACTTGAGTTGTTTCAAGTTGCCACATTCTAGAAATTTAACAAAAGAAACCCTTCACCTCCATGCCTCGGCATCTAGCTGTTCCCAAGGCTGCACTTATCACAACTCCCCAAACACACAGGCCGTCCTTCTTGTACGTTTCACAGCCTAGTGCAGATCCGATAGTACTAAGAGACCTGGAATGCTTCGTAGAGCTCAAGAACCACACTGAATAAGGCTACTTAGATTCTGCTGCATGCCAACATCTGGCATGCTACAAGAGGAACGTTAGCCTGAGGCTAGTGGTCAAAAAGGGTCGCCAATTCACTGAATTGACTGAAGGATGAGCTCCTTCCAAAGCATGGCCACCTCCAAGTTTCTTTCCTAGAAACTCACTTTTCATCACACAGGCAATTGTGCAATGAAGGGAACTTGTGCAACTACAGTGTTTCTCAGGGAGAATTGAGCCCCCACCTCTCTAAATCCCAATGAGGAATATGAAGTTTCCCGTCAAGACTTATTTTCAAAATGGCCACCAGAGCATCGACCTTGCTGATTCTTTCTCTAATTTGTACATCCAAGGTCATTTAGAAGGGGGATACTTGAGTTGTTTCAACTTACTACTTTCTAGAGTTTAAGAAAAGAAGCCCTTCACTTCCCATGACTCTGCATCTAGCTGTTCCCAATGGCGCATTGCTCACAACTCCCCGAACGCACAGGCCGTCCTTCCTGTACTTTTCTCATCCTAGTGCAGACCCGCAAGTACTAAGAGACCTGGAATGCTTCCTCGAGTTCAAGAACCACACTGAATAAGTCTACAAGGATTCTGCTGCATGCCAATGTGTGGCATGATACAAGAGGAACGTTAGCTTGAGGCTAGTGTTCCATGGGGTCGCCAATACGCTGAAGATTACTGAAGGAGGAGCACCTACCAAAGAATGGCAACGTCCAAGTTTTTTTCCGAGAAATTCACTTGTCATCACCAAGGGAATTGTGCCATGAAGGGAACATGTGCAACGACAGTATTTCTCAGTGAGAATGGATCCCGCAACTCTCTAAATCCCAATGAGGAAAATAAAGTTCCCCTTTAAGCCTTATATTCAAAAGGGTCCACAGAGCATTGATCCTATTGTTTCTTTCTCTATTTTGTAGTTGAAGGTGTTTTAGAAGGGAGATACTTGAGTTGTTTCAACTTACTACTTTCTAGAGTTTAAGAAAAGAAGCCCTTCACTTCCCATGACTCGGCATCTAGTTGGACCCAATGATGCATTGCTCACAACACCCCGAAGACAGACGCCGTCCTTCCTGTACTTTTCTCATCCTAGTGCAGACCCGCAAGTACTAAGAGACCTGGAATGCTTCCTAGAGCTCAGGAACCACAATGAATAAGGCTTCATGGATTTTGCTGCATGACAACATGTGTCATGTTAGAAGAGGAACGTTAGCTTCAGGTTAGTGGTCAAGTGGGGTCGCCAATTCACTGAAGATTACCGAAGGATGAGCACCTACCAAAGAATGGCAACCTCCAAGTTTCTTTCCTAGAAACTCACTTGTCATCACAAAGGCAATTGTGCTATGAAGAGAACATGTGCAACTAAAGAATTTCTCAGAGAGAACTGAGCCCACAACTCTCTAAATCCCAATGAGGAAAGTCAAGTTTCCCTTCAAGCCTTATTTTCCAAAGGGCCCGCAGAGCACTGACCCTGCTGTTTCCTTCTCTATTTTGTACCTCCAACGTGCTTTAGACGGGAGATACTTGAGTTGTTTCAAGTTGCCACATTCTAGAAATTTAACAAAAGAAACCCTTCACCTCCATGCCTCGGCATCTAGCTGTTCCCAAGGCTGCACTTATCACAACTCCCCAAACACACAGGCCGTCCTTCTTGTACGTTTCACAGCCTAGTGCAGATCCGATAGTACTAAGAGACCTGGAATGCTTCGTAGAGCTCAAGAACCACACTGAATAAGGCTACTTAGATTCTGCTGCATGCCAACCTCTGGCATGATACAAGAGGAACGTTAGCCTGAGGCTAGTGGTCAAAAAGGGTCGCCAATTCACTGAATTGACTGAAGGATGAGCTCCTTCCAAAGCATGGCCACCTCCAAGTTTCTTTCCTAGAAACTCACTTTTCATCACACAGGCAATTGTGCAATGAAGGGAACTTGTGCAACTACAGTGTTTCTCAGGGAGAATTGAGCCCCCACCTCTCTAAATCCCAATGAGGAATATGAAGTTTCCCGTCAAGACTTATTTACAAAATGGCCAGCAGAGCATCGACCTTGCTGATTCTTTCTCTAATTTGTACATCCAAGGTCATTTAGAAGGGGGATACTTGAGTTGTTTCAACTTGCAACAATCTAGAGGTTTTACCAAAGAGCCCTTAAGAGCCCCTGATTCGGCATCCAGCTTTTCCCAACGATGCATTGCTCACAAAGGCCTAAACACACAGGCCGTGCCTCTAGGACGTTTCTCATCCGAGTGCAGACCCGCCAGTACTAAGAAACCTGGAATGCTACCTAGAGCTCAAGAACCACACTGAATAACGCTACATGGATTCTGCTGCATGCCAATCTGTGGCATGATACAAGAGGAACGTTAGCTTGAGGCTAGTGTTCAATGGGGTCGCCAATTCACTGAAAATTACTGAAGGTTGAGCAGCTACCAAAGTATGGCAACGTCCAAGTTTCTTTCCGAGAAATTCACTTCTCATCACAAAGGGAACTGTGCCATGAAGGGAACATGTGCAACTACAGTATTTCTCACTGAGAATTGATTCCGCAACTCTCTAAATCCCAATGAGGAAAGTAAAGTATCCCTTTAAGCCTTATATTCAATATATATATTCCACAGAGAATTAACCCTGTTCTTTCTTTCTCTAGTTTGTAATTCCAAGGCGCTTTAGAAGGGAGATACTTGAGTTGTTTCAACTTACTACTTTCTAGAGTTTAAGAGAAGAAGCCCTTCACTTCCCAAGACTCTGCATCTAGCTGTTCCCAATGGTGCATTGCTCACAACTCCCCGAAGGCACAGGCCGTCCTTCCTGTACTTTTCTCAACCTAGTGCAGACCCGCAAGTACTAAGAGACCTGGAATGCTTCCTAGAGTTCAAGAACCACACTGAATAAGTCTACAAGGATTCTGCTGCATGCCAACATGTGGCATGATACAAGAGGAACGTTAGCTTGAGGCTAGTATTCAATGGGGTCGCCAATTCACCCAAGATTACTGAAAGAGGAGCACCTACCAAAGAATGGCAACGTCCAAGTTTTTTTCCGAGAAATTCACTTGTCATCACAAAGGGAATTGTGCCATGAAGGGAACATGTGCAACGACAGTATTTCTCAGTGAGAATGGATCCCGCAACTCTCTAATTCCCAATGAGGAAAATAAAGTTCCCCTTTAAGCCTTATATTCAAAAGGGTCCACAGAGCATTGATCCTATTGTTTCTTTCTCTATTTTGTAGTTGAAGGTGTTTTAGAAGGGAGATACTTGAGTTGTTTCAAATTACTACTTTCTAGAGTTTAAGAAAAGAAGCCCTTCACTTCCCATGACTCGGCATCTAGTTGTACCCAATGATGCATTGCTCACAACACCCCGAAGACAGACGCCGTCCTTCCTGTACTTTTCTCATCCTAGTGCAGACCCGCAAGTACTAAGAGACCTGGAATGCTTCCTAGAGCCCAGGAACCACAATGAATAAGGCTACATGGATTTTGCTGCATGACAACATGTGTCATGTTAGAAGAGGAACGTTAGCTTCAGGTTAGTGGTCAAGTGGGGTCGCCAATTCACTGAAGATTACCGAAGGATGAGCACCTACCAAAGAATGGCAACCTCCAAGTTTCTTTCCTAGAAACTCACTTGTCATCTCAAAGGCAATTGTGCTATGAAGAGAACATGTGCAACTAAAGAATTTCTCAGAGAGAACTGAGCCCACAACTCTCTAAATCCCAATGAGGAAAGTCAAGTTTCCCTTCAAGCCTTATTTTCCAAACGGCCCGCAGAGCACTGACCCTGCTGTTTCCTTCTCTATTTTATACCTCCAACATGCTTTAGACGGGAGATACTTGAGTTGTTTCAAGTTGCCACATTCTAGAAATTTAACAAAAGAAACCCTTCACCTCCATGCCTCGGCATCTAGCTGTTCCCAAGGCTGCACTTATCACAACTCCCCAAACACACAGGCCGTCCTTCTTGTACGTTTCACAGCCTAGTGCAGATCCGATAGTACTAAGAGACCTGGAATGCTTCGTAGAGCTCAAGAACCACACTGAATAAGGCTACTTAGATTCTGCTGCATGCCAACCTCTGGCATGATACAAGAGGAACGTTAGCCTGAGGCTAGTGGTCAAAAAGGGTCGCCAATTCACTGAATTGACTGAAGGATGAGCTCCTTCCAAAGCATGGCCACCTCCAAGTTTCTTTCCTAGAAACTCACTTTTCATCACACAGGCAATTGTGCAATGAAGGGAACTTGTGCAACTACAGTGTTTCTCAGGGAGAATTGAGCCCCCACCTCTCTAAATCCCAATGAGGAATATGAAGTTTCCCGTCAAGACTTATTTTCAAAATGGCCAGCAGAGCATCGACCTTGCTGATTCTTTCTCTAATTTGTACATCCAAGGTCATTTAGAAGGGGGATACTTGAGTTGTTTCAACTTGCAACAATCTAGAGGTTTTACCAAAGAGCCCTTAAGAGCCCCTGATTCGGCATCCAGCTTTTCCCAACGATGCATTGCTCACAAAGGCCCAAACACACAGGCCGTGCCTCTAGGACGTTTCTCATCCGAGTGCAGACCCGCCAGTACGAAGAAACCTGGAATGCTACCTAGAGCTCAAGAACCACACTGAATAACGCTACATGGATTCTGCTGCATGCCAATCTGTGGCATGATACAAGAGGAACGTTAGCTTGAGGCTAGTGTTCAATGGGGTCGCCAATTCACTGAAAATTACTGAAGGTTGAGCAGCTACCAAAGTATGGCAACGTCCAAGTTTCTTTCCGAGAAATTCACTTCTCATCACAAAGGGAACTGTGCCATGAAGGGAACATGTGCAACTACAGTATTTCTCACTGAGAATTGATTCCGCAACTCTCTAAATCCCAATGAGGAAAGTAAAGTATCCCTTTAAGCCTTATATTCAATATATATATTCCACAGAGAATTAACCCTGTTCTTTCTTTCTCTAGTTTGTAATTCCAAGGCGCTTTAGAAGGGAGATACTTGAGTTGTTTCAACTTACTACTTTCTAGAGTTTAAGAGAAGAAGCCCTTCACTTCCCAAGACTCTGCATCTAGCTGTTCCCAATGGTGCATTGCTCACAACTCCCCGAACGCACAGGCCGTCCTTCCTGTACTTTTCTCATCCTAGTGCAGACCCGCAAGTACTAAGAGACCTGGAATGCTTCCTAGAGTTCAAAAACCACACTGAATAAGTCTACAAGGATTCTGCTGCATGCCAACATGTGGCATGATACAAGAGGAACGTTAGCTTGAGGCTAGTGTTCCATGGGGTCGCCAATACGCTGAAGATTACTGAAGGAGGAGCACCTACCAAAGAATGGCAACGTCCAAGTTTTTTTCCGAGAAATTCACTTGTCATCACAAAGGGAATTGTGCCATGAAGGGAACATGTGCAACGACAGTATTTCTCAGTGAGAATGGATCCCGCAACTCTCTAAATCCCAATGAGGAAAATAAAGTTCCCCTTTAAGCCTTATATTCAAAAGGGTCCACAGAGCATTGATCCTATTGTTTCTTTCTCTATTTTGTAGTTGAAGGTGTTTTAGAAGGGAGATACTTGAGTTGTTTCAACTTACTACTTTCTAGAGTTTAAGAAAAGAAGCCCTTCACTTCCCATGACTCGGCATCTAGTTGGACCCAATGATGCATTGCTCACAACACCCCGAAGACAGACGCCGTCCTTCCTGTACTTTTCTCATCCTAGTGCAGACCCGCAAGTACTAAGAGACCTGGAATGCTTCCTAGAGCTCAGGAACCACAATGAATAAGGCTTCATGGATTTTGCTGCATGACAACATGTGTCATGTTAGAAGAGGAACGTTAGCTTCAGGTTAGTGGTCAAGTGGGGTCGCCAATTCACTGAAGATTACCGAAGGATGAGCACCTACCAAAGAATGGCAACCTCCAAGTTTCTTTCCTAGAAACTCACTTGTCATCACAAAGGCAATTGTGCTATGAAGAGAACATGTGCAACTAAAGAATTTCTCAGAGAGAACTGAGCCCACAACTCTCTAAATCCCAATGAGGAAAGTCAAGTTTCCCTTCAAGCCTTATTTTCCAAAGGGCCCGCAGAGCACTGACCCTGCTGTTTCCTTCTCTATTTTGTACCTCCAACGTGCTTTAGACGGGAGATACTTGAGTTGTTTCAAGTTGCCACATTCTAGAAATTTAACAAAAGAAACCCTTCACCTCCATGCCTCGGCATCTAGCTGTTCCCAAGGCTGCACTTATCACAACTCCCCAAACACACAGGCCGTCCTTCTTGTACGTTTCACAGCCTAGTGCAGATCCGATAGTACTAAGAGACCTGGAATGCTTCGTAGAGCTCAAGAACCACACTGAATAAGGCTACTTAGATTCTGCTGCATGCCAACCTCTGGCATGATACAAGAGGAACGTTAGCCTGAGGCTAGTGGTCAAAAAGGGTCGCCAATTCACTGAATTGACTGAAGGATGAGCTCCTTCCAAAGCATGGCCACCTCCAAGTTTCTTTCCTAGAAACTCACTTTTCATCACACAGGCAATTGTGCAATGAAGGGAACTTGTGCAACTACAGTGTTTCTCAGGGAGAATTGAGCCCCACCTCTCTAAATCCCAATGAGGAATATGAAGTTTCCCGTCAAGACTTATTTTCAAAATGGCCAGCAGAGCATCGACCTTGCTGATTCTTTCTCTAATTTGTACATCCAAGGTCATTTAGAAGGGGGATACTTGAGTTGTTTCAACTTACTACTTTCTAGAGTTTAAGAAAAGAAGCCCTTCACTTCCCATGACTCTGCATCTAGCTGTTCCCAATGGCGCATTGCTCACAACTCCCCGAACGCACAGGCCGTCCTTCCTGTACTTTTCTCATCCTAGTGCAGACCCGCAAGTACTAAGAGACCTGGAATGCTTCCTAGAGTTCAAGAACCACACTGAATAAGTCTACAAGGATTCTGCTGCATGCCAACATGTGGCATGATACAAGAGGAACGTTAGCTTGAGGCTAGTGTTCCATGGGGTCGCCAATACGCTGAAGATTACTGAAGGAGGAGCACCTACCAAAGAATGGCAACGTCCAAGTTTTTTTCCGAGAAATTCACTTGTCATCACAAAGGGAATTGTGCCATGAAGGGAACATGTGCAACGACAGTATTTCTCAGTGAGAATGGATCCCGCAACTCTCTAAATCCCAATGAGGAAAATAAAGTTCCCCTTTAAGCCTTATATTCAAAAGGGTCCACAGAGCATTGATCCTATTGTTTCTTTCTCTATTTTGTAGTTGAAGGTGTTTTAGAAGGGAGATACTTGAGTTGTTTCAACTTACTACTTTCTAGAGTTTAAGAAAAGAAGCCCTTCACTTCCCATGACTCGGCATCTAGTTGGACCCAATGATGCATTGCTCACAACACCCCGAAGACAGACGCCGTCCTTCCTGTACTTTTCTCATCCTAGTGCAGACCCGCAAGTACTAAGAGACCTGGAATGCTTCCTAGAGCTCAGGAACCACAATGAATAAGGCTTCATGGATTTTGCTGCATGACAACATGTGTCATGTTAGAAGAGGAACGTTAGCTTCAGGTTAGTGGTCAAGTGGGGTCGCCAATTCACTGAAGATTACCGAAGGATGAGCACCTACCAAAGAATGGCAACCTCCAAGTTTCTTTCCTAGAAACTCACTTGTCATCACAAAGGCAATTGTGCTATGAAGAGAACATGTGCAACTAAAGAATTTCTCAGAGAGAACTGAGCCCACAACTCTCTAAATCCCAATGAGGAAAGTCAAGTTTCCCTTCAAGCCTTATTTTCCAAAGGGCCCGCAGAGCACTGACCCTGCTGTTTCCTTCTCTATTTTGTACCTCCAACGTGCTTTAGACGGGAGATACTTGAGTTGTTTCAAGTTGCCACATTCTAGAAATTTAACAAAAGAAACCCTTCACCTCCATGCCTCGGCATCTAGCTGTTCCCAAGGCTGCACTTATCACAACTCCCCAAACACACAGGCCGTCCTTCTTGTACGTTTCACAGCCTAGTGCAGATCCGATAGTACTAAGAGACCTGGAATGCTTCGTAGAGCTCAAGAACCACACTGAATAAGGCTACTTAGATTCTGCTGCATGCCAACCTCTGGCATGATACAAGAGGAACGTTAGCCTGAGGCTAGTGGTCAAAAAGGGTCGCCAATTCACTGAATTGACTGAAGGATGAGCTCCTTCCAAAGCATGGCCACCTCCAAGTTTCTTTCCTAGAAACTCACTTTTCATCACACAGGCAATTGTGCAATGAAGGGAACTTGTGCAACTACAGTGTTTCTCAGGGAGAATTGAGCCCCCACCTCTCTAAATCCCAATGAGGAATATGAAGTTTCCCGTCAAGACTTATTTTCAAAATGGCCAGCAGAGCATCGACCTTGCTGATTCTTTCTCTAATTTGTACATCCAAGGTCATTTAGAAGGGGGATACTTGAGTTGTTTCAACTTGCAACAATCTAGAGGTTTTACCAAAGAGCCCTTAAGAGCCCCTGATTCGGCATCCAGCTTTTCCCAACGATGCATTGCTCACAAAGGCCTAAACACACAGGCCGTGCCTCTAGGACGTTTCTCATCCGAGTGCAGACCCGCCAGTACTAAGAAACCTGGAATGCTACCTAGAGCTCAAGAACCACACTGAATAACGCTACATGGATTCTGCTGCATGCCAATCTGTGGCATGATACAAGAGGAACGTTAGCTTGAGGCTAGTGTTCAATGGGGTCGCCAATTCACTGAAAATTACTGAAGGTTGAGCAGCTACCAAAGTATGGCAACGTCCAAGTTTCTTTCCGAGAAATTCACTTCTCATCACAAAGGGAACTGTGCCATGAAGGGAACATGTGCAACTACAGTATTTCTCACTGAGAATTGATTCCGCAACTCTCTAAATCCCAATAAGGAAAGTAAAGTATCCCTTTAAGCCTTATATTCAATATATATATTCCACAGAGAATTAACCCTGTTTTTCTTTCTCTAGTTTGTAATTCCAAGGCGCTTTAGAAGGGAGATACTTGAGTTGTTTCAACTTACTACTTTCTAGAGTTTAAGAGAAGAAGCCCTTCACTTCCCAAGACTCTGCATCTAGCTGTTCCCAATGGTGCATTGCTCACAACTCCCCGAACGCACAGGCCGTCCTTCCTGTACTTTTCTCAACCTAGTGCAGACCCGCAAGTACTAAGAGACCTGGAATGCTTCCTAGAGTTCAAGAACCACACTGAATAAGTCTACAAGGATTCTGCTGCATGCCAACATGTGGCATGATACAAGAGGAACGTTAGCTTGAGGCTAGTGTTCAATGGGGTCGCCAATTCACCCAAGATTACTGAAAGAGGAGCACCTACCAAAGAATGGCAACGTCCAAGTTTTTTTCCGAGAAATTCACTTGTCATCACAAAGGGAATTGTGCCATGAAGGGAACATGTGCAACGACAGTATTTCTCAGTGAGAATGGATCCCGCAACTCTCTAATTCCCAATGAGGAAAATAAAGTTCCCCTTTAAGCCTTATATTCAAAAGGGTCCACAGAGCATTGATCCTATTGTTTCTTTCTCTATTTTGTAGTTGAAGGTGTTTTAGAAGGGAGATACTTGAGTTGTTTCAAATTACTACTTTCTAGAGTTTAAGAAAAGAAGCCCTTCACTTCCCATGACTCGGCATCTAGTTGTACACAATGATGCATTGCTCACAACACCCCGAAGACAGACGCCGTCCTTCCTGTACTTTTCTCATCCTAGTGCAGACCCGCAAGTACTAAGAGACCTGGAATGCTTCCTAGAGCCCAGGAACCACAATGAATAAGGCTACATGGATTTTGCTGCATGACAACATGTGTCATGTTAGAAGAGGAACGTTAGCTTCAGGTTAGTGGTCAAGTGGGGTCGCCAATTCACTGAAGATTACCGAAGGATGAGCACCTACCAAAGAATGGCAACCTCCAAGTTTCTTTCCTAGAAACTCACTTGTCATCTCAAAGGCAATTGTGCTATGAAGAGAACATGTGCAACTAAAGAATTTCTCAGAGAGAACTGAGCCCACAACTCTCTAAATCCCAATGAGGAAAGTCAAGTTTCCCTTCAAGCCTTATTTTCCAAACGGCCCGCAGAGCACTGACCCTGCTCTTTCCTTCTCTATTTTATACCTCCAACATGCTTTAGACGGGAGATACTTGAGTTGTTTCAAGTTGCCACATTCTAGAAATTTAACAAAAGAAACCCTTCACCTCCATGCCTCGGCATCTAGCTGTTCCCAAGGCTGCACTTATCACAACTCCCCAAACACACAGGCCGTCCTTCTTGTACGTTTCACAGCCTAGTGCAGATCCGATAGTACTAAGAGACCTGGAATGCTTCGTAGAGCTCAAGAACCACACTGAATAAGGCTACTTAGATTCTGCTGCATGCCAACCTCTGGCATGATACAAGAGGAACGTTAGCCTGAGGCTAGTGGTCAAAAAGGGTCGCCAATTCACTGAATTGACTGAAGGATGAGCTCCTTCCAAAGCATGGCCACCTCCAAGTTTCTTTCCTAGAAACTCACTTTTCATCACACAGGCAATTGTGCAATGAAGGGAACTTGTGCAACTACAGTGTTTCTCAGGGAGAATTGAGCCCCCACCTCTCTAAATCCCAATGAGGAATATGAAGTTTCCCGTCAAGACTTATTTTCAAAATGGACAGCAGAGCATCGACCTTGCTGATTCTTTCTCTAATTTGTACATCCAAGGTCATTTAGAAGGGGGATACTTGAGTTGTTTCAACTTGCAACAATCTAGAGGTTTTACCAAAGAGCCCTTAAGAGCCCCTGATTCGGCATCCAGCTTTTCCCAACGATGCATTGCTCACAAAGGCCCAAACACACAGGCCGTGCCTCTAGGACGTTTCTCATCTGAGTGCAGACCCGCCAGTACGAAGAAACCTGGAATGCTACCTAGAGCTCAAGAACCACACTGAATAACGCTACATGGATTCTGCTGCATGCCAATCTGTGGCATGATACAAGAGGAACGTTAGCTTGAGGCTAGTGTTCAATGGGGTCGCCAATTCACTGAAAATTACTGAAGGTTGAGCAGCTACCAAAGTATGGCAACGTCCAAGTTTCTTTCCGAGAAATTCACTTCTCATCACAAAGGGAACTGTGCCATGAAGGGAACATGTGCAACTACAGTATTTCTCACTGAGAATTGATTCCGCAACTCTCTAAATCCCAATGAGGAAAGTAAAGTATCCCTTTAAGCCTTATATTCAATATATATATTCCACAGAGAATTAACCCTGTTCTTTCTTTCTCTAGTTTGTAATTCCAAGGCGCTTTAGAAGGGAGATACTTGAGTTGTTTCAACTTACTACTTTCTAGAGTTTAAGAGAAGAAGCCCTTCACTTCCCAAGACTCTGCATCTAGCTGTTCCCAATGGTGCATTGCTCACAACTCCCCGAACGCACAGGCCGTCCTTCCTGTACTTTTCTCAACCTAGTGCAGACCCGCAAGTACTAAGAGACCTGGAATGCTTCCTAGAGTTCAAGAACCACACTGAATAAGTCTACAAGGATTCTGCTGCATGCCAACATGTGGCATGATACAAGAGGAACGTTAGCTTGAGGCTAGTGTTCAATGGGGTCGCCAATTCACCCAAGATTACTGAAAGAGGAGCACATACCAAAGAATGGCAACGTCCAAGTTTTTTTCCGAGAAATTCACTTGTCATCACAAAGGGAATTGTGCCATGAAGGGAACATGTGCAACGACAGTATTTCTCACTGAGAATGGATCCCGCAACTCTCTAATTCCCAATGAGGAAAATAAAGTTCCCCTTTAAGCCTTATATTCAAAAGGGTCCACAGAGCATTGATCCTATTGTTTCTTTCTCTATTTTGTAGTTGAAGCTGTTTTAGAAGGGAGATACTTGAGTTGTTTCAACTTACTACTTTCTAGAGTTTAAGAAAAGAAGCCCTTCACTTCCCGTGGCTCGGCATCTAGTTGTACCCAATGATGCATTGCTCACAACACCCCGAAGACAGACGCCGTCCTTCCTGTACTTTTCTCATCCTAGTGCAGACCCGCAAGTACTAAGAGACCTGGAATGCTTCCTAGAGCCCAGGATCCACAATGAATAAGGCTACATGGATTTTGCTGCATGACAACATGTGTCATGTTAGAAGAGGAACGTTAGCTTCAGGTTAGTGGTCAAATGGGGTCGCCAATTCACTGAAGATTACCGAAGGATGAGCACCTACCAAAGAATGGCAACCTCCAAGTTTCTTTCCTAGAAACTCACTTGTCATCACAAAGGCAATTGTGCTATGAAGAGAACATGTGCAACTAAAGAATTTCTCAGAGAGAACTGAGCCCACAACTCTCTAAATCCCAATGAGGAAAGTCAAGTTTCCCTTCAAGCCTTATTTTCCAAAGGGCCCGCAGAGCACTGGCCCTGCTGTTTCCTTCTCTATTTTGTACCTCCAACGTGCTTTAGACGGGAGATACTTGAGTTGTTTCAAGTTGCCACATTCTAGAAATTTAACAAAAGAAACCCTTCACCTCCATGCCTCGGCATCTAGCTGTTCCCAAGGCTGCACTTATCACAACTCCCCAAACACACAGGCCGTCCTTCTTGTACGTTTCACAGCCTAGTGCAGATCCGATAGTACTAAGAGACCTGGAATGCTTCGTAGAGCTCAAGAACCACACTGAATAAGGCTACTTAGATTCTGCTGCATGCCAACATCTGGCATGCTACAAGAGGAACGTTAGCCTGAGGCTAGTGGTCAAAAAGGGTCGCCAATTCACTGAATTGACTGAAGGATGAGCTCCTTCCAAAGCATGGCCACCTCCAAGTTTCTTTCCTAGAAACTCACTTTTCATCACACAGGCAATTGTGCAATGAAGGGAACTTGTGCAACTACAGTGTTTCTCAGGGAGAATTGAGCCCCCACCTCTCTAAATCCCAATGAGGAATATGAAGTTTCCCGTCAAGACTTATTTTCAAAATGGCCAGCAGAGCATCGACCTTGCTGATTCTTTCTCTAATTTGTACATCCAAGGTCATTTAGAAGGGGGATACTTGAGTTGTTTCAACTTACTACTTTCTAGAGTTTAAGAAAAGAAGCCCTTCACTTCCCATGACTCTGCATCTAGCTGTTCCCAATGGCGCATTGCTCACAACTCCCCGAACGCACAGGCCGTCCTTCCTGTACTTTTCTCATCCTAGTGCAGACCCGCAAGTACTAAGAGACCTGGAATGCTTCCTCGAGTTCAAAAACCACACTGAATAAGTCTACAAGGATTCTGCTGCATGCCAATGTGTGGCATGATACAAGAGGAACGTTAGCTTGAGGCTAGTGTTCCATGGGGTCGCCAATACGCTGAAGATTACTGAAGGAGGAGCACCTACCAAAGAATGGCAACGTCCAAGTTTTTTTCCGAGAAATTCACTTGTCATCACAAAGGGAATTGTGCCATGAAGGGAACATGTGCAACGACAGTATTTCTCAGTGAGAATGGATCCCGCAACTCTCTAAATCCCAATGAGGAAAATAAAGTTCCCCTTTAAGCCTTATATTCAAAAGGGTCCACAGAGCATTGATCCTATTGTTTCTTTCTCTATTTTGTAGTTGAAGGTGTTTTAGAAGGGAGATACTTGAGTTGTTTCAACTTACTACTTTCTAGAGTTTAAGAAAAGAAGCCCTTCACTTCCCATGACTCGGCATCTAGTTGGACCCAATGATGCATTGCTCACAACACCCCGAAGACAGACGCCGTCCTTCCTGTACTTTTCTCATCCTAGTGCAGACCCGCAAGTACTAAGAGACCTGGAATGCTTCCTAGAGCTCAGGAACCACAATGAATAAGGCTTCATGGATTTTGCTGCATGACAACATGTGTCATGTTAGAAGAGGAACGTTAGCTTCAGGTTAGTGGTCAAGTGGGGTCGCCAATTCACTGAAGATTACCGAAGGATGAGCACCTACCAAAGAATGGCAACCTCCAAGTTTCTTTCCTAGAAACTCACTTGTCATCACAAAGGCAATTGTGCTATGAAGAGAACATGTGCAACTAAAGAATTTCTCAGAGAGAACTGAGCCCACAACTCTCTAAATCCCAATGAGGAAAGTCAAGTTTCCCTTCAAGCCTTATTTTCCAAAGGGCCCGCAGAGCACTGACCCTGCTGTTTCCTTCTCTATTTTGTACCTCCAACGTGCTTTAGACGGGAGATACTTGAGTTGTTTCAAGTTGCCACATTCTAGAAATTTAACAAAAGAAACCCTTCACCTCCATGCCTCGGCATCTAGCTGTTCCCAAGGCTGCACTTATCACAACTCCCCAAACACACAGGCCGTCCTTCTTGTACGTTTCACAGCCTAGTGCAGATCCGATAGTACTAAGAGACCTGGAATGCTTCGTAGAGCTCAAGAACCACACTGAATAAGGCTACTTAGATTCTGCTGCATGCCAACCTCTGGCATGATACAAGAGGAACGTTAGCCTGAGGCTAGTGGTCAAAAAGGGTCGCCAATTCACTGAATTGACTGAAGGATGAGCTCCTTCCAAAGCATGGCCACCTCCAAGTTTCTTTCCTAGAAACTCACTTTTCATCACACAGGCAATTGTGCAATGAAGGGAACTTGTGCAACTACAGTGTTTCTCAGGGAGAATTGAGCCCCCACCTCTCTAAATCCCAATGAGGAATATGAAGTTTCCCGTCAAGACTTATTTTCAAAATGGCCAGCAGAGCATCGACCTTGCTGATTCTTTCTCTAATTTGTACATCCAAGGTCATTTAGAAGGGGGATACTTGAGTTGTTTCAACTTACTACTTTCTAGAGTTTAAGAAAAGAAGCCCTTCACTTCCCATGACTCTGCATCTAGCTGTTCCCAATGGCGCATTGCTCACAACTCCCCGAACGCACAGGCCGTCCTTCCTGTACTTTTCTCATCCTAGTGCAGACCCGCAAGTACTAAGAGACCTGGAATGCTTCCTAGAGTTCAAGAACCACACTGAATAAGTCTACAAGGATTCTGCTGCATGCCAACATGTGGCATGATACAAGAGGAACGTTAGCTTGAGGCTAGTGTTCCATGGGGTCGCCAATACGCTGAAGATTACTGAAGGAGGAGCACCTACCAAAGAATGGCAACGTCCAAGTTTTTTTCCGAGAAATTCACTTGTCATCACAAAGGGAATTGTGCCATGAAGGGAACATGTGCAACGACAGTATTTCTCAGTGAGAATGGATCCCGCAACTCTCTAAATCCCAATGAGGAAAATAAAGTTCCCCTTTAAGCCTTATATTCAAAAGGGTCCACAGAGCATTGATCCTATTGTTTCTTTCTCTATTTTGTAGTTGAAGGTGTTTTAGAAGGGAGATACTTGAGTTGTTTCAACTTACTACTTTCTAGAGTTTAAGAAAAGAAGCCCTTCACTTCCCATGACTCGGCATCTAGTTGTACCCAATGATGCATTGCTCACAACACCCCGAAGACAGACGCCGTCCTTCCTGTACTTTTCTCATCCTAGTGCAGACCCGCAAGTACTAAGAGACCTGGAATGCTTCCTAGAGCTCAGGAACCACAATGAATAAGGCTTCATGGATTTTGCTGCATGACAACATGTGTCATGTTAGAAGAGGAACGTTAGCTTCAGGTTAGTGGTCAAGTGGGGTCGCCAATTCACTGAAGATTACCGAAGGATGAGCACCTACCAAAGAATGGCAACCTCCAAGTTTCTTTCCTAGAAACTCACTTGTCATCACAAAGGCAATTGTGCTATGAAGACAACATGTGCAACTAAAGAATTTCTCAGAGAGAACTGAGCCCACAACTCTCTAAATCCCAATGAGGAAAGTCAAGTTTCCCTTCAAGCCTTATTTTCCAAAGGGCCCGCAGAGCACTGACCCTGCTGTTTCCTTCTCTATTTTGTACCTCCAACGTGCTTTAGACGGGAGATACTTGAGTTGTTTCAAGTTGCCACATTCTAGAAATTTAACAAAAGAAACCCTTCACCTCCATGCCTCGGCATCTAGCTGTTCCCAAGGCTGCACTTATCACAACTCCCCAAACACACAGGCCGTCCTTCTTGTACGTTTCACAGCCTAGTGCAGATCCGATAGTACTAAGAGACCTGGAATGCTTCGTAGAGCTCAAGAACCACACTGAATAAGGCTACTTAGATTCTGCTGCATGCCAACCTCTGGCATGATACAAGAGGAACGTTAGCCTGAGGCTAGTGGTCAAAAAGGGTCGCCAATTCACTGAATTGACTGAAGGATGAGCTCCTTCCAAAGCATGGCCACCTCCAAGTTTCTTTCCTAGAAACTCACTTTTCATCACACAGGCAATTGTGCAATGAAGGGAACTTGTGCAACTACAGTGTTTCTCAGGGAGAATTGAGCCCCCACCTCTCTAAATCCCAATGAGGAATATGAAGTTTCCCGTCAAGACTTATTTTCAAAATGGCCAGCAGAGCATCGACCTTGCTGATTCTTTCTCTAATTTGTACATCCAAGGTCATTTAGAAGGGGGATACTTGAGTTGTTTCAACTTACTACTTTCTAGAGTTTAAGAAAAGAAGCCCTTCACTTCCCATGACTCTGCATCTAGCTGTTCCCAATGGCGCATTGCTCACAACTCCCCGAACGCACAGGCCGTCCTTCCTGTACTTTTCTCATCCTAGTGCAGACCCGCAAGTACTAAGAGACCTGGAATGCTTCCTAGAGTTCAAGAACCACACTGAATAAGTCTACAAGGATTCTGCTGCATGCCAACATGTGGCATGATACAAGAGGAACGTTAGCTTGAGGCTAGTGTTCCATGGGGTCGCCAATACGCTGAAGATTACTGAAGGAGGAGCACCTACCAAAGAATGGCAACGTCCAAGTTTTTTTCCGAGAAATTCACTTGTCATCACAAAGGGAATTGTGCCATGAAGGGAACATGTGCAACGACAGTATTTCTCAGTGAGAATGGATCCCGCAACTCTCTAAATCCCAATGAGGAAAATAAAGTTCCCCTTTAAGCCTTATATTCAAAAGGGTCCACAGAGCATTGATCCTATTGTTTCTTTCTCTATTTTGTAGTTGAAGGTGTTTTAGAAGGGAGATACTTGAGTTGTTTCAACTTACTACTTTCTAGAGTTTAAGAAAAGAAGCCCTTCACTTCCCATGACTCGGCATCTAGTTGTACCCAATGATGCATTGCTCACAACACCCCGAAGACAGACGCCGTCCTTCCTGTACTTTTCTCATCCTAGTGCAGACCCGCAAGTACTAAGAGACCTGGAATGCTTCCTAGAGCTCAGGAACCACAATGAATAAGGCTTCATGGATTTTGCTGCATGACAACATGTGTCATGTTAGAAGAGGAACGTTAGCTTCAGGTTAGTGGTCAAGTGGGGTCGCCAATTCACTGAAGATTACCGAAGGATGAGCACCTACCAAAGAATGGCAACCTCCAAGTTTCTTTCCTAGAAACTCACTTGTCATCACAAAGGCAATTGTGCTATGAAGACAACATGTGCAACTAAAGAATTTCTCAGAGAGAACTGAGCCCACAACTCTCTAAATCCCAATGAGGAAAGTCAAGTTTCCCTTCAAGCCTTATTTTCCAAAGGGCCCGCAGAGCACTGACCCTGCTGTTTCCTTCTCTATTTTGTACCTCCAACGTGCTTTAGACGGGAGATACTTGAGTTGTTTCAAGTTGCCACATTCTAGAAATTTAACAAAAGAAACCCTTCACCTCCATGCCTCGGCATCTAGCTGTTCCCAAGGCTGCACTTATCACAACTCCCCAAACACACAGGCCGTCCTTCTTGTACGTTTCACAGCCTAGTGCAGATCCGATAGTACTAAGAGACCTGGAATGCTTCGTAGAGCTCAAGAACCACACTGAATAAGGCTACTTAGATTCTGCTGCATGCCAACCTCTGGCATGATACAAGAGGAACGTTAGCCTGAGGCTAGTGGTCAAAAAGGGTCGCCAATTCACTGAATTGACTGAAGGATGAGCTCCTTCCAAAGCATGGCCACCTCCAAGTTTCTTTCCTAGAAACTCACTTTTCATCACACAGGCAATTGTGCAATGAAGGGAACTTGTGCAACTACAGTGTTTCTCAGGGAGAATTGAGCCCCACCTCTCTAAATCCCAATGAGGAATATGAAGTTTCCCGTCAAGACTTATTTTCAAAATGGCCAGCAGAGCATCGACCTTGCTGATTCTTTCTCTAATTTGTACATCCAAGGTCATTTAGAAGGGGGATACTTGAGTTGTTTCAACTTACTACTTTCTAGAGTTTAAGAAAAGAAGCCCTTCACTTCCCATGACTCTGCATCTAGCTGTTCCCAATGGCGCATTGCTCACAACTCCCCGAACGCACAGGCCGTCCTTCCTGTACTTTTCTCATCCTAGTGCAGACCCGCAAGTACTAAGAGACCTGGAATGCTTCCTAGAGTTCAAGAACCACACTGAATAAGTCTACAAGGATTCTGCTGCATGCCAACATGTGGCATGATACAAGAGGAACGTTAGCTTGAGGCTAGTGTTCCATGGGGTCGCCAATACGCTGAAGATTACTGAAGGAGGAGCACCTACCAAAGAATGGCAACGTCCAAGTTTTTTTCCGAGAAATTCACTTGTCATCACAAAGGGAATTGTGCCATGAAGGGAACATGTGCAACGACAGTATTTCTCAGTGAGAATGGATCCCGCAACTCTCTAAATCCCAATGAGGAAAATAAAGTTCCCCTTTAAGCCTTATATTCAAAAGGGTCCACAGAGCATTGATCCTATTGTTTCTTTCTCTATTTTGTAGTTGAAGGTGTTTTAGAAGGGAGATACTTGAGTTGTTTCAACTTACTACTTTCTAGAGTTTAAGAAAAGAAGCCCTTCA
The DNA here is from genome assembly GCF_028564815.1 of Eubalaena glacialis. Classification (NCBI taxonomy): domain Eukaryota; kingdom Metazoa; phylum Chordata; class Mammalia; order Artiodactyla; family Balaenidae; genus Eubalaena; species Eubalaena glacialis. The sequence goes on along the minus strand of NC_083722.1, from coordinate 50,582,471 downwards.
CTTCCCATGACTCGGCATCTAGTTGGACCCAATGATGCATTGCTCACAACACCCCGAAGACAGACGCCGTCCTTCCTGTACTTTTCTCATCCTAGTGCAGACCCGCAAGTACTAAGAGACCTGGAATGCTTCCTAGAGCTCAGGAACCACAATGAATAAGGCTTCATGGATTTTGCTGCATGACAACATGTGTCATGTTAGAAGAGGAACGTTAGCTTCAGGTTAGTGGTCAAGTGGGGTCGCCAATTCACTGAAGATTACCGAAGGATGAGCACCTACCAAAGAATGGCAACCTCCAAGTTTCTTTCCTAGAAACTCACTTGTCATCACAAAGGCAATTGTGCTATGAAGAGAACATGTGCAACTAAAGAATTTCTCAGAGAGAACTGAGCCCACAACTCTCTAAATCCCAATGAGGAAAGTCAAGTTTCCCTTCAAGCCTTATTTTCCAAAGGGCCCGCAGAGCACTGACCCTGCTGTTTCCTTCTCTATTTTGTACCTCCAACGTGCTTTAGACGGGAGATACTTGAGTTGTTTCAAGTTGCCACATTCTAGAAATTTAACAAAAGAAACCCTTCACCTCCATGCCTCGGCATCTAGCTGTTCCCAAGGCTGCACTTATCACAACTCCCCAAACACACAGGCCGTCCTTCTTGTACGTTTCACAGCCTAGTGCAGATCCGATAGTACTAAGAGACCTGGAATGCTTCGTAGAGCTCAAGAACCACACTGAATAAGGCTACTTAGATTCTGCTGCATGCCAACCTCTGGCATGATACAAGAGGAACGTTAGCCTGAGGCTAGTGGTCAAAAAGGGTCGCCAATTCACTGAATTGACTGAAGGATGAGCTCCTTCCAAAGCATGGCCACCTCCAAGTTTCTTTCCTAGAAACTCACTTTTCATCACACAGGCAATTGTGCAATGAAGGGAACTTGTGCAACTACAGTGTTTCTCAGGGAGAATTGAGCCCCCACCTCTCTAAATCCCAATGAGGAATATGAAGTTTCCCGTCAAGACTTATTTTCAAAATGGCCAGCAGAGCATCGACCTTGCTGATTCTTTCTCTAATTTGTACATCCAAGGTCATTTAGAAGGGGGATACTTGAGTTGTTTCAACTTGCAACAATCTAGAGGTTTTACCAAAGAGCCCTTAAGAGCCCCTGATTCGGCATCCAGCTTTTCCCAACGATGCATTGCTCACAAAGGCCTAAACACACAGGCCGTGCCTCTAGGACGTTTCTCATCCGAGTGCAGACCCGCCAGTACTAAGAAACCTGGAATGCTACCTAGAGCTCAAGAACCACACTGAATAACGCTACATGGATTCTGCTGCATGCCAATCTGTGGCATGATACAAGAGGAACGTTAGCTTGAGGCTAGTGTTCAATGGGGTCGCCAATTCACTGAAAATTACTGAAGGTTGAGCAGCTACCAAAGTATGGCAACGTCCAAGTTTCTTTCCGAGAAATTCACTTCTCATCACAAAGGGAACTGTGCCATGAAGGGAACATGTGCAACTACAGTATTTCTCACTGAGAATTGATTCCGCAACTCTCTAAATCCCAATGAGGAAAGTAAAGTATCCCTTTAAGCCTTATATTCAATATATATATTCCACAGAGAATTAACCCTGTTTTTCTTTCTCTAGTTTGTAATTCCAAGGCGCTTTAGAAGGGAGATACTTGAGTTGTTTCAACTTACTACTTTCTAGAGTTTAAGAGAAGAAGCCCTTCACTTCCCAAGACTCTGCATCTAGCTGTTCCCAATGGTGCATTGCTCACAACTCCCCGAACGCACAGGCCGTCCTTCCTGTACTTTTCTCAACCTAGTGCAGACCCGCAAGTACTAAGAGACCTGGAATGCTTCCTAGAGTTCAAGAACCACACTGAATAAGTCTACAAGGATTCTGCTGCATGCCAACATGTGGCATGATACAAGAGGAACGTTAGCTTGAGGCTAGTGTTCAATGGGGTCGCCAATTCACCCAAGATTACTGAAAGAGGAGCACCTACCAAAGAATGGCAACGTCCAAGTTTTTTTCCGAGAAATTCACTTGTCATCACAAAGGGAATTGTGCCATGAAGGGAACATGTGCAACGACAGTATTTCTCAGTGAGAATGGATCCCGCAACTCTCTAATTCCCAATGAGGAAAATAAAGTTCCCCTTTAAGCCTTATATTCAAAAGGGTCCACAGAGCATTGATCCTATTGTTTCTTTCTCTATTTTGTAGTTGAAGGTGTTTTAGAAGGGAGATACTTGAGTTGTTTCAAATTACTACTTTCTAGAGTTTAAGAAAAGAAGCCCTTCACTTCCCATGACTCGGCATCTAGTTGTACACAATGATGCATTGCTCACAACACCCCGAAGACAGACGCCGTCCTTCCTGTACTTTTCTCATCCTAGTGCAGACCCGCAAGTACTAAGAGACCTGGAATGCTTCCTAGAGCCCAGGAACCACAATGAATAAGGCTACATGGATTTTGCTGCATGACAACATGTGTCATGTTAGAAGAGGAACGTTAGCTTCAGGTTAGTGGTCAAGTGGGGTCGCCAATTCACTGAAGATTACCGAAGGATGAGCACCTACCAAAGAATGGCAACCTCCAAGTTTCTTTCCTAGAAACTCACTTGTCATCTCAAAGGCAATTGTGCTATGAAGAGAACATGTGCAACTAAAGAATTTCTCAGAGAGAACTGAGCCCACAACTCTCTAAATCCCAATGAGGAAAGTCAAGTTTCCCTTCAAGCCTTATTTTCCAAACGGCCCGCAGAGCACTGACCCTGCTGTTTCCTTCTCTATTTTATACCTCCAACATGCTTTAGACGGGAGATACTTGAGTTGTTTCAAGTTGCCACATTCTAGAAATTTAACAAAAGAAACCCTTCACCTCCATGCCTCGGCATCTAGCTGTTCCCAAGGCTGCACTTATCACAACTCCCCAAACACACAGGCCGTCCTTCTTGTACGTTTCACAGCCTAGTGCAGATCCGATAGTACTAAGAGACCTGGAATGCTTCGTAGAGCTCAAGAACCACACTGAATAAGGCTACTTAGATTCTGCTGCATGCCAACCTCTGGCATGATACAAGAGGAACGTTAGCCTGAGGCTAGTGGTCAAAAAGGGTCGCCAATTCACTGAATTGACTGAAGGATGAGCTCCTTCCAAAGCATGGCCACCTCCAAGTTTCTTTCCTAGAAACTCACTTTTCATCACACAGGCAATTGTGCAATGAAGGGAACTTGTGCAACTACAGTGTTTCTCAGGGAGAATTGAGCCCCCACCTCTCTAAATCCCAATGAGGAATATGAAGTTTCCCGTCAAGACTTATTTTCAAAATGGACAGCAGAGCATCGACCTTGCTGATTCTTTCTCTAATTTGTACATCCAAGGTCATTTAGAAGGGGGATACTTGAGTTGTTTCAACTTGCAACAATCTAGAGGTTTTACCAAAGAGCCCTTAAGAGCCCCTGATTCGGCATCCAGCTTTTCCCAACGATGCATTGCTCACAAAGGCCCAAACACACAGGCCGTGCCTCTAGGACGTTTCTCATCCGAGTGCAGACCCGCCAGTACGAAGAAACCTGGAATGCTACCTAGAGCTCAAGAACCACACTGAATAACGCTACATGGATTCTGCTGCATGCCAATCTGTGGCATGATACAAGAGGAACGTTAGCTTGAGGCTAGTGTTCAATGGGGTCGCCAATTCACTGAAAATTACTGAAGGTTGAGCAGCTACCAAAGTATGGCAACGTCCAAGTTTCTTTCCGAGAAATTCACTTCTCATCACAAAGGGAACTGTGCCATGAAGGGAACATGTGCAACTACAGTATTTCTCACTGAGAATTGATTCCGCAACTCTCTAAATCCCAATGAGGAAAGTAAAGTATCCCTTTAAGCCTTATATTCAATATATATATTCCACAGAGAATTAACCCTGTTCTTTCTTTCTCTAGTTTGTAATTCCAAGGCGCTTTAGAAGGGAGATACTTGAGTTGTTTCAACTTACTACTTTCTAGAGTTTAAGAGAAGAAGCCCTTCACTTCCCAAGACTCTGCATCTAGCTGTTCCCAATGGTGAATTGCTCACAACTCCCCGAACGCACAGGCCGTCCTTCCTGTACTTTTCTCAACCTAGTGCAGACCCGCAAGTACTAAGAGACCTGGAATGCTTCCTAGAGTTCAAGAACCACACTGAATAAGTCTACAAGGATTCTGCTGCATGCCAACATGTGGCATGATACAAGAGGAACGTTAGCTTGAGGCTAGTGTTCAATGGGGTCGCCAATTCACCCAAGATTACTGAAAGAGGAGCACATACCAAAGAATGGCAACGTCCAAGTTTTTTTCCGAGAAATTCACTTGTCATCACAAAGGGAATTGTGCCATGAAGGGAACATGTGCAACGACAGTATTTCTCACTGAGAATGGATCCCGCAACTCTCTAATTCCCAATGAGGAAAATAAAGTTCCCCTTTAAGCCTTATATTCAAAAGGGTCCACAGAGCATTGATCCTATTGTTTCTTTCTCTATTTTGTAGTTGAAGGTGTTTTAGAAGGGAGATACTTGAGTTGTTTCAAATTACTACTTTCTAGAGTTTAAGAAAAGAAGCCCTTCACTTCCCATGACTCGGCATCTAGTTGTACCCAATGATGCATTGCTCACAACACCCCGAAGACAGACGCCGTCCTTCCTGTACTTTTCTCATCCTAGTGCAGACCCGCAAGTACTAAGAGACCTGGAATGCTTCCTAGAGCCCAGGAACCACAATGAATAAGGCTACATGGATTTTGCTGCATGACAACATGTGTCATGTTAGAAGAGGAACGTTAGCTTCAGGTTAGTGGTCAAGTGGGGTCGCCAATTCACTGAAGATTACCGAAGGATGAGCACCTACCAAAGAATGGCAACCTCCAAGTTTCTTTCCTAGAAACTCACTTGTCATCTCAAAGGCAATTGTGCTATGAAGAGAACATGTGCAACTAAAGAATTTCTCAGAGAGAACTGAGCCCACAACTCTCTAAATCCCAATGAGGAAAGTCAAGTTTCCCTTCAAGCCTTATTTTCCAAACGGCCCGCAGAGCACTGACCCTGCTGTTTCCTTCTCTATTTTATACCTCCAACATGCTTTAGACGGGAGATACTTGAGTTGTTTCAAGTTGCCACATTCTAGAAATTTAACAAAAGAAACCCTTCACCTCCATGCCTCGGCATCTAGCTGTTCCCAAGGCTGCACTTATCACAACTCCCCAAACACACAGGCCGTCCTTCTTGTACGTTTCACAGCCTAGTGCAGATCCGATAGTACTAAGAGACCTGGAATGCTTCGTAGAGCTCAAGAACCACACTGAATAAGGCTACTTAGATTCTGCTGCATGCCAACCTCTGGCATGATACAAGAGGAACGTTAGCCTGAGGCTAGTGGTCAAAAAGGGTCGCCAATTCACTGAATTGACTGAAGGATGAGCTCCTTCCAAAGCATGGCCACCTCCAAGTTTCTTTCCTAGAAACTCACTTTTCATCACACAGGCAATTGTGCAATGAAGGGAACTTGTGCAACTACAGTGTTTCTCAGGGAGAATTGAGCCCCCACCTCTCTAAATCCCAATGAGGAATATGAAGTTTCCCGTCAAGACTTATTTTCAAAATGGCCAGCAGAGCATCGACCTTGCTGATTCTTTCTCTAATTTGTACATCCAAGGTCATTTAGAAGGGGGATACTTGAGTTGTTTCAACTTGCAACAATCTAGAGGTTTTACCAAAGAGCCCTTAAGAGCCCCTGATTCGGCATCCAGCTTTTCCCAACGATGCATTGCTCACAAAGGCCCAAACACACAGGCCGTGCCTCTAGGACGTTTCTCATCCGAGTGCAGACCCGCCAGTACTAAGAAACCTGGAATGCTACCTAGAGCTCAAGAACCACACTGAATAACGCTACATGGATTCTGCTGCATGCCAATCTGTGGCATGATACAAGAGGAACGTTAGCTTGAGGCTAGTGTTCAATGGGGTCGCCAATTCACTGAAAATGACTGAAGGTTGAGCAGCTACCAAAGTATGGCAACGTCCAAGTTTCTTTCCGAGAAATTCACTTCTCATCACAAAGGGAACTGTGCCATGAAGGGAACATGTGCAACTACAGTATTTCTCACTGAGAATTGATTCCGCAACTCTCTAAATCCCAATGAGGAAAGTAAAGTATCCCTTTAAGCCTTATATTCAATATATATATTCCACAGAGAATTAACCCTGTTCTTTCTTTCTCTAGTTTGTAATTCCAAGGCGCTTTAGAAGGGAGATACTTGAGTTGTTTCCACTTACTACTTTCTAGAGTTTAAGAAAAGAAGCCCTTCACTTCCCATGTCTCGGCATCTAGCTGTTCCCAATGGCGCATTTCTCACAACTCCCCGAAGGCACAGGCCGTCCTTCCTGTACTTTTCTCATCCTAGTGCAGACCCGCAAGTACTAAGAGACCTGGAATGCTTCCTAGAGTTCAAGAACCACACTGAATAAGTCTACAAGGATTCTGCTGCATGCCAACATGTGGCATGATACAAGAGGAACGTTAGCTTGAGGCTAGTGTTCAATGGGGTCGCCAATTCACCCAAGATTACTGAAGGAGGAGCACCTACCAAAGTATGGCAACGTCCAAGTTTCTTTCCAAGAAATTCACTTGTCATCACAAAGGGAATTGTGCCATGAAGGGAACATGTGCAACTACAGTATTTCTCAGTGAGAATGGATCCCGCAACTCTCTAAATCCCAATGAGGAAAATAAAGTTCCCCTTTAAGCCTTATATTCAAAAGGGTCCACAGAGCATTGATCCTATTGTTTCTTTCTCTATTTTGTAGTTGAAGGTGTTTTAGAAGGGAGATACTTGAGTTGTTTCAACTTACTACTTTCTAGAGTTTAAGAAAAGAAGCCCTTCACTTCCCATGGCTCGGCATCTAGTTGTACCCAATGATGCATTGCTCACAACACCCCGAAGACAGACGCCGTCCTTCCTGTACTTTTCTCATCCTAGTGCAGACCCGCAAGTACTAAGAGACCTGGAATGCTTCCTAGAGCCCAGGAACCACAATGAATAAGGCTACATGGATTTTGCTGCATGACAACATGTGTCATGTTAGAAGAGGAACGTTAGCTTCAGGTTAGTGGTCAAATGGGGTCGCCAATTCACTGAAGATTACCGAAGGATGAGCACCTACCAAAGAATGGCAACCTCCAAGTTTCTTTCTTAGAAACTCACTTGTCATCACAAAGGCAATTGTGCTATGAAGACAACATGTGCAACTAAAGAATTTCTCAGAGAGAACTGAGCCCACAACTCTCTAAATCCCAATGAGGAAAGTCAAGTTTCCCTTCAAGCCTTATTTTCCAAAGGGCCCGCAGAGCACTGACCCTGCTGTTTCCTTCTCTATTTTGTACCTCCAACGTGCTTTACAAGGGAGATACTTGAGTTGTTCCAAGTTGCCACATTCTAGAAATTTAACAAAAGAAACCCTTCACCTCCAGGCCTCGGCATCTAGCTGTTCCCAAGGCCGCACTTATCACAACTCCCCAAACACACAGGCCGTCCTTCTTGTACGTTTCACAGCCTAGTGCAGATCCGATAGTACTAAGAGACCTGGAATGCTTCGTAGAGCTCTAGAACCACACTGAATAAGGCTACTTAGATTCTGCTGCATGCCAACCTCTGGCATGATACAAGAGGAACGTTAGCCTGAGGCTAGTGGTCAAAAAGGGTCGCCAATTCACTGAATTGACTGAAGGATGATCTCCTTCCAAAGCATGGCCACCTCCAAGTTTCTTTCCTAGAAACTCACTTTTCATCACACAGGCAATTGTGCAATGAAGGGAACTTGTGCAACTACAGTGTTTCTCAGGGAGAATTGAGCCCCCACCTCTCTAAATCCCAATGAGGAATATGAAGTTTCCCGTCAAGACTTATTTTCAAAATGGCCAGCAGAGCATCGACCTTGCTGATTCTTTCTCTAATTTGTACATCCAAGGTCATTTAGAAGGGGGATACTTTAGTTGTTTCAACTTGCAACAATCTAGAGGTTTTACCAAAGAGCCCTTAAGAGCCCCTGATTCGGCATCCAGCTTTTCCCAACGATGCATTGCTCACAAAGGCCCAAACACACAGGCCGTGCCTCTAGGACGTTTCTCATCCGAGTGCTGACCCGCCAGTACTAAGAAACCTGGAATGCTACCTAGAGCTCAAGAACCACACTGAATAACGCTACATGGATTCTGCTGCATGCCAATCTGTGGCATGATACAAGAGGAACGTTAGCTTGAGGCTAGTGTTCAATGGGGTCGCCAATTCACTGAAAATGACTGAAGGTTGAGCAGCTACCAAAGTATGGCAACGTCCAAGTTTCTTTCCGAGAAATTCACTTCTCATCACAAAGGGAACTGTGCCATGAAGGGAACATGTGCAACTACAGTATTTCTCACTGAGAATTGATTCCGCAACTCTCTAAATCCCAATGAGGAAAGTAAAGTATCCCTTTAAGCCTTATATTCAATATATATATTCCACAGAGAATTAACCCTGTTCTTTCTTTCTCTAGTTTGTAATTCCAAGGCGCTTTAGAAGGGAGATACTTGAGTTGTTTCCACTTACTACTTTCTAGAGTTTAAGAAAAGAAGCCCTTCACTTCCCATGACTCGGCATCTAGCTGTTCCCAATGGTGCATTGCTCACAACTCCCCGAACGCACAGGCCGTCCTTCCTGTACTTTTCTCATCCTAGTGCAGACCCGCAAGTACTAAGAGACGTGGAATGCTTCCTAGAGTTCAAGAACCACACTGAATAAGTCTACAAGGATTCTGCTGCATGCCAACATGTGGCATGATACAAGAGGAACGTTAGCTTGAGGCTAGTGTTCAATGGGGTCGCCCATTCACTGAAGATTACTGAAGGAGGAGCACCTACCAAAGAATGGCAACCACCAAGTTTCTTTCCGAGAAATTCACTTGTCATCACAAAGGGAATTGTGCCATGAAGGGAACATGTGCAACGACAGTATTTCTCAGTGAGAATGGATCCCGCAACTCTCTAAATCCCAATGAGGAAAATAAAGTTCCCCTTTAAGCCTTATATTCAAAAGGGTCCACAGAGCATTGATCCTATTGTTTCTTTCTCTATTTTGTAGTTGAAGGTGTTTTAGAAGGGAGATACTTGAGTTGTTTCAACTTACTACTTTCTAGAGTTTAAGAAAAGAAGCCCTTCACTTCCCATGACTCGGCATCTAGTTGTACCCAATGATGCATTGCTCACAACACCCCGAAGATAGACGCCGTCCTTCCTGTACTTTTCTCATCCTAGTGCAGACCCGCAAGTACTAAGAGACCTGGAATGCTTCCTAGAGCCCAGGAACCACAATGAATAAGGCTACATGGATTTTGCTGCATGACAACATGTGTCATGTTAGAAGAGGAACGTTAGCTTCAGGTTAGTGGTCAAGTGGGGTCGCCAATTCACTGAAGATTACCGAAGGATGAGCACCTACCAAAGAATGGCAACCTCCAAGTTTCTTTCCTAGAAACTCACTTGTCATCACAAAGGCAATTGTGCTATGAAGAGAACATGTGCAACTAAAGAATTTCTCAGAGAGAACTGAGCCCACAACTCTCTAAATCCCAATGAGGAAAGTCAAGTTTCCCTTCAAGCCTTATTTTCCAAAGGGCCCGCAGAGCACTGACCCTGCTGTTTCCTTCTCTATTTTGTACCTCCAACGTGCTTTAGACGGGAGATACTTGAGTTGTTTCAAGTTGCCACATTCTAGAAATTTAACAAAAGAAACCCTTCACCTCCATGCCTCGGCATCTAGCTTTTCCCAAGGCTGCACTTATCACAACTCCCCAAACACACAGGCCGTCCTTCTTGTACGTTTCACAGCCTAGTGCAGATCCGATAGTACTAAGAGACCTGGAATGCTTCGTAGAGCTCAAGAACCACACTGAATAAGGCTACTTAGATTCTGCTGCATGCCAACCTCTGGCATGATACAAGAGGAACGTTAGCCTGAGGCTAGTGGTCAAAAAGGGTCGCCAATTCACTGAATTGACTGAAGGATGAGCTCCTTGCAAAGCATGGCCACCTCCAAGTTTCTTTCCTAGAAACTCACTTTTCATCACACAGGCAATTGTGCAATGAAGGGAACTTGTGCAACTACAGTGTTTCTCAGGGAGAATTGAGCCCCCACCTCTCTAAATCCCAATGAGGAATATGAAGTTTCCCGTCAAGACTTATTTTCAAAATGGCCAGCAGAGCATCGACCTTGCTGATTCTTTCTCTAATTTGTACATCCAAGGTCATTTAGAAGGGGGATACTTGAGTTGTTTCAACTTGCAACAATCTAGAGGTTTTACCAAAGAGCCCTTAAGAGCCCCTGATTCGGCATCCAGCTTTTCCCAACGATGCATTGCTCACAAAGGCCCAAACACACAGGCCGTGCCTCTAGGACGTTTCTCATCCGAGTGCAGACCCGCCAGTACTAAGAAACCTGGAATGCTACCTAGAGCTCAAGAACCACACTGAATAACGCTACATGGATTCTGCTGCATGCCAATCTGTGGCATGATACAAGAGGAACGTTAGCTTGAGGCTAGTGTTCAATGGGGTCGCCAATTCACTGAAAATGACTGAAGGTTGAGCAGCTACCAAAGTATGGCAACGTCCAAGTTTCTTTCCGAGAAATTCACTTCTCATCACAAAGGGAACTGTGCCATGAAGGGAACATGTGCAACTACAGTATTTCTCACTGAGAATTGATTCCGCAACTCTCTAAATCCCAATGAGGAAAGTAAAGTATCCCTTTAAGCCTTATATTCAATATATATATTCCACAGAGAATTAACCCTGTTCTTTCTTTCTCTAGTTTGTAATTCCAAGGCGCTTTAGAAGGGAGATACTTGAGTTGTTTCAACTTACTACTTTCTAGAGTTTAAGAGAAGAAGCCCTTCACTTCCCATGACTCTGCATCTAGCTGTTCCCAATGGTGCATTGCTCACAACTCCCCGAACGCACAGGCCGTCCTTCCTGTACTTTTCTCATCCTAGTGCAGACCCGCAAGTACTAAGAGACCTGGAATGCTTCCTAGAGTTCAAGAACCACACTGAATAAGTCTACAAGGATTCTGCTGCATGCCAACATGTGGCATGATACAAGAGGAACGTTAGCTTGAGGCTAGTGTTCAATGGGGTCGCCAATTCACCCAAGATTACTGAAGGAGGAGCACCTACCAAAGAATGGCAACGTCCAAGTTTTTTTCCGAGAAATTCACTTGTCATCACAAAGGGAATTGTGCCATGAAGGGAACATGTGCAACGACAGTATTTCTCAGTGAGAATGGATCCCGCAACTCTCTAAATCCCAATGAGGAAAGTAAAGTATCCCTTTAAGCCTTATATTCAATATATATATTCCACAGAGAATTAACCCTGTTCTTTCTTTCTCTAGTTTGTAATTCCAAGGCGCTTTAGAAGGGAGATACTTGAGTTGTTTCAACTTACTACTTTCTAGAGTTTAAGAAAAGAAGCCCTTCACTTCCCATGACTCGGCATCTAGCTGTTCCCAATGGTGCATTGCTCACAACTCCCCGAACGCACAGGCCGTCCTTCCTGTACTTTTCTCATCCTAGTGCAGACCCGCAAGTACTAAGAGACGTGGAATGCTTCCTAGAGTTCAAGAACCACACTGAATAAGTCTACAAGGATTCTGCTGCATGCCAACATGTGGCATGATACAAGAGGAACGTTAGCTTGAGGCTAGTGTTCAATGGGGTCGCCAATTCACCCAAGATTACTGAAGGAGGAGCACCTACCAAAGAATGGCAACCACCAAGTTTCTTTCCGAGAAATTCACTTGTCATCACAAAGGGAATTGTGCCATGAAGGGAACATGTGCAACGACAGTATTTCTCAGTGAGAATGGATCCCGCAAATCTCTAAATCCCAATGAGGAAAATAAAGTTCCCCTTTAAGCCTTATATTCAAAAGGGTCCACAGAGCATTGATCCTATTGTTTCTTTCTCTATTTTGTAGTTGAAGGTGTTTTAGAAGGGAGATACTTGAGTTGTTTCAACTTACTACTTTCTAGAGTTTAAGAAAAGAAGCCCTTCACTTCCCATGACTCGGCATCTAGTTGTACCCAATGATGCATTGCTCACAACACCCCGAAGACAGACGCCGTCCTTCCTGTACTTTTCTCATCCTAGTGCAGACCCGCAAGTACTAAGAGACCTGGAATGCTTCCTAGAGCCCAGGAACCACAATGAATAAGGCTACATGGATTTTGCTGCATGACAACATGTGTCATGTTAGAAGAGGAACGTTAACTTCAGGTTAGTGGTCAAGTGGGGTCGCCAATTCACTGAAGATTACCGAAGGATGAGCACCTACCAAAGAATGGCAACCTCCAAGTTTCTTTCCTAGAAACTCACTTGTCATCACAAAGGCAATTGTGCTATGAAGAGAACATGTGCAACTAAAGAATTTCTCAGAGAGAACTGAGCCCACAACTCTCTAAATCCCAATGAGGAAAGTCAAGTTTCCCTTCAAGCCTTATTTTCCAAAGGGCCCGCAGAGCACTGACCCTGCTGTTTCCTTCTCTATTTTGTACCTCCAACGTGCTTTAGACGGGAGATACTTGAGTTGTTTCAAGTTGCCACATTCTAGAAATTTAACAAAAGAAACCCTTCACCTCCATGCCTCGGCATCTAGCTGTTCCCAAGGCTGCACTTATCACAACTCCCCAAACACACAGGCCGTCCTTCTTGTACGTTTCACAGCCTAGTGCAGATCCGATAGTACTAAGAGACCTGGAATGCTTCGTAGAGCTCAAGAACCACACTGAATAAGGCTACTTAGATTCTGCTGCATGCCAACCTCTGGCATGATACAAGAGGAACGTTAGCCTGAGGCTAGTGGTCAAAAAGGGTCGCCAATTCACTGAATTGACTGAAGGATGAGCTCCTTGCAAAGCATGGCCACTGCCAAGTTTCTTTCCTAGAAACTCACTTTTCATCACACAGGCAATTGTGCAATGAAGGGAACTTGTGCAACTACAGTGTTTCTCAGGGAGAATTGAGCCCCCACCTCTCTAAATCCCAATGAGGAATATGAAGTTTCCCGTCAAGACTTATTTTCAAAATGGCCAGCAGAGCATCGACCTTGCTGATTCTTTCTCTAATTTGTACATCCAAGGTCATTTAGAAGGGGGATACTTGAGTTGTTTCAACTTGCAACAATCTAGAGGTTTTACCAAAGAGCCCTTAAGAGCCCCTGATTCGGCATCCAGCTTTTCCCAACGATGCATTGCTCACAAAGGCCCAAACACACAGGCCGTGCCTCTAGGACGTTTCTCATCCGAGTGCAGACCCGCCAGTACTAAGAAACCTGGAATGCTACCTAGAGCTCAAGAACCACACTGAATAACGCTACATGGATTCTGCTGCATGCCAATCTGTGGCATGATACAAGAGGAACGTTAGCTTGAGGCTAGTGTTCAATGGGGTCGCCAATTCACTGAAAATGACTGAAGGTTGAGCAGCTACCAAAGTATGGCAACGTCCAAGTTTCTTTCCGAGAAATTCACTTCTCATCACAAAGGGAACTGTGCCATGAAGGGAACATGTGCAACTACAGTATTTCTCACTGAGAATTGATTCCGCAACTCTCTAAATCCCAATGAGGAAAGTAAAGTATCCCTTTAAGCCTTATATTCAATATATATATTCCACAGAGAATTAACCCTGTTCTTTCTTTCTCTAGTTTGTAATTCCAAGGCACTTTAGAAGGGAGATACTTGAGTTGTTTCAACTTACTACTTTCTAGAGTTTAAGAGAAGAAGCCCTTCACTTCCCATGACTCTGCATCTAGCTGTTCCCAATGGTGCATTGCTCACAACTCCCCGAACGCACAGGCCGTCCTTCCTGTACTTTTCTCATCCTAGTGCAGACCCGCAAGTACTAAGAGACCTGGAATGCTTCCTAGAGTTCAAGAACCACACTGAATAAGTCTACAAGGATTCTGCTGCATGCCAACATGTGGCATGATACAAGAGGAACGTTAGCTTGAGGCTAGTGTTCAATGGGGTCGCCAATTCACCCAAGATTACTGAAAGAGGAGCACCTACCAAAGAATGGCAACGTCCAAGTTTTTTTCCGAGAAATTCACTTGTCATCACAAAGGGAATTGTGCCATGAAGGGAACATGTGCAACGACAGTATTTCTCAGTGAGAATGGATCCCGCAACTCTCTAAATCCCAATGAGGAAAGTAAAGTATCCCTTTAAGCCTTATATTCAATATATATATTCCACAGAGAATTAACCCTGTTCTTTCTTTCTCTAGTTTGTAATTCCAAGGCGCTTTAGAAGGGAGATACTTGAGTTGTTTCAACTTACTACTTTCTAGAGTTTAAGAAAAGAAGCCCTTCACTTCCCAAATCTCGGCATCTAGCTGTTCCCAATGGCGCATTGCTCACAACTCCCCGAACGCACAGGCCGTCCTTCCTGTACTTTTCTCATCCTAGTGCAGACCCGCAAGTACTAAGAGACGTGGAATGCTTCCTAGAGTTCAAGAACCACACTGAATAAGTCTACAAGGATTCTGCTGCATGCCAACATGTGGCATGATACAAGAGGAACGTTAGCTTGAGGCTAGTGTTCAATGGGGTCGCCAATTCACTGAAGATTACTGAAGGAGGAGCACCTACCAAAGAATGGCAACCACCAAGTTTCTTTCCGAGAAATTCACTTGTCATCACAAAGGGAATTGTGCCATGAAGGGAACATGTGCAACGACAGTATTTCTCAGTGAGAATGGATCCCGCAACTCTCTAAATCCCAATGAGGAAAATAAAGTTCCCCTTTAAGCCTTATATTCAAAAGGGTCCACAGAGCATTGATCCTATTGTTTCTTTCTCTATTTTGTAGTTGAAGGTGTTTTAGAAGGGAGATACTTGAGTTGTTTCAACTTACTACTTTCTAGAGTTTAAGAAAAGAAGCCCTTCACTTCCCATGACTCGGCATCTAGTTGTACCCAATGATGCATTGCTCACAACACCCCGAAGACAGACGCCGTCCTTCCTGTACTTTTCTCATCCTAGTGCAGACCCGCAAGTACTAAGAGACCTGGAATGCTTCCTAGAGCCCAGGAACCACAATGAATAAGGCTACATGGATTTTGCTGCATGACAACATGTGTCCTGTTAGAAGAGGAACGTTAGCTTCAGGTTAGTGGTCAAGTGGGGTCGCCAATTCACTGAAGATTACTGAAGGATGAGCACCTACCAAAGAATGGCAACCTCCAAGTTTCTTTCCTAGAAACTCACTTGTCATCACAAAGGCAATTGTGCTATGAAGAGAACATGTGCAACTAAAGAATTTCTCAGAGAGAACTGAGCCCACAACTCTCTAAATCCCAATGAGGAAAGTCAAGTTTCCCTTCAAGCCTTATTTTCCAAAGGGCCCGCAGAGCACTGACCCTGCTGTTTCCTTCTCTATTTTGTACCTCCAACGTGCTTTAGACGGGAGATACTTGAGTTGTTTCAAGTTGCCACATTCAAGAAATTTAACAAAAGAAACCCTTCACCTCCATGCCTCGGCATCTAGCTGTTCCCAAGGCTGCACTTATCACAACTCCCCAAACACACAGGCCGTCCTTCTTGTACGTTTCACAGCCTAGTGCAGATCCGATAGTACTAAGAGACCTGGAATGCTTCGTAGAGCTCAAGAACCACACTGAATAAGGCTACTTAGATTCTGCTGCATGCCAACCTCTGGCATGATACAAGAGGAACGTTAGCCTGAGGCTAGTGGTCAAAAAGGGTCGCCAATTCACTGAATTGACTGAAGGATGAGCTCCTTCCAAAGCATGGCCACCTCCAAGTTTCTTTCCTAGAAACTCACTTTTCATCACACAGGCAATTGTGCAATGAAGGGAACTTGTGCAACTACAGTGTTTCTCAGGGAGAATTGAGCCCCCACCTCTCTAAATCCCAATGAGGAATATGAAGTTTCCCGTCAAGACTTATTTTCAAAATGGCCAGCAGAGCATCGACCTTGCTGATTCTTTCTCTAATTTGTACATCCAAGGTCATTTAGAAGGGGGATACTTGAGTTGTTTCAACTTGCAACAATCTAGAGGTTTTACCAAAGAGCCCTTAAGAGCCCCTGATTCGGCATCCAGCTTTTCCCAACGATGCATTGCTCACAAAGGCCCAAACACACAGGCCGTGCCTCTAGGACGTTTCTCATCCGAGTGCAGACCCGCCAGTACTAAGAAACCTGGAATGCTACCTAGAGCTCAAGAACCACACTGAATAACGCTACATGGATTCTGCTGCATGCCAATCTGTGGCATGATACAAGAGGAACGTTAGCTTGAGGCTAGTGTTCAATGGGGTCGCCAATTCACTGAAAATGACTGAAGGTTGAGCAGCTACCAAAGTATGGCAACGTCCAAGTTTCTTTCCGAGAAATTCACTTCTCATCACAAAGGGAACTGTGCCATGAAGGGAACATGTGCAACTACAGTATTTCTCACTGAGAATTGATTCCGCAACTCTCTAAATCCCAATGAGGAAAGTAAAGTATCCCTTTAAGCCTTATATTCAATATATATATTCCACAGAGAATTAACCCTGTTCTTTCTTTCTCTAGTTTGTAATTCCAAGGCGCTTTAGAAGGGAGATACTTGAGTTGTTTCAACTTACTACTTTCTAGAGTTTAAGAAAAGAAGCCCTTCACTTACCATAACTCGGCATCTAGCTGTTCCCAATGGTGCATTGCTCACAACTCCCCGAACGCACAGGCCGTCCTTCCTGTACTTTTCTCATCCTAGTGCAGACCCGCAAGTACTAAGAGACCTGGAATGCTTCCTAGAGTTCAAGAACCACACTGAATAAGTCTACAAGGATTCTGCTGCATGCCAACATGTGGCATGATACAAGAGGAACGTTAGCTTGAGGCTAGTGTGCAGTGGGGTCGCCCATTCACTGAAGATTACTGAAGGAGGAGCACCTACCAAAGAATGGCAACCACCAAGTTTCTTTCCGAGAAATTCACTTGTCATCACAAAGGGAATTGTGCCATGAAGGGAACAAGTGCAACGACAGTATTTCTCAGTGAGAATGGATCCCGCAACTCTCTAAATCCCAATGAGGAAAATAAAGTTCCCCTTTAAGCCTTATATTCAAAAGGGTCCACAGAGCATTGATCCTATTGTTTCTTTCTCTATTTTGTAGTTGAAGGTGTTTTAGAAGGGAGATACTTGAGTTGTTTCAACTTACTACTTTCTAGAGTTTAAGAAAAGAAGCCCTTCACTTCCCATGACTCGGCATCTAGTTGTACCCAATGATGCATTGCTCACAACACCCCGAAGACAGACGCCGTCCTTCCTGTACTTTTCTCATCCTAGTGCAGACCCGCAAGTACTAAGAGACCTGGAATGCTTCCTAGAGCCCAGGAACCACAATGAATAAGGCTACATGGATTTTGCTGCATGACAACATGTGTCATGTTAGAAGAGGAACGTTAGCTTCAGGTTAGTGGTCAAGTGGGGTCGCCAATTCACTGAAGATTACCGAAGGATGAGCACCTACCAAAGAATGGCAACCTCCAAGTTTCTTTCCTAGAAACTCACTTGTCATCACAAAGGCAATTGTGCTATGAAGAGAACATGTGCAACTAAAGAATTTCTCAGAGAGAACTGAGCCCACAACTCTCTAAATCCCAATGAGGAAAGTCAAGTTTCCCTTCAAGCCTTATTTTCCAAAGGGCCCGCAGAGCACTGACCCTGCTGTTTCCTTCTCTATTTTGTACCTCCAACGTGCTTTAGACGGGAGATACTTGAGTTGTTTCAAGTTGCCACATTCTAGAAATTTAACAAAAGAAACCCTTCACCTCCATGCCTCGGCATCTAGCTTTTCCCAAGGCTGCACTTATCACAACTCCCCAAACACACAGGCCGTCCTTCTTGTACGTTTCACAGCCTAGTGCAGATCCGATAGTACTAAGAGACCTGGAATGCTTCGTAGAGCTCAAGAACCACACTGAATAAGGCTACTTAGATTCTGCTGCATGCCAACCTCTGGCATGATACAAGAGGAACGTTAGCCTGAGGCTAGTGGTCAAAAAGGGTCGCCAATTCACTGAATTGACTGAAGGATGAGCTCCTTGCAAAGCATGGCCACCTCCAAGTTTCTTTCCTAGAAACTCACTTTTCATCACACAGGCAATTGTGCAATGAAGGGAACTTGTGCAACTACAGTGTTTCTCAGGGAGAATTGAGCCCCCACCTCTCTAAATCCCAATGAGGAATATGAAGTTTCCCGTCAAGACTTATTTTCAAAATGGCCAGCAGAGCATCGACCTTGCTGATTCTTTCTCTAATTTGTACATCCAAGGTCATTTAGAAGGGGGATACTTGAGTTGTTTCAACTTGCAACAATCTAGAGGTTTTACCAAAGAGCCCTTAAGAGCCCCTGATTCGGCATCCAGCTTTTCCCAACGATGCATTGCTCACAAAGGCCCAAACACACAGGCCGTGCCTCTAGGACGTTTCTCATCCGAGTGCAGACCCGCCAGTACTAAGAAACCTGGAATGCTACCTAGAGCTCAAGAACCACACTGAATAACGCTACATGGATTCTGCTGCATGCCAATCTGTGGCATGATACAAGAGGAACGTTAGCTTGAGGCTAGTGTTCAATGGGGTCGCCAATTCACTGAAAATGACTGAAGGTTGAGCAGCTACCAAAGTATGGCAACGTCCAAGTTTCTTTCCGAGAAATTCACTTCTCATCACAAAGGGAACTGTGCCATGAAGGGAACATGTGCAACTACAGTATTTCTCACTGAGAATTGATTCCGCAACTCTCTAAATCCCAATGAGGAAAGTAAAGTATCCCTTTAAGCCTTATATTCAATATATATATTCCACAGAGAATTAACCCTGTTCTTTCTTTCTCTAGTTTGTAATTCCAAGGCGCTTTAGAAGGGAGATACTTGAGTTGTTTCAACTTACTACTTTCTAGAGTTTAAGAAAAGAAGCCCTTCACTTACCATAACTCGGCATCTAGCTGTTCCCAATGGTGCATTGCTCACAACTCCCCGAACGCACAGGCCGTCCTTCCTGTACTTTTCTCATCCTAGTGCAGACCCGCAAGTACTAAGAGACCTGGAATGCTTCCTAGAGTTCAAGAACCACACTGAATAAGTCTACAAGGATTCTGCTGCATGCCAACATGTGGCATGATACAAGAGGAACGTTAGCTTGAGGCTAGTGTGCAGTGGGGTCGCCCATTCACTGAAGATTACTGAAGGAGGAGCACCTACCAAAGAATGGCAACCACCAAGTTTCTTTCCGAGAAATTCACTTGTCATCACAAAGGGAATTGTGCCATGAAGGGAACAAGTGCAACGACAGTATTTCTCAGTGAGAATGGATCCCGCAACTCTCTAAATCCCAATGAGGAAAATAAAGTTCCCCTTTAAGCCTTATATTCAAAAGGGTCCACAGAGCATTGATCCTATTGTTTCTTTCTCTATTTTGTAGTTGAAGGTGTTTTAGAAGGGAGATACTTGAGTTGTTTCAACTTACTACTTTCTAGAGTTTAAGAAAAGAAGCCCTTCACTTCCCATGACTCGGCATCTAGTTGTACCCAATGATGCATTGCTCACAACACCCCGAAGACAGACGCCGTCCTTCCTGTACTTTTCTCATCCTAGTGCAGACCCGCAAGTACTAAGAGACCTGGAATGCTTCCTAGAGCCCAGGAACCACAATGAATAAGGCTACATGGATTTTGCTGCATGACATGTGTCATGTTAGAAGAGGAACGTTAGCTTCAGGTTAGTGGTCAAGTGGGGTCGCCAATTCACTGAAGATTACCGAAGGATGAGCACCT
The DNA here is from genome assembly GCF_028564815.1 of Eubalaena glacialis. Lineage (NCBI taxonomy): Eukaryota > Metazoa > Chordata > Mammalia > Artiodactyla > Balaenidae > Eubalaena > Eubalaena glacialis. Next base: position 50,562,540 of record NC_083722.1, on the reverse strand, counting down.
ACCAAAGAATGGCAACCTCCAAGTTTCTTTCCTAGAAACTCACTTGTCATCACAAAGGCAATTGTGCTATGAAGAGAACATGTGCAACTAAAGAATTTCTCAGAGAGAACTGAGCCCACAACTCTCTAAATCCCAATGAGGAAAGTCAAGTTTCCCTTCAAGCCTTATTTTCCAAAGGGCCCGCAGAGCACTGACCCTGCTGTTTCCTTCTCTATTTTGTACCTCCAACGTGCTTTAGACGGGAGATACTTGAGTTGTTTCAAGTTGCCACATTCTAGAAATTTAACAAAAGAAACCCTTCACCTCCATGCCTCGGCATCTAGCTGTTCCCAAGGCTGCACTTATCACAACTCCCCAAACACACAGGCCGTCCTTCTTGTACGTTTCACAGCCTAGTGCAGATCCGATAGTACTAAGAGACCTGGAATGCTTCGTAGAGCTCAAGAACCACACTGAATAAGGCTACTTAGATTCTGCTGCATGCCAACCTCTGGCATGATACAAGAGGAACGTTAGCCTGAGGCTAGTGGTCAAAAAGGGTCGCCAATTCACTGAATTGACTGAAGGATGAGCTCCTTCCAAAGCATGGCCACCTCCAAGTTTCTTTCCTAGAAACTCACTTTTCATCACACAGGCAATTGTGCAATGAAGGGAACTTGTGCAACTACAGTGTTTCTCAGGGAGAATTGAGCCCCCACCTCTCTAAATCCCAATGAGGAATATGAAGTTTCCCGTCAAGACTTATTTTCAAAATGGCCAGCAGAGCATCGACCTTGCTGATTCTTTCTCTAATTTGTACATCCAAGGTCATTTAGAAGGGGGATACTTGAGTTGTTTCAACTTGCAACAATCTAGAGGTTTTACCAAAGAGCCCTTAAGAGCCCCTGATTCGGCATCCAGCTTTTCCCAACGATGCATTGCTCACAAAGGCCCAAACACACAGGCCGTGCCTCTAGGACGTTTCTCATCCGAGTGCAGACCCGCCAGTACTAAGAAACCTGGAATGCTACCTAGAGCTCAAGAACCACACTGAATAACGCTACATGGATTCTGCTGCATGCCAATCTGTGGCATGATACAAGAGGAACGTTAGCTTGAGGCTAGTGTTCAATGGGGTCGCCAATTCACTGAAAATGACTGAAGGTTGAGCAGCTACCAAAGTATGGCAACGTCCAAGTTTCTTTCCGAGAAATTCACTTCTCATCACAAAGGGAACTGTGCCATGAAGGGAACATGTGCAACTACAGTATTTCTCACTGAGAATTGATTCCGCAACTCTCTAAATCCCAATGAGGAAAGTAAAGTATCCCTTTAAGCCTTATATTCAATATATATATTCCACAGAGAATTAACCCTGTTCTTTCTTTCTCTAGTTTGTAATTCCAAGGCGCTTTAGAAGGGAGATACTTGAGTTGTTTCAACTTACTACTTTCTAGAGTTTAAGAAAAGAAGCCCTTCACTTACCATAACTCGGCATCTAGCTGTTCCCAATGGTGCATTGCTCACAACTCCCCGAACGCACAGGCCGTCCTTCCTGTACTTTTCTCATCCTAGTGCAGACCCGCAAGTACTAAGAGACCTGGAATGCTTCCTAGAGTTCAAGAACCACACTGAATAAGTCTACAAGGATTCTGCTGCATGCCAACATGTGGCATGATACAAGAGGAACGTTAGCTTGAGGCTAGTGTGCAGTGGGGTCGCCCATTCACTGAAGATTACTGAAGGAGGAGCACCTACCAAAGAATGGCAACCACCAAGTTTCTTTCCGAGAAATTCACTTGTCATCACAAAGGGAATTGTGCCATGAAGGGAACAAGTGCAACGACAGTATTTCTCAGTGAGAATGGATCCCGCAACTCTCTAAATCCCAATGAGGAAAATAAAGTTCCCCTTTAAGCCTTATATTCAAAAGGGTCCACAGAGCATTGATCCTATTGTTTCTTTCTCTATTTTGTAGTTGAAGGTGTTTTAGAAGGGAGATACTTGAGTTGTTTCAACTTACTACTTTCTAGAGTTTAAGAAAAGAAGCCCTTCACTTCCCATGACTCGGCATCTAGTTGTACCCAATGATGCATTGCTCACAACACCCCGAAGACAGACGCCGTCCTTCCTGTACTTTTCTCATCCTAGTGCAGACCCGCAAGTACTAAGAGACCTGGAATGCTTCCTAGAGCCCAGGAACCACAATGAATAAGGCTACATGGATTTTGCTGCATGACATGTGTCATGTTAGAAGAGGAACGTTAGCTTCAGGTTAGTGGTCAAGTGGGGTCGCCAATTCACTGAAGATTACCGAAGGATGAGCACCTACCAAAGAATGGCAACCTCCAAGTTTCTTTCCTAGAAACTCACTTGTCATCACAAAGGCAATTGTGCTATGAAGAGAACATGTGCAACTAAAGAATTTCTCAGAGAGAACTGAGCCCACAACTCTCTAAATCCCAATGAGGAAAGTCAAGTTTCCCTTCAAGCCTTATTTTCCAAAGGGCCCGCAGAGCACTGACCCTGCTGTTTCCTTCTCTATTTTGTACCTCCAACGTGCTTTAGACGGGAGATACTTGAGTTGTTTCAAGTTGCCACATTCTAGAAATTTAACAAAAGAAACCCTTCACCTCCATGCCTCGGCATCTAGCTGTTCCCAAGGCTGCACTTATCACAACTCCCCAAACACACAGGCCGTCCTTCTTGTACGTTTCACAGCCTAGTGCAGATCCGATAGTACTAAGAGACCTGGAATGCTTCGTAGAGCTCAAGAACCACACTGAATAAGGCTACTTAGATTCTGCTGCATGCCAACCTCTGGCATGATACAAGAGGAACGTTAGCCTGAGGCTAGTGGTCAAAAAGGGTCGCCAATTCACTGAATTGACTGAAGGATGAGCTCCTTCCAAAGCATGGCCACCTCCAAGTTTCTTTCCTAGAAACTCACTTTTCATCACCCAGGCAATTGTGCAATGAAGGGAACTTGTGCAACTACAGTGTTTCTCAGGGAGAATTGAGCCCCCACCTCTCTAAATCCCAATGAGGAATATGAAGTTTCCCGTCAAGACTTATTTTCAAAATGGCCAGCAGAGCATCGACCTTGCTGATTCTTTCTCTAATTTGTACATCCAAGGTCATTTAGAAGGGGGATACTTGAGTTGTTTCAACTTGCAACAATCTAGAGGTTTTACCAAAGAGCCCTTAAGAGCCCCTGATTCGGCATCCAGCTTTTCCCAACGATGCATTGCTCACAAAGGCCCAAACACACAGGCCGTGCCTCTAGGACGTTTCTCATCCGAGTGCAGACCCGCCAGTACTAAGAAACCTGGAATGCTACCTAGAGCTCAAGAACCACACTGAATAACGCTACATGGATTCTGCTGCATGCCAATCTGTGGCATGATACAAGAGGAACGTTAGCTTGAGGCTAGTGTTCAATGGGGTCGCCAATTCACTGAAAATGACTGAAGGTTGAGCAGCTACCAAAGTATGGCAACGTCCAAGTTTCTTTCCGAGAAATTCACTTCTCATCACAAAGGGAACTGTGCCATGAAGGGAACATGTGCAAGTACAGTATTTCTCACTGAGAATTGATTCCGCAACTCTCTAAATCCCAATGAGGAACGTAAAGTATCCCTCTAAGCCTTATATTCAATATATATATTCCACAGAGAATTAACCCTGTTCTTTCTTTCTCTAGTTTGTAATTCTAAGGCGCTTTAGAAGGGAGATACTTGACTTGTTTCAACTTACTAATTTCTAGAGTTTAAGAAAAGAAGCCCTTCACTTCCCATGACTCGGCATCTAGCTGTTCCCAATGGCGCATTGCTCACAACTCCCCGAACGCACAGGCCGTCCTTCCTGTACTTTTCTCATCCTAGTGCAGACCCGCAAGTACTAAGAGACGTGGAATGCTTCCTAGTGTTGAAGAACCACACTGAATAAGTCTACAAGGATTCTGCTGCATGCCAACATGTGGCATGATACAAGAGGAACGTTAGCTTGAGGCTAGTGTTCAATGGGGTCGCCAATTCACTGAAGATTACTGAAGGAGGAGCACCTACCAAAGAATGGCAACCACCATGTTTCTTTCCGAGAAATTCACTTGTCATCACAAAGGGAATTGTGCCATGAAGGGAACATGTGCAACGACAGTATTTCTCAGTGAGAATGGATCCCGCAACTCTCTAAATCCCAATGAGGAAAGTAAAGTTCCCCTTTAAGCCTTATATTCAAAAGGGTCCACAGAGCATTGATCCTATTGCTTCTTTCTCTATTTTGTAGTTGAAGTTGTTTTAGAAGGGAGATACTTGAGTTGTTTCAACTTACTACTTTCTAGAGTTTAAGAAAAGAAGCCCTTCACTTCCCATGACTCGGCATCTAGTTGGACCCAATGATGCATTGCTCTCAACACCCCGAAGACAGACGCCGTCCTTCCTGTACTTTTCTCATCCTAGTGCAGACCCGCAAGTACTAAGAGACCTGGAATGCTTCCTAGAGCTCAGGAACCACAATGAATAAGGCTACATGGATTTTGCTGCATGACAACATGTGTCATGTTAGAAGAGGAACGTTAGCTTCAGGTTAGTGGTCAAGTGGGGTCGCCAATTCACTGAAGATTACCGAAGGATGAGCACCTACCAAAGAATGGCAACCTCCAAGTTTCTTTCCTAGAAACTCACTTGTCATCACAAAGGCAATTGTGCTATGAAGAGAACATGTGCAACTAAAGAATTTCTCAGAGAGAACTGAGCCCACAACTCTCTAAATCCCAATGAGGAAAGTCAAGTTTCCCTTCAAGCCTTATTTTCCAAAGGGCCCGCAGAGCACTGACCCTGCTGTTTCCTTCTCTATTTTGTACCTCCAACGTGCTTTAGACGGGAGATACTTGAGTTGTTTCAAGTTGCCACATTCTAGAAATTTAACAAAAGAAACCCTTCACCTCCATGCCTCGGCATCTAGCTGTTCCCAAGGCTGCACTTATCACAACTCCCCAAACACACAGGCCGTCCTTCTTGTACGTTTCACAGCCTAGTGCAGATCCGATAGTACTAAGAGACCTGGAATGCTTCGTAGAGCTCAAGAACCACACTGAATAAGGCTACTTAGATTCTGCTGCATGCCAACCTCTGGCATGATACAAGAGGAACGTTAGCCTGAGGCTAGTGGTCAAAAAGGGTCGCCAATTCACTGAATTGACTGAAGGATGAGCTCCTTCCAAAGCATGGCCACCTCCAAGTTTCTTTCCTAGAAACTCACTTTTCATCACCCAGGCAATTGTGCAATGAAGGGAACTTGTGCAACTACAGTGTTTCTCAGGGAGAATTGAGCCCCCACCTCTCTAAATCCCAATGAGGAATATGAAGTTTCCCGTCAAGACTTATTTTCAAAATGGCCAGCAGAGCATCGACCTTGCTGATTCTTTCTCTAATTTGTACATCCAAGGTCATTTAGAAGGGGGATACTTGAGTTGTTTCAACTTGCAACAATCTAGAGGTTTTACCAAAGAGCCCTTAAGAGCCCCTGATTCGGCATCCAGCTTTTCCCAACGATGCATTGCTCACAAAGGCCCAAACACACAGGCCGTGCCTCTAGGACGTTTCTCATCCGAGTGCAGACCCGCCAGTACTAAGAAACCTGGAATGCTACCTAGAGCTCAAGAACCACACTGAATAACGCTACATGGATTCTGCTGCATGCCAATCTGTGGCATGATACAAGAGGAACGTTAGCTTGAGGCTAGTGTTCAATGGGGTCGCCAATTCACTGAAAATGACTGAAGGTTGAGCAGCTACCAAAGTATGGCAACGTCCAAGTTTCTTTCCGAGAAATTCACTTCTCATCACAAAGGGAACTGTGCCATGAAGGGAACATGTGCAAGTACAGTATTTCTCACTGAGAATTGATTCCGCAACTCTCTAAATCCCAATGAGGAACGTAAAGTATCCCTCTAAGCCTTATATTCAATATATATATTCCACAGAGAATTAACCCTGTTCTTTCTTTCTCTAGTTTGTAATTCCAAGGCGCTTTAGAAGGGAGATACTTGACTTGTTTCAACTTACTAATTTCTAGAGTTTAAGAAAAGAAGCCCTTCACTTCCCATGACTCGGCATCTAGCTGTTCCCAATGGCGCATTGCTCACAACTCCCCGAACGCACAGGCCGTCCTTCCTGTACTTTTCTCATCCTAGTGCAGACCCGCAAGTACTAAGAGACGTGGAATGCTTCCTAGTGTTCAAGAACCACACTGAATAAGTCTACAAGGATTCTGCTGCATGCCAACATGTGGCATGATACAAGAGGAACGTTAGCTTGAGGCTAGTGTTCAATGGGGTCGCCAATTCACTGAAGATTACTGAAGGAGGAGCACCTACCAAAGAATGGCAACCACCATGTTTCTTTCCGAGAAATTCACTTGTCATCACAAAGGGAATTGTGCCATGAAGGGAACATGTGCAACGACAGTATTTCTCAGTGAGAATGGATCCCGCAACTCTCTAAATCCCAATGAGGAAAGTAAAGTTCCCCTTTAAGCCTTATATTCAAAAGGGTCCACAGAGCATTGATCCTATTGCTTCTTTCTCTATTTTGTAGTTGAAGTTGTTTTAGAAGGGAGATACTTGAGTTGTTTCAACTTACTACTTTCTAGAGTTTAAGAAAAGAAGCCCTTCACTTCCCATGACTCGGCATCTAGTTGGACCCAATGATGCATTGCTCTCAACACCCCGAAGACAGACGCCGTCCTTCCTGTACTTTTCTCATCCTAGTGCAGACCCGCAAGTACTAAGAGACCTGGAATGCTTCCTAGAGCCCAGGATCCACAATGAATAAGGCTACATGGATTTTGCTGCATGACAACATGTGTCATGTTAGAAGAGGAACGTTAGCTTCAGGTTAGTGGTCAAGTGGGGTCGCCAATTCACTGAAGATTACTGAAGGATGAGCACCTACCAAAGAATGGCAACCTCCAAGTTTCTTTCCTAGAAACTCACTTGTCATCACAAAGGCAATTGTGCTATGAAGAGAACATGTGCAACTAAAGAATTTCTCAGAGAGAACTGAGCCCACAACTCTCTAAATCCCAATGAGGAAAGTCAAGTTTCCCTTCAAGCCTTATTTTCCAAAGGGCCCGCAGAGCACTGACCCTGCTGTTTCCTTCTCTATTTTGTACCTCCAACGTGCTTTAGACGGGAGATACTTGAGTTGTTTCAAGTTGCCACATTCTAGAAATTTAACAAAAGAAACCCTTCACCTCCATGCCTCGGCATCTAGCTGTTCCCAAGGCTGCACTTATCACAACTCCCCAAACACACAGGCCGTCCTTCTTGTACTTTTCACAGCCTAGTGCAGATCCGATAGTACTAAGAGACCTGGAATGCTTCGTAGAGCTCAAGAACCACACTGAATAAGGCTACTTAGATTCTGCTGCATGCCAACCTCTGGCATGATACAAGAGGAACGTTAGCCTGAGGCTAGTGGTCAAAAAGGGTCGTCAATTCACTGAATTGACTGAAGGATGAGCTCCTTCCAAAGCATGGCCACCTCCAAGTTTCTTTCCTAGAAACTCACTTTTCATCACACAGGCAATTGTGCAATGAAGGGAACTTGTGCAACTACAGTGTTTCTCAGGGAGAATTGAGCCCCCACCTCTCTAAATCCCAATGAGGAATATGAAGTTTCCCGTCAAGACTTATTTTCAAAATGGCCAGCAGAGCATCGACCTTGCTGATTCTTTCTCTAATTTGTACATCCAAGGTCATTTAGAAGGGGGATACTTGAGTTGTTTCAACTTGCAACAATCTAGAGGTTTTACCAAAGAGCCCTTAAGAGCCCCTGATTCGGCATCCAGCTTTTCCCAACGATGCATTGCTCACAAAGGCCCAAACACACAGGCCGTGCCTCTAGGACGTTTCTCATCCGAGTGCAGACCCGCCAGTACTAAGAAACCTGGAATGCTACCTAGAGCTCAAGAACCACACTGAATAACGCTACATGGATTCTGCTGCATGCCAATCTGTGGCATGATACAAGAGGAACGTTAGCTTGAGGCTAGTGTTCAATGGGGTCGCCAATTCACTGAAAATGACTGAAGGTTGAGCAGCTACCAAAGTATGGCAACGTCCAAGTTTCTTTCCGAGAAATTCACTTCTCATCACAAAGGGAACTGTGCCATGAAGGGAACATGTGCAACTACAGTATTTCTCACTGAGAATTGATTCCGCAACTCTCTAAATCCCAATGAGGAAAGTAAAGTATCCCTTTAAGCCTTATATTCAATATATATATTCCACAGAGAATTAACCCTGTTCTTTCTTTCTCTAGTTTGTAATTCCAAGGCGCTTTAGAAGGGAGATACTTGAGTTGTTTCAACTTACTACTTTCTAGAGTTTAAGAAAAGAAGCCCTTCACTTACCATAACTCGGCATCTAGCTGTTCCCAATGGTGCATTGCTCACAACTCCCCGAACGCACAGGCCGTCCTTCCTGTACTTTTCTCATCCTAGTGCAGACCCGCAAGTACTAAGAGACCTGGAATGCTTCCTAGAGTTCAAGAACCACACTGAATAAGTCTACAAGGATTCTGCTGCATGCCAACATGTGGCATGATACAAGAGGAACGTTAGCTTGAGGCTAGTGTGCAGTGGGGTCGCCCATTCACTGAAGATTACTGAAGGAGGAGCACCTACCAAAGAATGGCAACCACCAAGTTTCTTTCCGAGAAATTCACTTGTCATCACAAAGGGAATTGTGCCATGAAGGGAACAAGTGCAACGACAGTATTTCTCAGTGAGAATGGATCCCGCAACTCTCTAAATCCCAATGAGGAAAATAAAGTTCCCCTTTAAGCCTTATATTCAAAAGGGTCCACAGAGCATTGATCCTATTGTTTCTTTCTCTATTTTGTAGTTGAAGGTGTTTTAGAAGGGAGATACTTGAGTTGTTTCAACTTACTACTTTCTAGAGTTTAAGAAAAGAAGCCCTTCACTTCCCATGACTCGGCATCTAGTTGGACCCAATGATGCATTGCTCACAACACCCCGAAGACAGACGCCGTCCTTCCTGTACTTTTCTCATCCTAGTGCAGACCCGCAAGTACTAAGAGACCTGGAATGCTTCCTAGAGCCCAGGAACCACAATGAATAAGGCTACATGGATTTTGCTGCATGACATGTGTCATGTTAGAAGAGGAACGTTAGCTTCAGGTTAGTGGTCAAGTGGGGTCGCCAATTCACTGAAGATTACCGAAGGATGAGCACCTACCAAAGAATGGCAACCTCCAAGTTTCTTTCCTAGAAACTCACTTGTCATCACAAAGGCAATTGTGCTATGAAGAGAACATGTGCAACTAAAGAATTTCTCAGAGAGAACTGAGCCCACAACTCTCTAAATCCCAATGAGGAAAGTCAAGTTTCCCTTCAAGCCTTATTTTCCAAAGGGCCCGCAGAGCACTGACCCTGCTGTTTCCTTCTCTATTTTGTACCTCCAACGTGCTTTAGACGGGAGATACTTGAGTTGTTTCAAGTTGCCACATTCTAGAAATTTAACAAAAGAAACCCTTCACCTCCATGCCTCGGCATCTAGCTGTTCCCAAGGCTGCACTTATCACAACTCCCCAAACACACAGGCCGTCCTTCTTGTACGTTTCACAGCCTAGTGCAGATCCGATAGTACTAAGAGACCTGGAATGCTTCGTAGAGCTCAAGAACCACACTGAATAAGGCTACTTAGATTCTGCTGCATGCCAACCTCTGGCATGATACAAGAGGAACGTTAGCCTGAGGCTAGTGGTCAAAAAGGGTCGCCAATTCACTGAATTGACTGAAGGATGAGCTCCTTCCAAAGCATGGCCACCTCCAAGTTTCTTTCCTAGAAACTCACTTTTCATCACACAGGCAATTGTGCAATGAAGGGAACTTGTGCAACTACAGTGTTTCTCAGGGAGAATTGAGCCCCCACCTCTCTAAATCCCAATGAGGAATATGAAGTTTCCCGTCAAGACTTATTTTCAAAATGGCCAGCAGAGCATCGACCTTGCTGATTCTTTCTCTAATTTGTACATCCAAGGTCATTTAGAAGGGGGATACTTGAGTTGTTTCAACTTGCAACAATCTAGAGGTTTTACCAAAGAGCCCTTAAGAGCCCCTGATTCGGCATCCAGCTTTTCCCAACGATGCATTGCTCACAAAGGCCCAAACACACAGGCCGTGCCTCTAGGACGTTTCTCATCCGAGTGCAGACCCGCCAGTACTAAGAAACCTGGAATGCTACCTAGAGCTCAAGAACCACACTGAATAACGCTACATGGATTCTGCTGCATGCCAATCTGTGGCATGATACAAGAGGAACGTTAGCTTGAGGCTAGTGTTCAATGGGGTCGCCAATTCACTGAAAATGACTGAAGGTTGAGCAGCTACCAAAGTATGGCAACGTCCAAGTTTCTTTCCGAGAAATTCACTTCTCATCACAAAGGGAACTGTGCCATGAAGGGAACATGTGCAACTACAGTATTTCTCACTGAGAATTGATTCCGCAACTCTCTAAATCCCAATGAGGAAAGTAAAGTATCCCTTTAAGCCTTATATTCAATATATATATTCCACAGAGAATTAACCCTGTTCTTTCTTTCTCTAGTTTGTAATTCCAAGGCGCTTTAGAAGGGAGATACTTGAGTTGTTTCAACTTACTACTTTCTAGAGTTTAAGAGAAGAAGCCCTTCACTTCCCATGACTCTGCATCTAGCTGTTCCCAATGGTGCATTGCTCACAACTCCCCGAACGCACAGGCCGTCCTTCCTGTACTTTTCTCATCCTAGTGCAGACCCGCAAGTACTAAGAGACCTGGAATGCTTCCTAGAGTTCAAGAACCACACTGAATAAGTCTACAAGGATTCTGCTGCATGCCAACATGTGGCATGATACAAGAGGAACGTTAGCTTGAGGCTAGTGTTCAATGGGGTCGCCAATTCACCCAAGATTACTGAAGGAGGAGCACCTACCAAAGAATGGCAACGTCCAAGTTTCTTTCCGAGAAATTCACTTCTCATCACAAAGGGAACTGTGCCATGAAGGGAACAAGTGCAACGACAGTATTTCTCAGTGAGAATGGATCCCGCAACTCTCTAAATCCCAATGAGGAAAATAAAGTTCCCCTTTAAGCCTTATATTCAAAAGGGTCCACAGAGCATTGATCCTATTGTTTCTTTCTCTATTTTGTAGTTGAAGGTGTTTTAGAAGGGAGATACTTGAGTTGTTTCAAATTACTACTTTCTAGAGTTTAAGAAAAGAAGCCCTTCACTTCCCATGACTCGGCATCTAGTTGTACCCAATGATGCATTGCTCACAACACCCCGAAGACAGACGCCGTCCTTCCTGTACTTTTCTCATCCTAGTGCAGACCCGCAAGTACTAAGAGACCTGGAATGCTTCCTAGAGCCCAGGAACCACAATGAATAAGGCTACATGGATTTTGCTGCATGACAACATGTGTCATGTTAGAAGAGGAACGTTAGCTTCAGGTTAGTGGTCAAGTGGGGTCGCCAATTCACTGAAGATTACCGAAGGATGAGCACCTACCAAAGAATGGCAACCTCCAAGTTTCTTTCCTAGAAACTCAGTTGTCATCACAAAGGCAATTGTGCTATGAAGAGAACATGTGCAACAAAGAATTTCTCAGAGAGAACTGAGCCCACAACTCTCTAAATCCCAATGAGGAAAGTCAAGTTTCCCTTCAAGCCTTATTTTCCAAAGGGCCCGCAGAGCACTGACCCTGCTGTTTCCTTCTCTATTTTGTACCTCCAACGTGCTTTAGACGGGAGATACTTGAGTTGTTTCAAGTTGCCACATTCTAGAAATTTAACAAAAGAAACCCTTCACCTCCATGCCTCGGCATCTAGCTGTTCCCAAGGCTGCACTTATCACAACTCCCCAAACACACAGGCCGTCCTTCTTGTACGTTTCACAGCCTAGTGCAGATCCGATAGTACTAAGAGACCTGGAATGCTTCGTAGAGCTCTAGAACCACACTGAATAAGGCTACTTAGATTCTGCTGCATGCCAACCTCTGGCATGATACAAGAGGAACGTTAGCCTGAGGCTAGTGGTCAAAAAGGGTCGCCAATTCACTGAATTGACTGAAGGATGAGCTCCTTCCAAAGCATGGCCACCTCCAAGTTTCTTTCCTAGAAACTCACTTTTCATCACACAGGCAATTGTGCAATGAAGGGAACTTGTGCAACTACAGTGTTTCTCAGGGAGAATTGAGCCCCCACCTCTCTAAATCCCAATGAGGAATATGAAGTTTCCCGTCAAGACTTATTTTCAAAATGGCCAGCAGAGCATCGACCTTGCTGATTCTTTCTCTAATTTGTACATCCAAGGTCATTTAGAAGGGGGATACTTGAGTTGTTTCAACTTGCAACAATCTAGAGGTTTTACCAAAGAGCCCTTAAGAGCCCCTGATTCGGCATCCAGCTTTTCCCAACGATGCATTGCTCACAAAGGCCCAAACACACAGGCCGTGCCTCTAGGACGTTTCTCATCCGAGTGCAGACCCGCCAGTACTAAGAAACCTGGAATGCTACCTAGAGCTCAAGAACCACACTGAATAACGCTACATGGATTCTGCTGCATGCCAATCTGTGTCATGATACAAGAGGAACGTTAGCTTGAGGCTAGTGTTCAATGGGGTCGCCAATTCACTGAAAATGACGGAAGGTTGAGCAGCTACCAAAGTATGGCAACGTCCAAGTTTCTTTCCGAGAAATTCACTTCTCATCACAAAGGGAACTGTGCCATGAAGGGAACATGTGCAACTACAGTATTTCTCACTGAGAATTGATTCCGCAACTCTCTAAATCCCAATGAGGAAAGTAAAGTATCCCTTTAAGCCTTATATTCAATATATATATTCCACAGAGAATTAACCCTGTTCTTTCTTTCTCTAGTTTGTAATTCCAAGGCGCTTTAGAAGGGAGATACTTGAGTTGTTTCCACTTACTACTTTCTAGAGTTTAAGAAAAGAAGCCCTTCACTTACCATGACTCGGCATCTAGCTGTTCCCAATGGCGCATTGCTCACAACTCCCCGAAGGCACAGGCCGTCCTTCCTGTACTCTTCTCATCCTAGTGCAGACCCGCAAGTACTAAGAGACGTGGAATGCTTCCTAGAGTTCAAGAACCACACTGAATAAGACTACAAGGATTCTGCTGCATGCCAACATGTGGCATGATACAAGAGGAACGTTAGCTTGAGGCTAGTGTTCAGTGGGGTCGCCCATTCACTGAAGATTACTGAAGGAGGAGCACCTACCAAAGAATGGCAACCACCAAGTTTCTTTCCGAGAAATTCACTTGTCATCACAAAGGGAATTGTGCCATGAAGGGAACAAGTGCAACGACAGTATTTCTCAGTGAGAATGGATCCCGCAACTCTCTAAATCCCAATGAGGAAAATAAAGTTCCCCTTTAAGCCTTATATTCAAAAGGGTCCACAGAGCATTGATCCTATTGTTTCTTTCTCTATTTTGTAGTTGAAGGTGTTTTAGAAGGGAGATACTTGAGTTGTTTCAACTTACTACTTTCTAGAGTTTAAGAAAAGAAGCCCTTCACTTCCCATGACTCGGCATCTAGTTGTACCCAATGATGCATTGCTCACAACACCCCGAAGACAGACGCCGTCCTTCCTGTACTTTTCTCATCCTAGTGCAGACCCGCAAGTACTAAGAGACCTGGAATGCTTCCTAGAGCCCAGGAACCACAATGAATAAGGCTACATGGATTTTGCTGCATGACATGTGTCATGTTAGAAGAGGAACATTAGCTTCAGGTTAGTGGTCAAGTGGGGTCACCAATTCACTGAAGATTACCGAAGGATGAGCACCTACCAAAGAATGGCAACCTCCAAGTTTCTTTCCTAGAAACTCACTTGTCATCACAAAGGCAATTGTGCTATGAAGAGAACATGTGCAACTAAAGAATTTCTCAGAGAGAACTGAGCCCACAACTCTCTAAATCCCAATGAGGAAAGTCAAGTTTCCCTTCAAGCCTTATTTTCCAAAGGGCCCGCAGAGCACTGACCCTGCTGTTTCCTTCTCTATTTTGTACCTCCAACGTGCTTTAGACGGGAGATACTTGAGTTGTTTCAAGTTGCCACATTCTAGAAATTTAACAAAAGAAACCCTTCACCTCCATGCCTCGGCATCTAGCTGTTCCCAAGGCTGCACTTATCACAACTCCCCAAACACACAGGCCGTCCTTCTTGTACGTTTCACAGCCTAGTGCAGATCCGATAGTACGAAGAGACCTGGAATGCTTCGTAGAGCTCAAGAACCACACTGAATAAGGCTACTTAGATTCTGCTGCATGCCAACCTCTGGCATGATACAAGAGGAACGTTAGCCTGAGGCTAGTGGTCAAAAAGGGTCGCCAATTCACTGAATTGACTGAAGGATGAGCTCCTTGCAAAGCATGGCCACCTCCAAGTTTCTTTCCTAGAAACTCACTTTTCATCACACAGGCAATTGTGCAATGAAGGGAACTTGTGCAACTACAGTGTTTCTCAGGGAGAATTGAGCCCCCACCTCTCTAAATCCCAATGAGGAATATGAAGTTTCCCGTCAAGACTTATTTTCAAAATGGCCAGCAGAGCATCGACCTTGCTGATTCTTTCTCTAATTTGTACATCCAAGGTCATTTAGAAGGGGGATACTTGAGTTGTTTCAACTTGCAACAATCTAGAGGTTTTACCAAAGAGCCCTTAAGAGCCCCTGATTCGGCATCCAGCTTTTCCCAACGATGCATTGCTCACAAAGGCCCAAACACACAGGCCGTGCCTCTAGGACGTTTCTCATCCGAGTGCAGACCCGCCAGTACTAAGAAACCTGGAATGCTACCTAGAGCTCAAGAACCACACTGAATAACGCTACATGGATTCTGCTGCATGCCAATCTGTGGCATGATACAAGAGGAACGTTAGCTTGAGGCTAGTGTTCAATGGGGTCGCCAATTCACTGAAAATGACTGAAGGTTGAGCAGCTACCAAAGTATGGCAACGTCCAAGTTTCTTTCCGAGAAATTCACTTCTCATCACAAAGGGAACTGTGCCATGAAGGGAACATGTGCAACTACAGTATTTCTCACTGAGAATTGATTCCGCAACTCTCTAAATCCCAATGAGGAAAGTAAAGTATCCCTTTAAGCCTTATATTCAATATATATATTCCACAGAGAATTAACCCTGTTCTTTCTTTCTCTAGTTTGTAATTCCAAGGCGCTTTAGAAGGGAGATACTTGAGTTGTTTCAACTTACTACTTTCTAGAGTTTAAGAGAAGAAGCCCTTCACTTCCCATGACTCTGCATCTAGCTGTTCCCAATGGTGCATTGCTCACAACTCCCCGAACGCACAGGCCGTCCTTCCTGTACTTTTCTCATCCTAGTGCAGACCCGCAAGTACTAAGAGACCTGGAATGCTTCCTAGAGTTCAAGAACCACACTGAATAAGTCTACAAGGATTCTGCTGCATGCCAACATGTGGCATGATACAAGAGGAACGTTAGCTTGAGGCTAGTGTTCAATGGGGTCGCCAATTCACCCAAGATTACTGAAGGAGGAGCACCTACCAAAGAATGGCAACGTCCAAGTTTTTTTCCGAGAAATTCACTTGTCATCACAAAGGGAATTGTGCCATGAAGGGAACAAGTGCAACGACAGTATTTCTCAGTGAGAATGGATCCCGCAACTCTCTAAATCCCAATGAGGAAAATAAAGTTCCCCTTTAAGCCTTATATTCAAAAGGGTCCACAGAGCATTGATCCTATTGTTTCTTTCTCTATTTTGTAGTTGAAGGTGTTTTAGAAGGGAGATACTTGAGTTGTTTCAACTTCCTACTTTCTAGAGTTTAAGAAAAGAAGCCCTTCACTTCCCATGACTCGGCATCTAGTTGTACCCAATGATGCATTGCTCACAACACCCCGAAGACAGACGCCGTCCTTCCTGTACTTTTCTCATCCTAGTGCAGACCCGCAAGTACTAAGAGACCTGGAATGCTTCCTAGAGCCCAGGAACCACAATGAATAAGGCTACATGGATTTTGCTGCATGACAACATGTGTCATGTTAGAAGAGGAACGTTAGCTTCAGGTTAGTGGTCAAGTGGGGTCGCCAATTCACTGAAGATTACCGAAGGATGAGCACCTACCAAGGAATGGCAACCTCCAAGTTTCTTTCCTAGAAACTCACTTGTCATCACAAAGGCAATTGTGCTATGAAGAGAACATGTGCAACAAAGAATTTCTCAGAGAGAACTGAGCCCACAACTCTCTAAATCCCAATGAGGAAAGTCAAGTTTCCCTTCAAGCCTTATTTTCCAAAGGGCCCGCAGAGCACTGACCCTGCTGTTTCCTTCTCTATTTTGTACCTCCAACGTGCTTTAGACGGGAGATATTTGAGTTGTTTCAAGTTGCCACATTCTAGAAATTTAACAAAAGAAACGCTTCACCTCCATGCCTCGGCATCTAGCTGTTCCCAAGGCTGCACTTATCACAACTCCCCAAACACACAGGCCGTCCTTCTTGTACGTTTCACAGCCTAGTGCAGATCCGATAGTACTAAGAGACCTGGAATGCTTCGTAGAGCTCAAGAACCACACTGAATAAGGCTACTTAGATTCTGCTGCATGCCAACCTCTGGCATGATACAAGAGGAACGTTAGCCTGAGGCTAGTGGTCAAAAAGGGTCGCCAATTCACTGAATTGACTGAAGGATGAGCTCCTTCCAAAGCATGGCCACTGCCAAGTTTCTTTCCTAGAAACTCACTTTTCATCACACAGGCAATTGTGCAATGAAGGGAACTTGTGCAACTACAGTGTTTCTCAGGGAGAATTGAGCCCCCACCTCTCTAAATCCCAATGAGGAATATGAAGTTTCCCGTCAAGACTTATTTTCAAAATGGCCAGCAGAGCATCGACCTTGCTGATTCTTTCTCTAATTTGTACATCCAAGGTCATTTAGAAGGGGGATACTTGAGTTGTTTCAACTTGCAACAATCTAGAGGTTTTACCAAAGAGCCCTTAAGAGCCCCTGATTCGGCATCCAGCTTTTCCCAACGATGCATTGCTCACAAAGGCCCAAACACACAGGCCGTGCCTCTAGGACGTTTCTCATCCGAGTGCAGACCCGCCAGTACTAAGAAACCTGGAATGCTACCTAGAGCTCAAGAACCACACTGAATAACGCTACATGGATTCTGCTGCATGCCAATCTGTGGCATGATACAAGAGGAACGTTAGCTTGAGGCTAGTGTTCAATGGGGTCGCCAATTCACTGAAAATGACTGAAGGTTGAGCAGCTACCAAAGTATGGCAACGTCCAAGTTTCTTTCCGAGAAATTCACTTCTCATCACAAAGGGAACTGTGCCATGAAGGGAACATGTGCAACTACAGTATTTCTCACTGAGAATTGATTCCGCAACTCTCTAAATCCCAATGAGGAAAGTAAAGTATCCCTTTAAGCCTTATATTCAATATATATATTCCACAGAGAATTAACCCTGTTCTTTCTTTCTCTACTTTGTAATTCCAAGGCGCTTTAGAAGGGAGATACTTGAGTTGTTTCAACTTACTACTTTCTAGAGTTTAAGAGAAGAAGCCCTTCACTTCCCATGACTCTGCATCTAGCTGTTCCCAATGGTGCATTGCTCACAACTCCCCGAACGCACAGGCCGTCCTTCCTGTACTTTTCTCATCCTAGTGCAGACCCGCAAGTACTAAGAGACCTGGAATGCTTCCTAGAGTTCAAGAACCACACTGAATAAGTCTACAAGGATTCTGCTGCATGCCAACATGTGGCATGATACAAGAGGAACGTTAGCTTGAGGCTAGTGTTCAATGGGGTCGCCAATTCACCCAAGATTACTGAAAGAGGAGCACCTACCAAAGAATGACAACGTCCAAGTTTTTTTCCGAGAAATTCACTTGTCATCACAAAGGGAATTGTGCCATGAAGGGAACATGTGCAACGACAGTATTTCTCAGTGAGAATGGATCCCGCAACTCTCTAAATCCCAATGAGGAAAATAAAGTTCCCCTTTAAGCCTTATATTCAAAAGGGTCCACAGAGCATTCATCCTATTGTTTCTTTCTCTATTTTGTAGTTGAAGGTGTTTTAGAAGGGAGATACTTGAGTTGTTTCAAATTACTACTTTCTAGAGTTTAAGAAAAGAAGCCCTTCACTTCCCATGACTCGGCATCTAGTTGTACCCAATGATGCATTGCTCACAACACCCCGAAGACAGACGCCGTCCTTCCTGTACTTTTCTCATCCTAGTGCAGACCCGCAAGTACTAAGAGACCTGGAATGCTTCCTAGAGCCCAGGAACCACAATGAATAAGGCTACATGGATTTTGCTGCATGACAACATGTGTCATGTTAGAAGAGGAACGTTAGCTTCAGGTTAGTGGTCAAGTGGGGTCGCCAATTCACTGAAGATTACCGAAGGATGAGCACCTACCAAAGAATGGCAACCTCCAAGTTTCTTTCCTAGAAACTCAGTTGTCATCACAAAGGCAATTGTGCTATGAAGAGAACATGTGCAACAAAGAATTTCTCAGAGAGAACTGAGCCCACAACTCTCTAAATCCCAATGAGGAAAGTCAAGTTTCCCTTCAAGCCTTATTTTCCAAAGGGCCCGCAGAGCACTGACCCTGCTGTTTCCTTCTCTATTTTGTACCTCCAACGTGCTTTAGACGGGAGATACTTGAGTTGTTTCAAGTTGCCACATTCTAGAAATTTAACAAAAGAAACCCTTCACCTCCATGCCTCGGCATCTAGCTGTTCCCAAGGCTGCACTTATCACAACTCCCCAAACACACAGGCCGTCCTTCTTGTACGTTTCACAGCCTAGTGCAGATCCGATAGTACTAAGAGACCTGGAATGCTTCGTAGAGCTCTAGAACCACACTGAATAAGGCTACTTAGATTCTGCTGCATGCCAACCTCTGGCATGATACAAGAGGAACGTTAGCCTGAGGCTAGTGGTCAAAAAGGGTCGCCAATTCACTGAATTGACTGAAGGATGAGCTTCTTCCAAAGCATGGCCACCTCCAAGTTTCTTTCCTAGAAACTCACTTTTCATCACACAGGCAATTGTGCAATGAAGGGAACTTGTGCAACTACAGTGTTTCTCAGGGAGAATTGAGCCCCCACCTCTCTAAATCCCAATGAGGAATATGAAGTTTCCCGTCAAGACTTATTTTCAAAATGGCCAGCAGAGCATCGACCTTGCTGATTCTTTCTCTAATTTGTACATCCAAGGTCATTTAGAAGGGGGATACTTGAGTTGTTTCAACTTGCAACAATCTAGAGGTTTTACCAAAGAGCCCTTAAGAGCCCCTGATTCGGCATCCAGCTTTTCCCAACGATGCATTGCTCACAAAGGCCCAAACACACAGGCCGTGCCTCTAGGACGTTTCTCATCCGAGTGCAGACCCGCCAGTACTAAGAAACCTGGAATGCTACCTAGAGCTCAAGAACCACACTGAATAACGCTACATGGATTCTGCTGCATGCCAATCTGTGGCATGATACAAGAGGAACGTTAGCTTGAGGCTAGTGTTCAATGGGGTCGCCAATTCACTGAAAATGACTGAAGGTTGAGCAGCTACCAAAGTATGGCAACGTCCAAGTTTCTTTCCGAGAAATTCACTTCTCATCACAAAGGGAACTGTGCCATGAAGGGAACATGTGCAACTACAGTATTTCTCACTGAGAATTGATTCCGCAACTCTCTAAATCCCAATGAGGAAAGTAAAGTATCCCTTTAAGCCTTATATTCAATATATATATTCCACAGAGAATTAACCCTGTTCTTTCTTTCTCTAGTTTGTAATTCCAAGGCGCTTTAGAAGGGAGATACTTGAGTTGTTTCCACTTACTACTTTCTAGAGTTTAAGAAAAGAAGCCCTTCACTTACCATGACTCGGCATCTAGCTGTTCCCAATGGTGCATTGCTCACAACTCCCCGAACGCACAGGCCGTCCTTCCTGTACTTTTCTCATCCTAGTGCAGACCCGCAAGTACTAAGAGACGTGGAATGCTTCCTAGAGTTCAAGAACCACACTGAATAAGTCTACAAGGATTCTGCTGCATGCCAACATGTGGCATGATACAAGAGGAACGTTAGCTTGAGGCTAGTGTTCAGTGGGGTCGCCCATTCACTGAAGATTACTGAAGGAGGAGCACCTACCAAAGAATGGCAACCACCAAGTTTCTTTCCGAGAAATTCACTTGTCATCACAAAGGGAATTGTGCCATGAAGGGAACAAGTGCAACGACAGTATTTCTCAGTGAGAATGGATCCCGCAACTCTCTAAATCCCAATGAGGAAAATAAAGTTCCCCTTTAAGCCTTATATTCAAAAGGGTCCACAGAGCATTGATCCTATTGTTTCTTTCTCTATTTTGTAGTTGAAGGTGTTTTAGAAGGGAGATACTTGAGTTGTTTCAACTTACTACTTTCTAGAGTTTAAGAAAAGAAGCCCTTCACTTCCCATGACTCGGCATCTAGTTGTACCCAATGATGCATTGCTCACAACACCCCGAAGACAGACGCCGTCCTTCCTGTACTTTTCTCATCCTAGTGCAGACCCGCAAGTACTAAGAGACCTGGAATGCTTCCTAGAGCCCAGGAACCACAATGAATAAGGCTACATGGATTTTGCTGCATGACATGTGTCATGTTAGAAGAGGAACATTAGCTTCAGGTTAGTGGTCAAGTGGGGTCGCCAATTCACTGAAGATTACCGAAGGATGAGCACCTACCAAAGAATGGCAACCTCCAAGTTTCTTTCCTAGAAACTCACTTGTCATCACAAAGGCAATTGTGCTATGAAGAGAACATGTGCAACTAAAGAATTTCTCAGAGAGAACTGAGCCCACAACTCTCTAAATCCCAATGAGGAAAGTCAAGTTTCCCTTCAAGCCTTATTTTCCAAAGGGCCCGCAGAGCACTGACCCTGCTGTTTCCTTCTCTATTTTGTACCTCCAACGTGCTTTAGACGGGAGATACTTGAGTTGTTTCAAGTTGCCACATTCTAGAAATTTAACAAAAGAAACCCTTCACCTCCATGCCTCGGCATCTAGCTGTTCCCAAGGCTGCACTTATCACAACTCCCCAAACACACAGGCCGTCCTTCTTGTACGTTTCACAGCCTAGTGCAGATCCGATAGTACTAAGAGACCTGGAATGCTTCGTAGAGCTCAAGAACCACACTGAATAAGGCTACTTAGATTCTGCTGCATGCCAACCTCTGGCATGATACAAGAGGAACGTTAGCCTGAGGCTAGTGGTCAAAAAGGGTCGCCAATTCACTGAATTGACTGAAGGATGAGCTCCTTGCAAAGCATGGCCACCTCCAAGTTTCTTTCCTAGAAACTCACTTTTCATCACACAGGCAATTGTGCAATGAAGGGAACTTGTGCAACTACAGTGTTTCTCAGGGAGAATTGAGCCCCCACCTCTCTAAATCCCAATGAGGAATATGAAGTTTCCCGTCAAGACTTATTTTCAAAATGGCCAGCAGAGCATCGACCTTGCTGATTCTTTCTCTAATTTGTACATCCAAGGTCATTTAGAAGGGGGATACTTGAGTTGTTTCAACTTGCAACAATCTAGAGGTTTTACCAAAGAGCCCTTAAGAGCCCCTGATTCGGCATCCAGCTTTTCCCAATGATGCATTGCTCACAAAGGCCCAAACACACAGGCCGTGCCTCTAGGACGTTTCTCATCCGAGTGCAGACCCGCCAGTACTAAGAAACCTGGAATGCTACCTAGAGCTCAAGAACCACACTGAATAACGCTACATGGATTCTGCTGCATGCCAATCTGTGGCATGATACAAGAGGAACGTTAGCTTGAGGCTAGTGTTCAATGGGGTCGCCAATTCACTGAAAATTACTGAAGGTTGAGCAGCTACCAAAGTATGGCAACGTCCAAGTTTCTTTCCGAGAAATTCACTTCTCATCACAAAGGGAACTGTGCCATGAAGGGAACATGTGCAACTACAGTATTTCTCACTGAGAATTGATTCCGCAACTCTCTAAATCCCAATGAGGAAAGTAAAGTATCCCTTTAAGCCTTATATTCAATATATATATTCCACAGAGAATTAACCCTGTTCTTTCTTTCTCTAGTTTGTAATTCCAAGGCGCTTTAGAAGGGAGATACTTGAGTTGTTTCAACTTACTACTTTCTAGAGTTTAAGAGAAGAAGCCCTTCACTTCCCATGACTCTGCATCTAGCTGTTCCCAATGGTGCATTGCTCACAACTCCCCGAACGCACAGGCCGTCCTTCCTGTACTTTTCTCATCCTAGTGCAGACCCGCAAGTACTAAGAGACCTGGAATGCTTCCTAGAGTTCAAGAACCACACTGAATAAGTCTACAAGGATTCTGCTGCATGCCAACATGTGGCATGATACAAGAGGAACGTTAGCTTGAGGCTAGTGTTCAATGGGGTCGCCAATTCACCCAAGATTACTGAAGGAGGAGCACCTACCAAAGAATGGCAACGTCCAAGTTTTTTTCCGAGAAATTCACTTGTCATCACAAAGGGAATTGTGCCATGAAGGGAACAAGTGCAACGACAGTATTTCTCAGTGAGAATGGATCCCGCAACTCTCTAAATCCCAATGAGGAAAATAAAGTTCCCCTTTAAGCCTTATATTCAAAAGGGTCCACAGAGCATTGATCCTATTGTTTCTTTCTCTATTTTGTAGTTGAAGGTGTTTTAGAAGGGAGATACTTGAGTTGTTTCAACTTCCTACTTTCTAGAGTTTAAGAAAAGAAGCCCTTCACTTCCCATGACTCGGCATCTAGTTGTACCCAATGATGCATTGCTCACAACACCCCGAAGACAGACGCCGTCCTTCCTGTACTTTTCTCATCCTAGTGCAGACCCGCAAGTACTAAGAGACCTGGAATGCTTCCTAGAGCCCAGGAACCACAATGAATAAGGCTACATGGATTTTGCTGCATGACAACATGTGTCATGTTAGAAGAGGAACGTTAGCTTCAGGTTAGTGGTCAAGTGGGGTCGCCAATTCACTGAAGATTACCGAAGGATGAGCACCTACCAAAGAATGGCAACCTCCAAGTTTCTTTCCTAGAAACTCACTTGTCATCACAAAGGCAATTGTGCTATGAAGAGAACATGTGCAACTAAAGAATTTCTCAGAGAGAACTGAGCCCACAACTCTCTAAATCCCAATGAGGAAAGTCAAGTTTCCCTTCAAGCCTTATTTTCCAAAGGGCCCGCAGAGCACTGACCCTGCTGTTTCCTTCTCTATTTTGTACCTCCAACGTGCTTTAGACGGGAGATACTTGAGTCGTTTCAAGTTGCCACCTTCTAGAAATTTAACAAAAGAAACCCTTCACCTCCATGCCTCGGCATCTAGCTGTTCCCAAGGCTGCACTTATCACAACTCCCCAAACACACAGACCATCCTTCTTGTACGTTTCACAGCCTAGTGCAGATCCGATAGTACTAAGAGACCTGGAATGCTTCGTAGAGCTCAAGAACCACACTGAATAAGGCTACTTAGATTCTGCTGCATGCCAACCTCTGGCATGATACAAGAGGAACGTTAGCCTGAGGCTAGTGGTCAAAAAGGGTCGCCAATTCACTGAATTGACTGAAGGATGAGCTCCTTCCAAAGTATGGCCACCTCCAAGTTTCTTTCCTAGAAACTCACTTTTCATCACACAGGCAATTGTGCAATGAAGGGAACTTGTGCAACTACAGTGTTTCTCAGGGAGAATTGAGCCCCCACCTCTCTAAATCCCAATGAGGAATATGAAGTTTCCCGTCAAGACTTATTTTCAAAATGGCCAGCAGAGCATCGACCTTGCTGATTCTTTCTCTAATTTGTACATCCAAGGTCATTTAGAAGGGGGATACTTGAGTTGTTTCCACTTGCAACAATCTAGAGGTTTTACCAAAGAGCCCTTAAGAGCCCCTGATTCGGCATCCAGCTTTTCCCAACGATGCATTGCTCACAAAGGCCCAAACACACAGGCCGTGCCTCTAGGACGTTTCTCATCCGAGTGCAGACCCGCCAGTACGAAGAAACCTGGAATGCTACCTAGAGCTCAAGAACCACACTGAATAACGCTACATGGATTCTGCTGCATGCCAATCTGTGGCATGATACAAGAGGAACGTTAGCTTGAGGCTAGTGTTCAATGGGGTCGCCAATTCACTGAAAATGACTGAAGGTTGAGCAGCTACCAAAGTATGGCAACGTCCAAGTTTCTTTCCGAGAAATTCACTTCTCATCACAAAGGGAACTGTGCCATGAAGGGAACATGTGCAAATACAGTATTTCTCACTGAGAATTGATTCCGCAACTCTCTAAAACCCAATGAGGAAAGTAAAGTATCCCTTTAAGCCTTATATTCAATATATATATTCCACAGAGAATTAACCCTGTTCTTTCTTTCTCTAGTTTGTAATTCCAAGGCGCTTTAGAAGGGAGATACTTGAGTTGTTTCAACTTACTACTTTCTAGAGTTTAAGAGAAGAAGCCCTTCACTTCCCATGACTCGGCATCTAGCTGTTCCCAATGGTGCATTGCTCACAACACCCCGAAGGCACAGGCCGTCCTTCCTGTACTTTTCTCATGCTAGTGCAGTCCCGCAAGTACTAAGAGACCTGGAATGCTTCCTAGAGTTCAAGAACCACACTGAATAAGTCTACAAGGATTCTGCTGCATGCCAACATGTGGCATGATACAAGAGGAACGTTAGCTTGAGGCTAGTGTTCAATGGGGTCGCCAATTCACTGAAGATTACTGAAGGAGGAGCACCGACCAAAGAATGGCAACCACCAAGTTTCTTTCCGAGAAATTCACTTGTCATCACAAAGGGAATTGTGCCATGAAGGGAACATGTGCAACGACAGTATTTCTCAGTGAGAATGGATCCCGCAGCTCTCTAAATCCCAATGAGGAAAACAAAGTTCCCCTTTAAGCCTTATATTCAAAACGGTCCACAGAGCATTGATCCTATTGTTTCTTTCTCTATTTTGTAGTTGAATGTGTTTTAGAAGGGAGATACTTGAGTTGTTTCAACTTACTACTTTCTAGAGTTTAAGAAAAGAAGCCCTTCACTTCCCGTGACTCGGCATCTAGTTGTACCCAATGATGCATTGCTCACAACACCCCGAAGACAGACGCCGTCCTTCCTGTACTTTTCTCATCCTAGTGCAGACCCGCAAGTACTAAGAGACCTGGAATGCTTCCTAGAACCCAGGAACCACAATGAATAAGGCTACATGGATTTTGCTGCATGACAACATGTGTCATGTTAGAAGAGGAACGTTAGCTTCAGGTTAGTGGTCAAATGGGGTCGCCAATTCACTGAAGATTACCGAAGGATGAGCACCTACCAAAGAATGGCAACCTCCAAGTTTCTTTCCTAGAAACTCACTTGTCATCACAAAGGCAATTGTGCTATGAAGAGAACATGTGCAACTAAAGAATTTCTCAGAGAGAACTGAGCCCACAACTCTCTAAATCCCAATGAGGAAAGTCAAGTTTCCCTTCAAGCCTTATTTTCCAAAGGGCCCGCAGAGCACTGACCCTGCTGTTTCCTTCTCTATTTTGTACCTCCAACGTGCTTTAGACGGGAGATACTTGAGTCGTTTCAAGTTGCCACATTCTAGAAATTTAACAAAAGAAACCCTTCACCTCCATGCCTCGGCATCTAGCTGTTCCCAAGGCTGCACTTATCACAACTCCCCAAACACACAGGCCGTCCTTCTTGTACGTTTCACAGCCTAGTGCAGATCCGATAGTACTAAGAGACCTGGAATGCTTCGTAGACCTCAAGAACCACACTGCATAAGGCTACTTAGATTCTGCTGCATGCCAAGCTGTGGCATGATACAAGAGGAACGTTAGCCTGAGGCTAGTGGTCAAAAAGGGTCGCCAATTCACTGAATTGACTGAAGGATGAGCTCCTTCCAAAGCATGGCCACCTCCAAGTTTCTTTCCTAGAAACTCACTTTTCATCACAAAGGCAATTCTGCAATGAAGGGAACTTGTGCAACTACAGTGTTTCTCAGGGAGAATTGAGCTCCCACCTCTCTAAATCCCAATGAGGAATATGAAGTTTCCCATCAAGACTTATTTTCAAAATGGCCAGCAGAGCATCGACCTTGCTGATTCTTTCTCTAATTTGTACATCCAAGGTCATTTAGAAGGCGGATACTTGAGTTGTTTCCACTTGCAACAATCTAGAGGTTCTACCAAAGAGCCCTTAAGAGCCCCTGATTCGGCATCCAGCTCTTCACAACGATGCATTGCTCACAAAGGCCCAAACACACAGGCCATGCCTCTAGGACGTTTCTCATCCGAGTGCAGACCCGCCAGTACTAAGAAACCTGGAATGCTACCTAGAGCTCAAGAACCACACTGAATAACGCTACATGGATTCTGCTGCATGCCAACATGTGGAATGATACAAGAGGAACGTTAGCTTGAGGCTAGTGTTCAATGGGGTCGCCAATTCACTGAAAATTACTGAAGGTTGAGCAGCTACCAAAGTATGGCAACGTCCAAGTTTCTTTCCGAGAAATTCACTTCTCATCACAAAGGGAACTGTGCCATGTAGGGAACATATGCAACTACAGTATTTCTCACTGAGAATTGATTCCGCAACTCTCTAAATGCCAATGAGGAAAGTAAAGTATCCCTTTAAGCCTTATATTCAATATATATATTCCACAGAGAATTAACCCTGTTCTTTCTTTCTCTAGTTTGTAATTCCAAGGCGCTTTAGAAGGGAGATACTTGAGTTGTTTCAACTTACTACTTTCTAGAGTTTAAGAAAAGAAGCCCTTCACATCCCATGACTCGGCATCTAGCTGTTCCCAATGGTGCATTGCTCACAACTCCCCGAACGCACAGGCCGTCCTTCCTGTACTTTTCTCATGCTAGTGCAGACCTGCAAGTACTAAGAGACCTGGAATGCTTCCTAGAGTTCAAGAACCACACTGAATAAGTCTACAAGGATTCTGCTGCATGCCAACATGTGGCATGATACAAGAGGAACGTTAGCTTGAGGCTAGTGTTCAATGGGGTCGCCAATTCACCCAAGATTACTGAAGGAGGAGCACCTACCAAAGAATGGCAACGTCCAAGTTTCTTTCCGAGAAATTCACTTCTCATCACAAAGGGAACTGTGCCATGAAGGGAACAAGTGCAACGACAGTATTTCTCAGTGAGAATGGATCCCGCAACTCTCTAAATCCCAATGAGGAAAATAAAGTTCCCCTTTAAGCCTTATATTCAAAAGGGTCCACAGAGCATTGATCCTATTGTTTCTTTCTCTATTTTGTAGTTGAAGGTGTTTTAGAAGGGAGATACTTGAGTTGTTTCAAATTACTACTTTCTAGAGTTTAAGAAAAGAAGCCCTTCACTTCCCATGACTCGGCATCTAGTTGTACCCAATGATGCATTGCTCACAACACCCCGAAGACAGACGCCGTCCTTCCTGTACTTTTCTCATCCTAGTGCAGACCCGCAAGTACTAAGAGACCTGGAATGCTTCCTAGAGCCCAGGAACCACAATGAATAAGGCTACATGGATTTTGCTGCATGACAACATGTGTCATGTTAGAAGAGGAACGTTAGCTTCAGGTTAGTGGTCAAGTGGGGTCGCCAATTCACTGAAGATTACCGAAGGATGAGCACCTACCAAAGAATGGCAACCTCCAAGTTTCTTTCCTAGAAACTCAGTTGTCATCACAAAGGCAATTGTGCTATGAAGAGAACATGTGCAACAAAGAATTTCTCAGAGAGAACTGAGCCCACAACTCTCTAAATCCCAATGAGGAAAGTCAAGTTTCCCTTCAAGCCTTATTTTCCAAAGGGCCCGCAGAGCACTGACCCTGCTGTTTCCTTCTCTATTTTGTACCTCCAACGTGCTTTAGACGGGAGATACTTGAGTTGTTTCAAGTTGCCACATTCTAGAAATTTAACAAAAGAAACCCTTCACCTCCATGCCTCGGCATCTAGCTGTTCCCAAGGCTGCACTTATCACAACTCCCCAAACACACAGGCCGTCCTTCTTGTACGTTTCACAGCCTAGTGCAGATCCGATAGTACTAAGAGACCTGGAATGCTTCGTAGAGCTCTAGAACCACACTGAATAAGGCTACTTAGATTCTGCTGCATGCCAACCTCTGGCATGATACAAGAGGAACGTTAGCCTGAGGCTAGTGGTCAAAAAGGGTCGCCAATTCACTGAATTGACTGAAGGATGAGCTCCTTCCAAAGCATGGCCACTGCCAAGTTTCTTTCCTAGAAACTCACTTTTCATCACACAGGCAATTGTGCAATGAAGGGAACTTGTGCAACTACAGTGTTTCTCAGGGAGAATTGAGCCCCCACCTCTCTAAATCCCAATGAGGAATATGAAGTTTCCCGTCAAGACTTATTTTCAAAATGGCCAGCAGAGCATCGACCTTGCTGATTCTTTCTCTAATTTGTACATCCAAGGTCATTTAGAAGGGGGATACTTGAGTTGTTTCAACTTGCAACAATCTAGAGGTTTTACCAAAGAGCCCTTAAGAGCCCCTGATTCGGCATCCAGCTTTTCCCAACGATGCATTGCTCACAAAGGCCCAAACACACAGGCCGTGCCTCTAGGACGTTTCTCATCCGAGTGCAGACCCGCCAGTACTAAGAAACCTGGAATGCTACCTAGAGCTCAAGAACCACACTGAATAACGCTACATGGATTCTGCTGCATGCCAATCTGTGGCATGATACAAGAGGAACGTTAGCTTGAGGCTAGTGTTCAATGGGGTCGCCAATTCACTGAAAATGACGGAAGGTTGAGCAGCTACCAAAGTATGGCAACGTCCAAGTTTCTTTCCGAGAAATTCACTTCTCATCACAAAGGGAACTGTGCCATGAAGGGAACATGTGCAACTACAGTATTTCTCACTGAGAATTGATTCCGCAACTCTCTAAATCCCAATGAGGAAAGTAAAGTATCCCTTTAAGCCTTATATTCAATATATATATTCCACAGAGAATTAACCCTGTTCTTTCTTTCTCTAGTTTGTAATTCCAAGGCGCTTTAGAAGGGAGATACTTGAGTTGTTTCCACTTACTACTTTCTAGAGTTTAAGAAAAGAAGCCCTTCACTTACCATGACTCGGCATCTAGCTGTTCCCAATGGCGCATTGCTCACAACTCCCCGAAGGCACAGGCCGTCCTTCCTGTACTCTTCTCATCCTAGTGCAGACCCGCAAGTACTAAGAGACGTGGAATGCTTCCTAGAGTTCAAGAACCACACTGAATAAGACTACAAGGATTCTGCTGCATGCCAACATGTGGCATGATACAAGAGGAACGTTAGCTTGAGGCTAGTGTTCAGTGGGGTCGCCCATTCACTGACGATTACTGAAGGAGGAGCACCTACCAAAGAATGGCAACCACCAAGTTTCTTTCCGAGAAATTCACTTGTCATCACAAAGGGAATTGTGCCATGAAGGGAACAAGTGCAACGACAGTATTTCTCAGTGAGAATGGATCCCGCAACTCTCTAAATCCCAATGAGGAAAATAAAGTTCCCCTTTAAGCCTTATATTCAAAAGGGTCCACAGAGCATTGATCCTATTGTTTCTTTCTCTATTTTGTAGTTGAAGGTGTTTTAGAAGGGAGATACTTGAGTTGTTTCAACTTACTACTTTCTAGAGTTTAAGAAAAGAAGCCCTTCACTTCCCATGACTCGGCATCTAGTTGTACCCAATGATGCATTGCTCACAACACCCCGAAGACAGACGCCGTCCTTCCTGTACTTTTCTCATCCTAGTGCAGACCCGCAAGTACTAAGAGACCTGGAATGCTTCCTAGAGCCCAGGAACCACAATGAATAAGGCTACATGGATTTTGCTGCATGACATGTGTCATGTTAGAAGAGGAACATTAGCTTCAGGTTAGTGGTCAAGTGGGGTCGCCAATTCACTGAAGATTACCGAAGGATGAGCACCTACCAAAGAATGGCAACCTCCAAGTTTCTTTCCTAGAAACTCACTTGTCATCACAAAGGCAATTGTGCTATGAAGAGAACATGTGCAACTAAAGAATTTCTCAGAGAGAACTGAGCCCACAACTCTCTAAATCCCAATGAGGAAAGTCAAGTTTCCCTTCAAGCCTTATTTTCCAAAGGGCCCGCAGAGCACTGACCCTGCTGTTTCCTTCTCTATTTTGTACCTCCAACGTGCTTTAGACGGGAGATACTTGAGTTGTTTCAAGTTGCCACATTCTAGAAATTTAACAAAAGAAACCCTTCACCTCCATGCCTCGGCATCTAGCTGTTCCCAAGGCTGCACTTATCACAACTCCCCAAACACACAGGCCGTCCTTCTTGTACGTTTCACAGCCTAGTGCAGATCCGATAGTACTAAGAGACCTGGAATGCTTCGTAGAGCTCAAGAACCACACTGAATAAGGCTACTTAGATTCTGCTGCATGCCAACCTCTGGCATGATACAAGAGGAACGTTAGCCTGAGGCTAGTGGTCAAAAAGGGTCGCCAATTCACTGAATTGACTGAAGGATGAGCTCCTTGCAAAGCATGGCCACCTCCAAGTTTCTTTCCTAGAAACTCACTTTTCATCACACAGGCAATTGTGCAATGAAGGGAACTTGTGCAACTACAGTGTTTCTCAGGGAGAATTGAGCCCCCACCTCTCTAAATCCCAATGAGGAATATGAAGTTTCCCGTCAAGACTTATTTTCAAAATGGCCAGCAGAGCATCGACCTTGCTGATTCTTTCTCTAATTTGTACATCCAAGGTCATTTAGAAGGGGGATACTTGAGTTGTTTCAACTTGCAACAATCTAGAGGTTTTACCAAAGAGCCCTTAAGAGCCCCTGATTCGGCATCCAGCTTTTCCCAACGATGCATTGCTCACAAAGGCCCAAACACACAGGCCGTGCCTCTAGGACGTTTCTCATCCGAGTGCAGACCCGCCAGTACTAAGAAACCTGGAATGCTACCTAGAGCTCAAGAACCACACTGAATAACGCTACATGGATTCTGCTGCATGCCAATCTGTGGCATGATACAAGAGGAACGTTAGCTTGAGGCTAGTGTTCAATGGGGTCGCCAATTCACTGAAAATGACTGAAGGTTGAGCAGCTACCAAAGTATGGCAACGTCCAAGTTTCTTTCCGAGAAATTCACTTCTCATCACAAAGGGAACTGTGCCATGAAGGGAACATGTGCAACTACAGTATTTCTCACTGAGAATTGATTCCGCAACTCTCTAAATCCCAATGAGGAAAGTAAAGTATCCCTTTAAGCCTTATATTCAATATATATATTCCACAGAGAATTAACCCTGTTCTTTCTTTCTCTACTTTGTAATTCCAAGGCGCTTTAGAAGGGAGATACTTGAGTTGTTTCAACTTACTACTTTCTAGAGTTTAAGAGAAGAAGCCCTTCACTTCCCATGACTCTGCATCTAGCTGTTCCCAATGGTGCATTGCTCACAACTCCCCGAACGCACAGGCCGTCCTTCCTGTACTTTTCTCATCCTAGTGCAGACCCGCAAGTACTAAGAGACCTGGAATGCTTCCTAGAGTTCAAGAACCACACTGAATAAGTCTACAAGGATTCTGCTGCATGCCAACATGTGGCATGATACAAGAGGAACGTTAGCTTGAGGCTAGTGTTCAATGGGGTCGCCAATTCACCCAAGATTACTGAAGGAGGAGCACCTACCAAAGAATGGCAACGTCCAAGTTTTTTTCCGAGAAATTCACTTGTCATCACAAAGGGAATTGTGCCATGAAGGGAACAAGTGCAACGACAGTATTTCTCAGTGAGAATGGATCCCGCAACTCTCTAAATCCCAATGAGGAAAATAAAGTTCCCCTTTAAGCCTTATATTCAAAAGGGTCCACAGAGCATTGATCCTATTGTTTCTTTCTCTATTTTGTAGTTGAAGGTGTTTTAGAAGGGAGATACTTGAGTTGTTTCAACTTCCTACTTTCTAGAGTTTAAGAAAAGAAGCCCTTCACTTCCCATGACTCGGCATCTAGTTGTACCCAATGATGCATTGCTCACAACACCCCGAAGACAGACGCCGTCCTTCCTGTACTTTTCTCATCCTAGTGCAGACCCGCAAGTACTAAGAGACCTGGAATGCTTCCTAGAGCCCAGGAACCACAATGAATAAGGCTACATGGATTTTGCTGCATGACAACATGTGTCATGTTAGAAGAGGAACGTTAGCTTCAGGTTAGTGGTCAAGTGGGGTCGCCAATTCACTGAAGATTACCGAAGGATGAGCACCTACCAAGGAATGGCAACCTCCAAGTTTCTTTCCTAGAAACTCACTTGTCATCACAAAGGCAATTGTGCTATGAAGAGAACATGTGCAACAAAGAATTTCTCAGAGAGAACTGAGCCCACAACTCTCTAAATCCCAATGAGGAAAGTCAAGTTTCCCTTCAAGCCTTATTTTCCAAAGGGCCCGCAGAGCACTGACCCTGCTGTTTCCTTCTCTATTTTGTACCTCCAACGTGCTTTAGACGGGAGATATTTGAGTTGTTTCAAGTTGCCACATTCTAGAAATTTAACAAAAGAAACCCTTCACCTCCATGCCTCGGCATCTAGCTGTTCCCAAGGCTGCACTTATCACAACTCCCCAAACACACAGGCCGTCCTTCTTGTACGTTTCACAGCCTAGTGCAGATCCGATAGTACTAAGAGACCTGGAATGCTTCGTAGAGCTCAAGAACCACACTGAATAAGGCTACTTAGATTCTGCTGCATGCCAACCTCTGGCATGATACAAGAGGAACGTTAGCCTGAGGCTAGTGGTCAAAAAGGGTCGCCAATTCACTGAATTGACTGAAGGATGAGCTCCTTCCAAAGCATGGCCACTGCCAAGTTTCTTTCCTAGAAACTCACTTTTCATCACACAGGCAATTGTGCAATGAAGGGAACTTGTGCAACTACAGTGTTTCTCAGGGAGAATTGAGCCCCCACCTCTCTAAATCCCAATGAGGAATATGAAGTTTCCCGTCAAGACTTATTTTCAAAACGGCCAGCAGAGCATCGACCTTGCTGATTCTTTCTCTAATTTGTACATCCAAGGTCATTTAGAAGGGGGATACTTGAGTTGTTTCAACTTGCAACAATCTAGAGGTTTTACCAAAGAGCCCTTAAGAGCCCCTGATTCGGCATCCAGCTTTTCCCAACGATGCATTGCTCACAAAGGCCCAAACACACAGGCCGTGCCTCTAGGACGTTTCTCATCCGAGTGCAGACCCGCCAGTACTAAGAAACCTGGAATGCTACCTAGAGCTCAAGAACCACACTGAATAACGCTACATGGATTCTGCTGCATGCCAATCTGTGGCATGATACAAGAGGAACGTTAGCTTGAGGCTAGTGTTCAATGGGGTCGCCAATTCACTGAAAATTACTGAAGGTTGAGCAGCTACCAAAGTATGGCAACGTCCAAGTTTCTTTCCGAGAAATTCACTTCTCATCACAAAGGGAACTGTGCCATGAAGGGAACATGTGCAACTACAGTATTTCTCACTGAGAATTGATTCCGCAACTCTCTAAATCCCAATGAGGAAAGTAAAGTATCCCTTTAAGCCTTATATTCAATATATATATTCCACAGAGAATTAACCCTGTTCTTTCTTTCTCTACTTTGTAATTCCAAGGCGCTTTAGAAGGGAGATACTTGAGTTGTTTCAACTTACTACTTTCTAGAGTTTAAGAGAAGAAGCCCTTCACTTCCCATGACTCTGCATCTAGCTGTTCCCAATGGTGCATTGCTCACAACTCCCCGAACGCACAGGCCGTCCTTCCTGTACTTTTCTCATCCTAGTGCAGACCCGCAAGTACTAAGAGACCTGGAATGCTTCCTAGAGTTCAAGAACCACACTGAATAAGTCTACAAGGATTCTGCTGCATGCCAACATGTGGCATGATACAAGAGGAACGTTAGCTTGAGGCTAGTGTTCAATGGGGTCGCCAATTCACCCAAGATTACTGAAAGAGGAGCACCTACCAAAGAATGACAACGTCCAAGTTTTTTTCCGAGAAATTCACTTGTCATCACAAAGGGAATTGTGCCATGAAGGGAACATGTGCAACGACAGTATTTCTCAGTGAGAATGGATCCCGCAACTCTCTAAATCCCAATGAGGAAAATAAAGTTCCCCTTTAAGCCTTATATTCAAAAGGGTCCACAGAGCATTCATCCTATTGTTTCTTTCTCTATTTTGTAGTTGAAGGTGTTTTAGAAGGGAGATACTTGAGTTGTTTCAAATTACAACTTTCTAGAGTTTAAGAAAAGAAGCCCTTCACTTCCCATGACTCGGCATCTAGTTGTACCCAATGATGCATTGCTCACAACACCCCGAAGACAGACGCCGTCCTTCCTGTACTTTTCTCATCCTAGTGCAGACCCGCAAGTTCTAAGAGACCTGGAATGCTTCCTAGAGCCCAGGAACCACAATGAATAAGGCTACATGGATTTTGCTGCATGACAACATGTGTCATGTTAGAAGAGGAACGTTAGCTTCAGGTTAGTGGTCAAGTGGGGTCGCCAATTCACTGAAGATTACCGAAGGATGAGCACCTACCAAAGAATGGCAACCTCCAAGTTTCTTTCCTAGAAACTCAGTTGTCATCACAAAGGCAATTGTGCTATGAAGAGAACATGTGCAACAAAGAATTTCTCAGAGAGAACTGAGCCCACAACTCTCTAAATCCCAATGAGGAAAGTCAAGTTTCCCTTCAAGCCTTATTTTCCAAAGGGCCCGCAGAGCACTGACCCTGCTGTTTCCTTCTCTATTTTGTACCTCCAACGTGCTTTAGACGGGAGATACTTGAGTTGTTTCAAGTTGCCACATTCTAGAAATTTAACAAAAGAAACCCTTCACCTCCATGCCTCGGCATCTAGCTGTTCCCAAGGCTGCACTTATCACAACTCCCCAAACACACAGGCCGTCCTTCTTGTACGTTTCACAGCCTAGTGCAGATCCGATAGTACTAAGAGACCTGGAATGCTTCGTAGAGCTCTAGAACCACACTGAATAAGGCTACTTAGATTCTGCTGCATGCCAACCTCTGGCATGATACAAGAGGAACGTTAGCCTGAGGCTAGTGGTCAAAAAGGGTCGCCAATTCACTGAATTGACTGAAGGATGAGCTCCTTGCAAAGCATGGCCACCTCCAAGTTTCTTTCCTAGAAACTCACTTTTCATCACACAGGCAATTGTGCAATGAAGGGAACTTGTGCAACTACAGTGTTTCTCAGGGAGAATTGAGCCCCCACCTCTCTAAATCCCAATGAGGAATATGAAGTTTCCCGTCAAGACTTATTTTCAAAATGGCCAGCAGAGCATCGACCTTGCTGATTCTTTCTCTAATTTGTACATCCAAGGTCATTTAGAAGGGGGATACTTGAGTTGTTTCAACTTGCAACAATCTAGAGGTTTTACCAAAGAGCCCTTAAGAGCCCCTGATTCGGCATCCAGCTTTTCCCAACGATGCATTGCTCACAAAGGCCCAAACACACAGGCCGTGCCTCTAGGACGTTTCTCATCCGAGTGCAGACCCGCCAGTACTAAGAAACCTGGAATGCTACCTAGAGCTCAAGAACCACACTGAATAACGCTACATGGATTCTGCTGCATGCCAATCTGTGGCATGATACAAGAGGAACGTTAGCTTGAGGCTAGTGTTCAATGGGGTCGCCAATTCACTGAAAATGACTGAAGGTTGAGCAGCTACCAAAGTATGGCAACGTCCAAGTTTCTTTCCGAGAAATTCACTTCTCATCACAAAGGGAACTGTGCCATGAAGGGAACATGTGCAACTACAGTATTTCTCACTGAGAATTGATTCCGCAACTCTCTAAATCCCAATGAGGAAAGTAAAGTATCCCTTTAAGCCTTATATTCAATATATATATTCCACAGAGAATTAACCCTGTTCTTTCTTTCTCTAGTTTGTAATTCCAAGGCGCTTTAGAAGGGAGATACTTGAGTTGTTTCCACTTACTACTTTCTAGAGTTTAAGAAAAGAAGCCCTTCACTTACCATGACTCGGCATCTAGCTGTTCCCAATGGTGCATTGCTCACAACTCCCCGAACGCACAGGCCGTCCTTCCTGTACTTTTCTCATCCTAGTGCAGACCCGCAAGTACTAAGAGACGTGGAATGCTTCCTAGAGTTCAAGAACCACACTGAATAAGTCTACAAGGATTCTGCTGCATGCCAACATGTGGCATGATACAAGAGGAACGTTAGCTTGAGGCTAGTGTTCAGTGGGGTCGCCCATTCACTGAAGATTACTGAAGGAGGAGCACCTACCAAAGAATGGCAACCACCAAGTTTCTTTCCGAGAAATTCACTTGTCATCACAAAGGGAATTGTGCCATGAAGGGAACAAGTGCAACGACAGTATTTCTCAGTGAGAATGGATCCCGCAACTCTCTAAATCCCAATGAGGAAAATAAAGTTCCCCTTTAAGCCTTATATTCAAAAGGGTCCACAGAGCATTGATCCTATTGTTTCTTTCTCTATTTTGTAGTTGAAGGTGTTTTAGAAGGGAGATACTTGAGTTGTTTCAACTTACTACTTTCTAGAGTTTAAGAAAAGAAGCCCTTCACTTCCCATGACTCGGCATCTAGTTGTACCCAATGATGCATTGCTCACAACACCCCGAAGACAGACGCCGTCCTTCCTGTACTTTTCTCATCCTAGTGCAGACCCGCAAGTACTAAGAGACCTGGAATGCTTCCTAGAGCCCAGGAACCACAATGAATAAGGCTACATGGATTTTGCTGCATGACATGTGTCATGTTAGAAGAGGAACATTAGCTTCAGGTTAGTGGTCAAGTGGGGTCGCCAATTCACTGAAGATTACCGAAGGATGAGCACCTACCAAAGAATGGCAACCTCCAAGTTTCTTTCCTAGAAACTCACTTGTCATCACAAAGGCAATTGTGCTATGAAGAGAACATGTGCAACTAAAGAATTTCTCAGAGAGAACTGAGCCCACAACTCTCTAAATCCCAATGAGGAAAGTCAAGTTTCCCTTCAAGCCTTATTTTCCAAAGGGCCCGCAGAGCACTGACCCTGCTGTTTCCTTCTCTATTTTGTACCTCCAACGTGCTTTAGACGGGAGATACTTGAGTTGTTTCAAGTTGCCACATTCTAGAAATTTAACAAAAGAAACCCTTCACCTCCATGCCTCGGCATCTAGCTGTTCCCAAGGCTGCACTTATCACAACTCCCCAAACACACAGGCCGTCCTTCTTGTACGTTTCACAGCCTAGTGCAGATCCGATAGTACTAAGAGACCTGGAATGCTTCGTAGAGCTCAAGAACCACACTGAATAAGGCTACTTAGATTCTGCTGCATGCCAACCTCTGGCATGATACAAGAGGAACGTTAGCCTGAGGCTAGTGGTCAAAAAGGGTCGCCAATTCACTGAATTGACTGAAGGATGAGCTCCTTGCAAAGCATGGCCACCTCCAAGTTTCTTTCCTAGAAACTCACTTTTCATCACACAGGCAATTGTGCAATGAAGGGAACTTGTGCAACTACAGTGTTTCTCAGGGAGAATTGAGCCCCCACCTCTCTAAATCCCAATGAGGAATATGAAGTTTCCCGTCAAGACTTATTTTCAAAATGGCCAGCAGAGCATCGACCTTGCTGATTCTTTCTCTAATTTGTACATCCAAGGTCATTTAGAAGGGGGATACTTGAGTTGTTTCAACTTGCAACAATCTAGAGGTTTTACCAAAGAGCCCTTAAGAGCCCCTGATTCGGCATCCAGCTTTTCCCAATGATGCATTGCTCACAAAGGCCCAAACACACAGGCCGTGCCTCTAGGACGTTTCTCATCCGAGTGCAGACCCGCCAGTACTAAGAAACCTGGAATGCTACCTAGAGCTCAAGAACCACACTGAATAACGCTACATGGATTCTGCTGCATGCCAATCTGTGGCATGATACAAGAGGAACGTTAGCTTGAGGCTAGTGTTCAATGGGGTCGCCAATTCACTGAAAATTACTGAAGGTTGAGCAGCTACCAAAGTATGGCAACGTCCAAGTTTCTTTCCGAGAAATTCACTTCTCATCACAAAGGGAACTGTGCCATGAAGGGAACATGTGCAACTACAGTATTTCTCACTGAGAATTGATTCCGCAACTCTCTAAATCCCAATGAGGAAAGTAAAGTATCCCTTTAAGCCTTATATTCAATATATATATTCCACAGAGAATTAACCCTGTTCTTTCTATCTCTAGTTTGTAATTCCAAGGCGCTTTAGAAGGGAGATACTTGAGTTGTTTCCACTTACTACTTTCTAGAGTTTAAGAAAAGAAGCCCTTCACTTACCATGACTCGGCATCTAGCTGTTCCCAATGGTGCATTGCTCACAACTCCCCGAACGCACAGGCCGTCCTTCCTGTACTTTTCTCATCCTAGTGCAGACCCGCAAGTACTAAGAGACGTGGAATGCTTCCTAGAGTTCAAGAACCACACTGAATAAGTCTACAAGGATTCTGCTGCATGCCAACATGTGGCATGATACAAGAGGAACGTTAGCTTGAGGCTAGTGTTCAGTGGGGTCGCCCATTCACTGAAGATTACTGAAGGAGGAGCACCTACCAAAGAATGGCAACCACCAAGTTTCTTTCCGAGAAATTCACTTGTCATCACAAAGGGAATTGTGCCATGAAGGGAACAAGTGCAACGACAGTATTTCTCAGTGAGAATGGATCCCGCAACTCTCTAAATCCCAATGAGGAAAATAAAGTTCCCCTTTAAGCCTTATATTCAAAAGGGTCCACAGAGCATTGATCCTATTGTTTCTTTCTCTATTTTGTAGTTGAAGGTGTTTTAGAAGGGAGATACTTGAGTTGTTTCAACTTACTACTTTCTAGAGTTTAAGAAAAGAAGCCCTTCACTTCCCATGACTCGGCATCTAGTTGTACCCAATGATGCATTGCTCACAACACCCCGAAGACAGACGCCGTCCTTCCTGTACTTTTCTCATCCTAGTGCAGACCCGCAAGTACTAAGAGACCTGGAATGCTTCCTAGAGCCCAGGAACCACAATGAATAAGGCTACATGGATTTTGCTGCATGACATGTGTCATGTTAGAAGAGGAACATTAGCTTCAGGTTAGTGGTCAAGTGGGGTCGCCAATTCACTGAAGATTACCGAAGGATGAGCACCTACCAAAGAATGGCAACCTCCAAGTTTCTTTCCTAGAAACTCACTTGTCATCACAAAGGCAATTGTGCTATGAAGAGAACATGTGCAACTAAAGAATTTCTCAGAGAGAACTGAGCCCACAACTCTCTAAATCCCAATGAGGAAAGTCAAGTTTCCCTTCAAGCCTTATTTTCCAAAGGGCCCGCAGAGCACTGACCCTGCTGTTTCCTTCTCTATTTTGTACCTCCAACGTGCTTTAGACGGGAGATACTTGAGTTGTTTCAAGTTGCCACATTCTAGAAATTTAACAAAAGAAACCCTTCACCTCCATGCCTCGGCATCTAGCTGTTCCCAAGGCTGCACTTATCACAACTCCCCAAACACACAGGCCGTCCTTCTTGTACGTTTCACAGCCTAGTGCAGATCCGATAGTACTAAGAGACCTGGAATGCTTCGTAGAGCTCAAGAACCACACTGAATAAGGCTACTTAGATTCTGCTGCATGCCAACCTCTGGCATGATACAAGAGGAACGTTAGCCTGAGGCTAGTGGTCAAAAAGGGTCGCCAATTCACTGAATTGACTGAAGGATGAGCTCCTTGCAAAGCATGGCCACCTCCAAGTTTCTTTCCTAGAAACTCACTTTTCATCACACAGGCAATTGTGCAATGAAGGGAACTTGTGCAACTACAGTGTTTCTCAGGGAGAATTGAGCCCCCACCTCTCTAAATCCCAATGAGGAATATGAAGTTTCCCGTCAAGACTTATTTTCAAAATGGCCAGCAGAGCATCGACCTTGCTGATTCTTTCTCTAATTTGTACATCCAAGGTCATTTAGAAGGGGGATACTTGAGTTGTTTCAACTTGCAACAATCTAGAGGTTTTACCAAAGAGCCCTTAAGAGCCCCTGATTCGGCATCCAGCTTTTCCCAATGATGCATTGCTCACAAAGGCCCAAACACACAGGCCGTGCCTCTAGGACGTTTCTCATCCGAGTGCAGACCCGCCAGTACTAAGAAACCTGGAATGCTACCTAGAGCTCAAGAACCACACTGAATAACGCTACATGGATTCTGCTGCATGCCAATCTGTGGCATGATACAAGAGGAACGTTAGCTTGAGGCTAGTGTTCAATGGGGTCGCCAATTCACTGAAAATTACTGAAGGTTGAGCAGCTACCAAAGTATGGCAACGTCCAAGTTTCTTTCCGAGAAATTCACTTCTCATCACAAAGGGAACTGTGCCATGAAGGGAACATGTGCAACTACAGTATTTCTCACTGAGAATTGATTCCGCAACTCTCTAAATCCCAATGAGGAAAGTAAAGTATCCCTTTAAGCCTTATATTCAATATATATATTCCACAGAGAATTAACCCTGTTCTTTCTTTCTCTAGTTTGTAATTCCAAGGCGCTTTAGAAGGGAGATACTTGAGTTGTTTCAACTTACTACTTTCTAGAGTTTAAGAGAAGAAGCCCTTCACTTCCCATGACTCTGCATCTAGCTGTTCCCAATGGTGCATTGCTCACAACTCCCCGAACGCACAGGCCGTCCTTCCTGTACTTTTCTCATCCTAGTGCAGACCCGCAAGTACTAAGAGACCTGGAATGCTTCCTAGAGTTCAAGAACCACACTGAATAAGTCTACAAGGATTCTGCTGCATGCCAACATGTGGCATGATACAAGAGGAACGTTAGCTTGAGGCTAGTGTTCAATGGGGTCGCCAATTCACCCAAGATTACTGAAGGAGGAGCACCTACCAAAGAATGGCAACGTCCAAGTTTTTTTCCGAGAAATTCACTTGTCATCACAAAGGGAATTGTGCCATGAAGGGAACAAGTGCAACGACAGTATTTCTCAGTGAGAATGGATCCCGCAACTCTCTAAATCCCAATGAGGAAAATAAAGTTCCCCTTTAAGCCTTATATTCAAAAGGGTCCACAGAGCATTGATCCTATTGTTTCTTTCTCTATTTTGTAGTTGAAGGTGTTTTAGAAGGGAGATACTTGAGTTGTTTCAACTTCCTACTTTCTAGAGTTTAAGAAAAGAAGCCCTTCACTTCCCATGACTCGGCATCTAGTTGTACCCAATGATGCATTGCTCACAACACCCCGAAGACAGACGCCGTCCTTCCTGTACTTTTCTCATCCTAGTGCAGACCCGCAAGTACTAAGAGACCTGGAATGCTTCCTAGAGCCCAGGAACCACAATGAATAAGGCTACATGGATTTTGCTGCATGACAACATGTGTCATGTTAGAAGAGGAACGTTAGCTTCAGGTTAGTGGTCAAGTGGGGTCGCCAATTCACTGAAGATTACCGAAGGATGAGCACCTACCAAAGAATGGCAACCTCCAAGTTTCTTTCCTAGAAACTCACTTGTCATCACAAAGGCAATTGTGCTATGAAGAGAACATGTGCAACTAAAGAATTTCTCAGAGAGAACTGAGCCCACAACTCTCTAAATCCCAATGAGGAAAGTCAAGTTTCCCTTCAAGCCTTATTTTCCAAAGGGCCCGCAGAGCACTGACCCTGCTGTTTCCTTCTCTATTTTGTACCTCCAACGTGCTTTAGACGGGAGATACTTGAGTCGTTTCAAGTTGCCACCTTCTAGAAATTTAACAAAAGAAACCCTTCACCTCCATGCCTCGGCATCTAGCTGTTCCCAAGGCTGCACTTATCACAACTCCCCAAACACACAGGCCATCCTTCTTGTACGTTTCACAGCCTAGTGCAGATCCGATAGTACTAAGAGACCTGGAATGCTTCGTAGAGCTCAAGAACCACACTGAATAAGGCTACTTAGATTCTGCTGCATGCCAACCTCTGGCATGATACAAGAGGAACGTTAGCCTGAGGCTAGTGGTCAAAAAGGGTCGCCAATTCACTGAATTGACTGAAGGATGAGCTCCTTCCAAAGTATGGCCACCTCCAAGTTTCTTTCCTAGAAACTCACTTTTCATCACACAGGCAATTGTGCAATGAAGGGAACTTGTGCAACTACAGTGTTTCTCAGGGAGAATTGAGCCCCCACCTCTCTAAATCCCAATGAGGAATATGAAGTTTCCCGTCAAGACTTATTTTCAAAATGGCCAGCAGAGCATCGACCTTGCTGATTCTTTCTCTAATTTGTACATCCAAGGTCATTTAGAAGGGGGATACTTGAGTTGTTTCCACTTGCAACAATCTAGAGGTTTTACCAAAGAGCCCTTAAGAGCCCCTGATTCGGCATCCAGCTTTTCCCAACGATGCATTGCTCACAAAGGCCCAAACACACAGGCCGTGCCTCTAGGACGTTTCTCATCCGAGTGCAGACCCGCCAGTACGAAGAAACCTGGAATGCTACCTAGAGCTCAAGAACCACACTGAATAACGCTACATGGATTCTGCTGCATGCCAATCTGTGGCATGATACAAGAGGAACGTTAGCTTGAGGCTAGTGTTCAATGGGG
This sequence comes from Eubalaena glacialis, assembly GCF_028564815.1. Classification (NCBI taxonomy): domain Eukaryota; kingdom Metazoa; phylum Chordata; class Mammalia; order Artiodactyla; family Balaenidae; genus Eubalaena; species Eubalaena glacialis. Next base: position 50,519,835 of record NC_083722.1, on the reverse strand, counting down.
TCGCCAATTCACTGAAAATGACTGAAGGTTGAGCAGCTACCAAAGTATGGCAACGTCCAAGTTTCTTTCCGAGAAATTCACTTCTCATCACAAAGGGAACTGTGCCATGAAGGGAACATGTGCAAATACAGTATTTCTCACTGAGAATTGATTCCGCAACTCTCTAAAACCCAATGAGGAAAGTAAAGTATCCCTTTAAGCCTTATATTCAATATATATATTCCACAGAGAATTAACCCTGTTCTTTCTTTCTCTAGTTTGTAATTCCAAGGCGCTTTAGAAGGGAGATACTTGAGTTGTTTCAACTTACTACTTTCTAGAGTTTAAGAGAAGAAGCCCTTCACTTCCCATGACTCGGCATCTAGCTGTTCCCAATGGTGCATTGCTCACAACACCCCGAAGGCACAGGCCGTCCTTCCTGTACTTTTCTCATGCTAGTGCAGTCCCGCAAGTACTAAGAGACCTGGAATGCTTCCTAGAGTTCAAGAACCACACTGAATAAGTCTACAAGGATTCTGCTGCATGCCAACATGTGGCATGATACAAGAGGAACGTTAGCTTGAGGCTAGTGTTCAATGGGGTCGCCAATTCACTGAAGATTACTGAAGGAGGAGCACCGACCAAAGAATGGCAACCACCAAGTTTCTTTCCGAGAAATTCACTTGTCATCACAAAGGGAATTGTGCCATGAAGGGAACATGTGCAACGACAGTATTTCTCAGTGAGAATGGATCCCGCAGCTCTCTAAATCCCAATGAGGAAAACAAAGTTCCCCTTTAAGCCTTATATTCAAAACGGTCCACAGAGCATTGATCCTATTGTTTCTTTCTCTATTTTGTAGTTGAATGTGTTTTAGAAGGGAGATACTTGAGTTGTTTCAACTTACTACTTTCTAGAGTTTAAGAAAAGAAGCCCTTCACTTCCCGTGACTCGGCATCTAGTTGTACCCAATGATGCATTGCTCACAACACCCCGAAGACAGACGCCGTCCTTCCTGTACTTTTCTCATCCTAGTGCAGACCCGCAAGTACTAAGAGACCTGGAATGCTTCCTAGAGCCCAGGAACCACAATGAATAAGGCTACATGGATTTTGCTGCATGACAACATGTGTCATGTTAGAAGAGGAACGTTAGCTTCAGGTTAGTGGTCAAATGGGGTCGCCAATTCACTGAAGATTACCGAAGGATGAGCACCTACCAAAGAATGGCAACCTCCAAGTTTCTTTCCTAGAAACTCACTTGTCATCACAAAGGCAATTGTGCTATGAAGAGAACATGTGCAACTAAAGAATTTCTCAGAGAGAACTGAGCCCACAACTCTCTAAATCCCAATGAGGAAAGTCAAGTTTCCCTTCAAGCCTTATTTTCCAAAGGGCCCGCAGAGCACTGACCCTGCTGTTTCCTTCTCTATTTTGTACCTCCAACGTGCTTTAGACGGGAGATACTTGAGTCGTTTCAAGTTGCCACATTCTAGAAATTTAACAAAAGAAACCCTTCACCTCCATGCCTCGGCATCTAGCTGTTCCCAAGGCTGCACTTATCACAACTCCCCAAACACACAGGCCGTCCTTCTTGTACGTTTCACAGCCTAGTGCAGATCCGATAGTACTAAGAGACCTGGAATGCTTCGTAGACCTCAAGAACCACACTGCATAAGGCTACTTAGATTCTGCTGCATGCCAAGCTGTGGCATGATACAAGAGGAACGTTAGCCTGAGGCTAGTGGTCAAAAAGGGTCGCCAATTCACTGAATTGACTGAAGGATGAGCTCCTTCCAAAGCATGGCCACCTCCAAGTTTCTTTCCTAGAAACTCACTTTTCATCACAAAGGCAATTCTGCAATGAAGGGAACTTGTGCAACTACAGTGTTTCTCAGGGAGAATTGAGCTCCCACCTCTCTAAATCCCAATGAGGAATATGAAGTTTCCCATCAAGACTTATTTTCAAAATGGCCAGCAGAGCATCGACCTTGCTGATTCTTTCTCTAATTTGTACATCCAAGGTCATTTAGAAGGCGGATACTTGAGTTGTTTCCACTTGCAACAATCTAGAGGTTCTACCAAAGAGCCCTTAAGAGCCCCTGATTCGGCATCCAGCTCTTCACAACGATGCATTGCTCACAAAGGCCCAAACACACAGGCCATGCCTCTAGGACGTTTCTCATCCGAGTGCAGACCCGCCAGTACTAAGAAACCTGGAATGCTACCTAGAGCTCAAGAACCACACTGAATAACGCTACATGGATTCTGCTGCATGCCAACATGTGGAATGATACAAGAGGAACGTTAGCTTGAGGCTAGTGTTCAATGGGGTCGCCAATTCACTGAAAATTACTGAAGGTTGAGCAGCTACCAAAGTATGGCAACGTCCAAGTTTCTTTCCGAGAAATTCACTTCTCATCACAAAGGGAACTGTGCCATGTAGGGAACATGTGCAACTACAGTATTTCTCACTGAGAATTGATTCCGCAACTCTCTAAATGCCAATGAGGAAAGTAAAGTATCCCTTTAAGCCTTATATTCAATATATATATTCCACAGAGAATTAACCCTGTTCTTTCTTTCTCTAGTTTGTAATTCCAAGGCGCTTTAGAAGGGAGATACTTGAGTTGTTTCAACTTACTACTTTCTAGAGTTTAAGAAAAGAAGCCCTTCACATCCCATGACTCGGCATCTAGCTGTTCCCAATGGTGCATTGCTCACAACTCCCCGAACGCACAGGCCGTCCTTCCTGTACTTTTCTCATGCTAGTGCAGACCTGCAAGTACTAAGAGACCTGGAATGCTTCCTAGAGTTCAAGAACCACACTGAATAAGTCTACAAGGATTCTGCTGCATGCCAACATGTGGCATGATACAAGAGGAACGTTAGCTTGAGGCTAGTGTTCAATGGGGTCGCCAATTCACTGAAGATTACTGAAGGAGGAGCACCGACCAAAGAATGGCAACCACCAAGTTTCTTTCCGAGAAATTCACTTGTCATCACAAAGGGAATTGTGCCATGAAGGGAACATGTGCAACTACAGTATTTCTCAGTGAGAATGGATCCCGCAACTCTCTAAATCCCAATGAGGAAAATAAAGTTCCCCTTTAATCCTTATATTCAAAAGGGTCTACAGAGCATTGATCCTATTGTTTCTTTCTCTATTTTGTAGTTGAAGGTGTTTTAGAAGGGAGATACTTGAGTTGTTTCAACTTCCTACTTTCTAGAGTTTAAGAAAAGAAGCCCTTCACTTCCCGTGACTCGGCATCTAGTTGTACCCAATGATGCATTGCTCACAACACCCCGAAGACAGACGCCGTCCTTCCTGTACTTTTCTCATCCTAGTGCAGACCCGCAAGTACTAAGAGACCTGGAATGCTTCCTAGAGCCCAGGAACCACAATGAATAAGGCTACATGGATTTTGCTGCATGACAACATGTGTCATGTTAGAAGAGGAACGTTAGCTTCAGGTTAGTGGTCAAGTGGGGTCGCCAATTCACTGAAGATTACCGAAGGATGAGCACCTACCAAAGAATGGCAACCTCCAAGTTTCTTTCCTAGAAACTCACTTGTCATCACAAAGGCAATTGTGCTATGAAGAGAACATGTGCAACTAAAGAATTTCTCAGAGAGAACTGAGCCCACAACTCTCTAAATCCCAATGAGGAAAGTCAAGTTTCCCTTCAAGCCTTATTTTCCAAAGGGCCCGCAGAGCACTGACCCTGCTGTTTCCTTCTCTATTTTGTACCTCCAACGTGCTTTAGACGGGAGATACTTGAGTCGTTTCAAGTTGCCACCTTCTAGAAATTTAACAAAAGAAACCCTTCACCTCCATGCCTCGGCATCTAGCTGTTCCCAAGGCTGCACTTATCACAACTCCCCAAACACACAGGCCATCCTTCTTGTACGTTTCACAGCCTAGTGCAGATCCGATAGTACTAAGAGACCTGGAATGCTTCGTAGAGCTCAAGAACCACACTGAATAAGGCTACTTAGATTCTGCTGCATGCCAACCTCTGGCATGATACAAGAGGAACGTTAGCCTGAGGCTAGTGGTCAAAAAGGGTCGCCAATTCACTGAATTGACTGAAGGATGAGCTCCTTCCAAAGCATGGCCACCTCCAAGTTTCTTTCCTAGAAACTCACTTTTCATCACACAGGCAATTGTGCAATGAAGGGAACTTGTGCAACTACAGTGTTTCTCAGGGAGAATTGAGCCCCCACCTCTCTAAATCCCAATGAGGAATATGAAGTTTCCCGTCAAGACTTATTTTCAAAATGGCCAGCAGAGCATCGACCTTGCTGATTCTTTCTCTAATTTGTACATCCAAGGTCATTTAGAAGGGGGATACTTGAGTTGTTTCCACTTGCAACAATCTAGAGGTTTTACCAAAGAGCCCTTAAGAGCCCCTGATTCGGCATCCAGCTTTTCCCAACGATGCATTGCTCACAAAGGCCCAAACACACAGGCCGTGCCTCTAGGACGTTTCTCATCCGAGTGCAGACCCGCCAGTACGAAGAAACCTGGAATGCTACCTAGAGCTCAAGAACCACACTGAATAACGCTACATGGATTCTGCTGCATGCCAATCTGTGGCATGATACAAGAGGAACGTTAGCTTGAGGCTAGTGTTCAATGGGGTCGCCAATTCACTGAAAATGACTGAAGGTTGAGCAGCTACCAAAGTATGGCAACGTCCAAGTTTCTTTCCGAGAAATTCACTTCTCATCACAAAGGGAACTGTGCCATGAAGGGAACATGTGCAAATACAGTATTTCTCACTGAGAATTGATTCCGCAACTCTCTAAAACCCAATGAGGAAAGTAAAGTATCCCTTTAAGCCTTATATTCAATATATATATTCCACAGAGAATTAACCCTGTTCTTTCTTTCTCTAGTTTGTAATTCCAAGGCGCTTTAGAAGGGAGATACTTGAGTTGTTTCAACTTACTACTTTCTAGAGTTTAAGAGAAGAAGCCCTTCACTTCCCATGACTCGGCATCTAGCTGTTCCCAATGGTGCATTGCTCACAACACCCCGAAGGCACAGGCCGTCCTTCCTGTACTTTTCTCATGCTAGTGCAGTCCCGCAAGTACTAAGAGACCTGGAATGCTTCCTAGAGTTCAAGAACCACACTGAATAAGTCTACAAGGATTCTGCTGCATGCCAACATGTGGCATGATACAAGAGGAATGTTAGCTTGAGTCTAGTGTTCAATGGGGTCGCCAATTCACTGAAGATTACTGAAGGAGGAGCACCGACCAAAGAATGGCAACCACCAAGTTTCTTTCCTAGAAATTCCCTTGTCATCACAAAGGGAATTGTGCCATGAAGGGAACATGTGCAACTACAGTATTTCTCAGTGAGAATGGATCCCGCAACTCTCTAAATCCCAATGAGGAAAACAAAGTTCCCCTTTAAGCCTTTTATTCAAAACGGTCCACAGAGCATTTATCCTGTTGTTTCTTTCTCTATTTTGTAGTTGAAGGTGTTTTAGAAGGGAGATACTTGAGTTGTTTCAACTTCCTACTTTCTAGAGTTTAAGAACAGAAGCCCTTCACTTCCCGTGACTCGGCATCTAGTTGTACCCAATGATGCATTGCTCACAACACCCCGAAGACAGACGCCGTCCTTCCTGTACTTTTCTCATCCTAGTGCAGACCCGCAAGTACTAAGAGACCTGGAATGCTTCCTAGAGCCCAGGAACCACAATGAATAAGGCTACATGGATTTTGCTGCATGACAACATGTGTCATGTTAGAAGAGGAACGTTAGCTTCAGGTTAGTGGTCAAGTGGGGTCGCCAATTCACTGAAGATTACCGAAGGATGAGCACCTACCAAAGAATGGCAACCTCCAAGTTTCTTTCCTAGAAACTCACTTGTCATCACAAAGGCAATTGTGCTATGAAGAGAACATGTGCAACTAAAGAATTTCTCAGAGAGAACTGAGCCCACAACTCTCTAAATCCCAATGAGGAAAGTCAAGTTTCCCTTCAAGCCTTATTTTCCAAAGGGCCCGCAGAGCACTGACCCTGCTGTTTCCTTCTCTATTTTTTACCTCCAACGTGCTTTAGACGGGAGATACTTGAGTCGTTTCAAGTTGCCACATTCTAGAAATTTAACAAAGAAAACCCTTCACCTCCATGCCTCGGCATCTAGCTGTTCCCAAGGCTGCACTTATCACAACTCCCCAAACACACAGGCCGTCCTTCTTGTACGTTTCACAGCCTAGTGCAGATCCGATAGTACTAAGAGACCTGGAATGCTTCGTAGAGCTCAAGAACCACACTGCATAAGGCTACTTAGATTCTGCTGCATGCCAAGCTGTGGCATGATACAAGAGGAACGTTAGCCTGAGGCTAGTGGTCAAAAAGGGTCGCCAATTCACTGAATTGACTGAAGGATGAGCTCCTTCCAAAGCATGGCCACCTCCAAGTTTCTTTCCTAGAAACTCACTTTTCATCACACAGGCAATTGTGCAATGAAGGGAACTTGTGCAACTACAGTGTTTCTCAGGGAGAATTGAGCCCCCACCTCTCTAAATCCCAATGAGGAATATGAAGTTTCCCGTCAAGACTTATTTTCAAAATGGCCAGCAGAGCATCGACCTTGCTGATTCTTTCTCTAATTTGTACATCCAAGGTCATTTAGAAGGGGGATACTTGAGTTGTTTCCACTTGCAACAATCTAGAGGTTTTACCAAAGAGCCCTTAAGAGCCCCTGATTCGGCATCCAGCTCTTCACAACGATGCATTGCTCACAAAGGCCCAAACACACAGGCCGTGCCTCTAGGACGTTTCTCATCCGAGTGCAGACCCGCCAGTACTAAGAAACCTGGAATGCTACCTAGAGCTCAAGAACCACACTGAATAACGCTACATGGATTCTGCTGCATGCCAACATGTGGCATGATATAAGAGGAACGTTAGCTTGAGGCTAGTGTTCAATGGGGTCGCCAATTCACTGAAAATGACTGAAGGTTGAGCAGCTACCAAAGTATGGCAACGTCCAAGTTTCTTTCCGAGAAATTCACTTCTCATCACAAAGGGAACTGTGCCATGAAGGGAACATGTGCAACTACAGTATTTCTCACTGCGAATTGTTTCCGCAACTCTCTAAATCCCAATGAGGAAAGTAAAGTATCCCTTTAAGCCTTATATTCAATATATATATTCCACAGAGAATTAACCCTGTTCTTTCTTTCTCTAGTTTGTAATTCCAAGGCGCTTTAGAAGGGAGATACTTGAGTTGTTTCAACTTACTACTTTCTAGAGTTTAAGAGAAGAAGCCCTTCACTTCCCATGACTCGGCATCTAGCTGTTCCCAATGGTGCATTGCTCACAACTCCCCGAACGCACAGGCCGTCCTTCCTGTACTTTTCTCATGCTAGTGCAGACCCGCAAGTACTAAGAGACCTGGAATGCTTCCTAGAGTTCAAGAACCAAACTGAATAAGTCTACAAGGATTCTGCTGCATGCCAACATGTGGCATGATACAAGAGGAATGTTAGCTTGAGTCTAGTGTTCAATGGGGTCGCCAATTCACTGAAGATTACTGAAGGAGGAGCACCGACCAAAGAATGGCAACCACCAAGTTTCTTTCCGAGAAATTCCCTTGTCATCACAAAGGGAATTGTGCCATGAAGGGACCATGTGCAACTACAGTATTTCTCAGTGAGAATGGATCCCGCACCTCTCTAAATCCCAATGAGGAAAACAAAGTTCCCCTTTAAGCCTTGTATTCAAAACGGTCCACAGAGCATTGATCCTGTTGTTTCTTTCTCTATTTTGTAGTTGAAGGTGTTTTAGAAGGGAGATACTTGAGTTGTTTCAACTTCCTACTTTCTAGAGTTTAAGAACAGAAGCCCTTCACTTCCCGTGACTCGGCATCTAGTTGTACCCAATGATGCATTGCTCACAACACCCCGAAGACAGACGCCGTCCTTCCTGTACTTTTCTCATCCTAGTGCAGACCCGCAAGTACTAAGAGACCTGGAATGCTTCCTAGAGCCCAGGAACCACAATGAATAAGGCTACATGGATTTTGCTGCATGACAACATGTGTCATGTTAGAAGAGGAACGTTAGCTTCAGGTTAGTGGTCAAGTGGGGTCGCCAATTCACTGAAGATTACCGAAGGATGAGCACCTACCAAAGAATGGCAACCTCCAAGTTTCTTTCCTAGAAACTCAGTTGTCATCACAAAGGCAATTGTGCTATGAAGAGAACATGTGCAACTAAAGAATTTCTCAGAGAGAACTGAGCCCACAACTCTCTAAATCCCAATGAGGAAAGTCAAGTTTCCCTTCAAGCCTTATTTTCCAAAGGGCCCGCAGAGCACTGACCCTGCTGTTTCCTTCTCTATTTTGTACCTCCAACGTGCTTTAGACGGGAGATACTTGAGTCGTTTCAAGTTGCCACATTCTAGAAATTTAACAAAGAAAACCCTTCACCTCCATGCCTCGGCATCTAGCTGTTCCCAAGGCTGCACTTATCACAACTCCCCAAACACACAGGCCGTCCTTCTTGTACGTTTCACAGCCTAGTGCAGATCCGATAGTACTAAGAGACCTGGAATGCTTCGTAGAGCTCAAGAACCACACTGCATAAGGCTACTTAGATTCTGCTGCATGCCAAGCTGTGGCATGATACAAGAGGAACGTTAGCCTGAGGCTAGTGGTCAAAAAGGGTCGCCAATTCACTGAATTGACTGAAGGATGAGCTCCTTCCAAAGCATGGCCACCTCCAAGTTTCTTTCCTAGAAACTCACTTTTCATCACACAGGCAATTGTGCAATGAAGGGAACTTGTGCAACTACAGTGTTTCTCAGGGAGAATTGAGCCCCCACCTCTCTAAATCCCAATGAGGAATATGAAGTTTCCCATCAAGACTTATTTTCAAAATGGCCAGCAGAGCATCGACCTTGCTGATTCTTTCTCTAATTTGTACATCCAAGGTCATTTAGAAGGGGGATACTTGAGTTGTTTCCACTTGCAACAATCTAGAGGTTTTACCAAAGAGCCCTTAAGAGCCCCTGATTCGGCATCCAGCTCTTCACAACGATGCATTGCTCACAAAGGCCCAAACACACAGGCCGTGCCTCTAGGACGTTTCTCATCCGAGTGCAGACCCGCCAGTACTAAGAAACCTGGAATGCTACCTAGAGCTCAAGAACCACACTGAATAACGCTACATGGATTCTGCTGCATGCCAACATGTGGCATGATATAAGAGGAACGTTAGCTTGAGGCTAGTGTTCAATGGGGTCGCCAATTCACTGAAAATGACTGAAGGTTGAGCAGCTACCAAAGTATGTCAACGTCCAAGTTTCTTTCCGAGAAATTCACTTCTCATCACAAAGGGAACTGTGCCATGAAGGGAACATGTGCAACAACAGTATTTCTCACTGCGAATTGTTTCCGCAACTCTCTAAATCCCAATGAGGAAAGTAAAGTATCCCTTTAAGCCTTATATTCAATATATATATTCCACAGAGAATTAACCCTGTTCTTTCTTTCTCTAGTTTGTAATTCCAAGGCGCTTTAGAAGGGAGATACTTGAGTTGTTTCAACTTACTACTTTCTAGAGTTTAAGAGAAGAAGCCCTTCACTTCCCATGACTCGGCATCTAGCTGTTCCCAATGGTGCATTGCTCACAACTCCCCGAATGCACAGGCCGTCCTTCCTGTACTTTTCTCATGCTAGTGCAGACCCGCAAGTACTAAGAGACCTGGAATGCTTCCTAGAGTTCAAGAACCACACTGAATAAGTCTACAAGGATTCTGCTGCATGCCAACATGTGGCATGATACAAGAGGAACGTTAGCTTGAGGCTAGTGTTCAATGGGGTCGCCAATTCACTGAAGATTACTGAAGGAGGAGCACCGACCAAAGAATGGCAACCACCAAGTTTCTTTCCGAGAAATTCACTTGTCATCACAAAGGGAATTGTGCCATGAAGGGAACATGTGCAACTACAGTATTTCTCAGTGAGAATGGATCCCGCAACTCTCTAAATCCCAATGAGGAAAACAAAGTTCCCCTTTAAGCCTTGTATTCAAAACGGTCCACAGAGCATTGATCCTGTTGTTTCTTTCTCTATTTTGTAGTTGAAGGTGTTTTAGAAGGGAGATACTTGAGTTGTTTCAACTTCCTACTTTCTAGAGTTTAAGAAAAGAAGCCCTTCACTTCCCGTGACTCGGCATCTAGTTGTACCCAATGATGCATTGCTCACAACACCCCGAAGACAGACGCCGTCCTTCCTGTACTTTTCTCATCCTAGTGCAGACCCGCAAGTACTAAGAGACCTGGAATGCTTCCTAGAGCCCAGGAACCACAATGAATAAGGCTACATGGATTTTGCTGCATGACAACATGTGTCATGTTAGAAGAGGAACGTTAGCTTCAGGTTAGTGGTCAAGTGGGGTCGCCAATTCACTGAAGATTACCGAAGGATGAGCACCTACCAAAGAATGGCAACCTCCAAGTTTCTTTCCTAGAAACTCACTTGTCATCTCAAAGGCAATTGTGCTATGAAGAGAACATGTGCAACTAAAGAATTTCTCAGAGAGAACTGAGCCCACAACTCTCTAAATCCCAATGAGGAAAGTCAAGTTTCCCTTCAAGCCTTATTTTCCAAAGGGCCCGCAGAGCACTGACCCTGCTGTTTCCTTCTCTATTTTGTACCTCCAACGTGCTTTAGACGGGAGATACTTGAGTCGTTTCAAGTTGCCACATTCTAGAAATTTAACAAAAGAAACCCTTCACCTCCATGCCTCGGCATCTAGCTGTTCCCAAGGCTGCACTTATCACAACTCCCCAAACACACAGGCCGTCCTTCTTGTACGTTTCACAGCCTAGTGCAGATCCGATAGTACTAAGAGACCTGGAATGCTTCGTAGAGCTCAAGAACCACACTGCATAAGGCTACTTAGATTCTGCTGCATGCCAACCTCTGGCATGATACAAGAGGAACGTTAGCCTGAGGCTAGTGGTCAAAAAGGGTCGCCAATTCACTGAATTGACTGAAGGATGAGCTCCTTCCAAAGCATGGCCACCTCCAAGTTTCTTTCCTAGAAACTCACTTTTCATCACAAAGGCAATTCTGCAATGAAGGGAACTTGTGCAACTACAGTGTTTCTCAGGGAGAATTGAGCTCCCACCTCTCTAAATCCCAATGAGGAATATGAAGTTTCCCATCAAGACTTATTTTCAAAATGGCCATCAGAGCATCGACCTTGCTGATTCTTTCTCTAATTTGTACATCCAAGGTCATTTAGAAGGCGGATACTTGAGTTGTTTCCACTTGCAACAATCTAGAGGTTCTACGAAACAGCCCTTAAGAGCCCCTGATTCGGCATCCAGCTCTTCACAACGATGCATTGCTCACAAAGGCCCAAACACACAGGCCGTGCCTCTAGGACGTTTCTCATCCGAGTGCAGACCCGCCAGTACTAAGAAACCTGGAATGCTACCTAGAGCTCAAGAACCACACTGAATAACGCTACATGGATTCTGCTTCATGCCAACATGTGGCATGATACAAGAGGAACGTTAGCTTGAGGCTAGTGTTCAATGGCGTCGCCAATTCACTGAAAATTACTGAAGGTTGAGCAGCTACCAAAGTATGGCAACGTCCAAGTTTCTTTCTGAGAAATTCACTTCTCATCACAAAGGGAACTGTGCCATGTAGGGAACATGTGCAACTACAGTATTTCTCACTGAGAATTGATTCCGCAACTATCTAAATGCCAATGAGGAAAGTAAAGTATCCCTTTAAGCCTTATATTCAATATATATATTCCACAGAGAATTAACTCTGTTCTTTCTTTCTCTAGTTTGTAATTCCAAGGTGCTTTAGAAGGGAGATACGTGAGTTGTTTCAACTTACTACTTTCTAGAGTTTAAGAAAAGAAGCCCTTCACATCCCATGACTCGGCATCTAGCTGTTCCCAATGGTGCATTGCTCACAACTCCCCGAACGCACAGGCCGTCCTTCCTGTACTTTTCTCATGCTAGTGCAGACCCGCAAGTACTAAGAGACCTGGAATGCTTCCTAGAGTTCAAGAACCACACTGAATAAGTCTACAAGGATTCTGCTGCATGCCAACATGTGGCATGATACAAGAGGAACGTTAGCTTGAGGCTAGTGTTCAATGGGGTCGCCAATTCACTGAAGATTACTGAAGGAGGAGCACCGACCAAAGAATGGCAACCACCAAGTTTCTTTCCGAGAAATTCACTTGTCATCACAAAGGGAATTGTGCCATGAAGGGAACATGTGCAACTACAGTATTTCTCAGTGAGAATGGATCCTGCAACTCTCTAAATCCCAATGAGGAAAATGAAGTTCCCCTTTAATCCTTATATTCAAAAGGGTCCACAGAGCATTGATCCTATTGTTTCTTTCTCTATTTTGTAGTTGAAGGTGTTTTAGAAGGGAGATACTTGAGTTGTTTGAACTTCCTACTTTCTAGAGTTTAAGAAAAGAAGCCCTTCACTTCCCATGACTCGGCATCTAGTTGTACCCAATGATGCATTGCTCACAACACCCCGAAGACAGACGCCGTCCTTCCTGTACTTTTCTCATCCTAGTGCAGACCCGCAAGTACTAAGAGACCTGGAATGCTTCCTAGAGCCCAGGGACCACAATGAATAAGGCTACATGGATTTTGCTGCATGACAACATGTGTCATGTTAGAAGAGGAACGTTAGCTTCAGGTTAGTGGTCAAGTGGGGTCGCCAATTCACTGAAGATTACCGAAGGATGAGCACCTACCAAAGAATGGCAACCTCCAAGTTTCTTTCCTAGAAACTCACTTGTCATCACAAAGGCAATTGTGCTATGAAGAGAACATGTGCAACTAAAGAATTTCTCAGAGAGAACTGAGCCCACAACTCTCTAAATCCCAATGAGGAAAGTCAAGTTTCCCTTCAAGCCTTATTTTCCAAAGGGCCCGCAGAGCACTGACCCTGCTGTTTCCTTCTCTATTTTGTACCTCCAACGTGCTTTAGACGGGAGATACTTGAGTCGTTTCAAGTTGCCACATTCTAGAAATTTAACAAAGAAAACCCTTCACCTCCATGCCTCGGCATCTAGCTGTTCCCAAGGCTGCACTTATCACAACTCCCCAAACACACAGGCCATCCTTCTTGTACGTTTCACAGCCTAGTGCAGATCCGATAGTACTAAGAGACCTGGAATGCTTCGTAGAGCTCAAGAACCACACTGAATAAGGCTACTTAGATTCTGCTGCATGCCAACATCTGTCATGATACAAGAGGAACGTTAGCCTGAGGCTAGTGGTCAAAAAGGGTCGCCAATTCACTGAATTGACTGAAGGATGAGCTCCTTCCAAAGCATGGCCACCTCCAAGTTTCTTTCCTAGAAACTCACTTTTCATCACACAGGCAATTGTGCAATGAAGGGAACTTGTGCAACTACAGTGTTTCTCAGGGAGAATTGAGCCCCCACCTCTCTAAATCCCAATGAGGAATATGAAGTTTCCCATCAAGACTTATTTTCAAAATGGCCAGCAGAGCATCGACCTTGCTGATTCTTTCTCTAATTTGTACATCCAAGGTCATTTAGAAGGCGGATACTTGATTTGTTTCCACTTGCAACAATCTAGAGGTTTTACCAAAGAGCCCTTAAGAGCCCCTGATTCGGCATCCAGCTTTTCCCAACGATGCATTGCTCACAAAGGCCCAAACACACAGGCCGTGCCTCTAGGACGTTTCTCATCCGAGTGCAGACCCGCCAGTACTAAGAAACCTGGAATGCTACCTAGAGCTCAAGAACCACACTGAATAACGCTACATGGATTCTGCTGCATGCCAATCTGTGGCATGATACAAGAGGAACGTTAGCTTGAGGCTAGTGTTCAATGGGGTCGCCAATTCACTGAAAATGACTGAAGGTTGAGCAGCTACCAAAGTATGGCAACGTCCAAGTTTCTTTCCGAGAAATTCACTTCTCATCACAAAGGGAACTGTGCCATGAAGGGAACATGTGCAACTACAGTATTTCTCACTGAGAATTGATTCCGCAACTCTCTAAATCCCAATGAGGAAAGTAAAGTATCCCTTTAAGCCTTATATTCAATATATATATTCCACAGAGAATTAACCCTGTTCTTTCTTTCTCTAGTTTGTAATTCCAAGGCGCTTTAGAAGGGAGATACTTGAGTTGTTTCAACTTACTACTTTCTAGAGTTTAAGAGAAGAAGCCCTTCACTTCCCATGACTCTGCATCTAGCTGTTCCCAATGGTGCATTGCTCACAACTCCCCGAACGCACAGGCCGTCCTTCCTGTACTTTTCTCATCCTAGTGCAGACCCGCAAGTACTAAGAGACCTGGAATGCTTCCTAGAGTTCAAGAACCACACTGAATAAGTCTACAAGGATTCTGCTGCATGCCAACATGTGGCATGATACAAGAGGAACGTTTGCTTGAGGCTAGTGTTCAATGGGGTCGCCAATTCACCCAAGATTACTGAAAGAGGAGCACCTACCAAAGAATGGCAACGTCCAAGTTTTTTTCCGAGAAATTCACTTGTCATCACAAAGGGAATTGTGCCATGAAGGGAACATGTGCAACGACAGTATTTCTCAGTGAGAATGGATCCCGCAACTCTCTAAATCCCAATGAGGAAAATAAAGTTCCCCTTTAAGCCTTATATTCAAAAGGGTCCACAGAGCATTGATCCTATTGTTTCTTTCTCTATTTTGTAGTTGAAGGTGTTTTAGAAGGGAGATACTTGAGTTGTTTCAACTTACTACTTTCTAGATTTTACGAAAAGAAGCCCTTCACTTCCCATGACTCGGCATTTGGTTGTACCCAATGATGCATTGCTCACAACACCCCGAAGACAGACGCCGTCCTTCCTGTACTTTTCTCATCCTAGTGCAGACCCGCAAGTACTAAGAGACCTGGAATGCTTCCTAGAGCCCAGGGTCCACAATGAATAAGGCTACATGGATTTTGCTGCATGACAACATGTGTCATGTTAGAAGAGGAACGTTAGCTTCAGGTTAGTGGTCAAGTGGGGTCGCCAATTCACTGAAGATTACCGAAGGATGAGCACCTACCAAAGAATGGCAACCTCCAAGTTTCTTTCCTAGAAACTCACTTGTCATCACAAAGGCAATTGTGCTATGAAGAGAACATGTGCAACTAAAGAATTTCTCAGAGAGAACTGAGCCCACAACTCTCTAAATCCCAATGAGGAAAGTCAAGTTTCCCTTCAAGCCTTATTTTCCAAAGGGCCCGCAGAGCACTGACCCTGCTGTTTCCTTCTCTATTTTGTACCTCCAACGTGCTTTACAAGGGAGATACTTGAGTTGTTTCAAGTTGCCACATTCTAGAAATTTAACAAAAGAAACCCTTCACCTCCATGCCTCGGCATCTAGCTGTTCCCAAGGCTGCACTTATCACAACTCCCCAAACACACAGGCCGTCCTTCTTGTACGTTTCACAGCCTAGTGCAGATCCGATAGTACTAAGAGACCTGGAATGCTTCGTAGAGCTCAAGAACCACACTGAATAAGGCTACTTAGATTCTGCTGCATGCCAACCTCTGGCATGATACAAGAGGAACGTTAGCCTGAGGCTAGTGGTCAAAAAGGGTCGCCAATTCACTGAATTGACTGAAGGATGAGCTCCTTGCAAAGCATGGCCACCTCCAAGTTTCTTTCCTAGAAACTCACTTTTCATCACACAGGCAATTGTGCAATGAAGGGAACTTGTGCAACTACAGTGTTTCTCAGGGAGAATTGAGCCCCCACCTCTCTAAATCCCAATGAGGAATATGAAGTTTCCCGTCAAGACTTATTTTCAAAATGGCCAGCAGAGCATCGACCTTGCTGATTCTTTCTCTAATTTGTACATCCAAGGTCATTTAGAAGGGGGATACTTGAGTTGTTTCAACTTGCAACAATCTAGAGGTTTTACCAAAGAGCCCTTAAGAGCCCCTGATTCGGCATCCAGCTTTTCCCAACGATGCATTGCTCACAAAGGCCCAAACACACAGGCCGTGCCTCTAGGACGTTTCTCATCCGAGTGCAGACCCGCCAGTACTAAGAAACCTGGAATGCTACCTAGAGCTCAAGAACCACACTGAATAACGCTACATGGATTCTGCTGCATGCCAATGTGTGGCATGATACAAGAGGAACGTTAGCTTGAGGCTAGTGTTCAATGGGGTCGCCAATTCACTGAAAATTACTGAAGGTTGAGCAGCTACCAAAGTATGGCAACGTCCAAGTTTCTTTCCGAGAAATTCACTTCTCATCACAAAGGGAACTGTGCCATGAAGGGAACATGTGCAACTACAGTATTTCTCACTGAGAATTGATTCCGCAACTCTCTAAATCCCAATGAGGAAAGTAAAGTATCCCTTTAAGCCTTATATTCAATATATATATTCCACAGAGAATTAACCCTGTTCTTTCTTTCTCTAGTTTGTAATTCCAAGGCGCTTTAGAAGGGAGATACTTGAGTTGTTTCAACTTACTACTTTCTAGAGTTTAAGAAAAGAAGCCCTTCACTTCCCATGACTCGGCATCTAGCTGTTCCCAATGGTGCATTGCTCACAACTCCCCGAAGGCACAGGCCGTCCTTCCTGTACTTTTCTCATCCTAGTGCAGACCCGCAAGTACTAAGAGACCTGGAATGCTTCCTAGAGTTCAAGAACCACACTGAATAAGTCTACAAGGATTCTGCTGCATGCCAACATGTGGCATGATACAAGAGGAACGTTAGCTTGAGGCTAGTGTTCAATGGGGTCGCCAACTCACCCAAGATTACTGAAGGAGGAGCACCTACCAAAGAATGGCAACGTCCAAGTTTCTTTCCGAGAAATTCACTTGTCATCACAAAGGGAATTGTGCCATGAAGGGAACATGTGCAACTACAGTATTTCTCAGTGAGAATGGATCCCGAAACTCTCTAAATCCCAATGAGGAAAATAAAGTTCCCCTTTAAGCCTTATATTCAAAAGGGTCCACAGAGCATTGATCCTATTGTTTCTTTCTCTATTTTGTAGTTGAAGGTGTTTTAGAAGGGAGATACTTGAGTTGTTTCAACTTACTACTTTCTAGAGTTTAAGAAAAGAAGCCCTTCACTTCCCATGGCTCGGCATCTAGTTGTACCCAATGATGCATTGCTCACAACACCCCGAAGACAGACGCCGTCCTTCCTGTACTTTTCTCATCCTAGTGCAGACCCGCAAGTACTAAGAGACCTGGAATGCTTCCTAGAGCCCAGGATCCACAATGAATAAGGCTACATGGATTTTGCTGCATGACAACATGTGTCATGTTAGAAGAGGAACGTTAGCTTCAGGTTAGTGGTCAAGTGGGGTCGCCAATTCACTGAAGATTACCGAAGGATGAGCACCTACCAAAGAATGGCAACATCCAAGTTTCTTTCCTAGAAACTCACTTGTCATCACAAAGGCAATTGTGCTATGAAGAGAACATGTGCAACTAAAGAATTTCTCAGAGAGAACTGAGCCCACAACTCTCTAAATCCCAATGAGGAAAGTCAAGTTTCCCTTCAAGCCTTATTTTCCAAAGGGCCCGCAGAGCACTGACCCTGCTGTTTCCTTCTCTATTTTGTACCTCCAACGTGCTTTAGACGGGAGATACTTGAGTTGTTTCAAGTTGCCACATTCTAGAAATTTAACAAAAGAAACCCTTCACCTCCATGCCTCGGCATCTAGCTGTTCCCAAGGCTGCACTTATCACAACTCCCCAAACACACAGGCCGTCCTTCTTGTACGTTTCACAGCCTAGTGCAGATCCGATAGTACTAAGAGACCTGGAATGCTTCGTAGAGCTCAAGAACCACACTGAATAAGGCTACTTAGATTCTGCTGCATGCCAACCTCTGGCATGATACAAGAGGAACGTTAGCCTGAGGCTAGTGGTCAAAAAGGGTCGCCAATTCACTGAATTGACTGAAGGATGAGCTCCTTCCAAAGCATGGCCACCTCCAAGTTTCTTTCCTAGAAACTCACTTTTCATCACACAGGCAATTGTGCAATGAAGGGAACTTGTGCAACTACAGTGTTTCTCAGGGAGAATTGAGCCCCCACCTCTCTAAATCCCAATGAGGAATATGAAGTTTCCCGTCAAGACTTATTTTCAAAATGGCCAGCAGAGCATCGACCTTGCTGATTCTTTCTCTAATTTGTACATCCAAGGTCATTTAGAAGGGGGATACTTGAGTTGTTTCAACTTACTACTTTCTAGAGTTTAAGAAAAGAAGCCCTTCACTTCCCATGACTCTGCATCTAGCTGTTCCCAATGGCGCATTGCTCACAACTCCCCGAACGCACAGGCCGTCCTTCCTGTACTTTTCTCATCCTAGTGCAGACCCGCAAGTACTAAGAGACCTGGAATGCTTCCTAGAGTTCAAGAACCACACTGAATAAGTCTACAAGGATTCTGCTGCATGCCAACATGTGGCATGATACAAGAGGAACGTTAGCTTGAGGCTAGTGTTCCATGGGGTCGCCAATACGCTGAAGAGTACTGAAGGAGGAGCACCTACCAAAGAATGGCAACGTCCAAGTTTTTTTCCGAGAAATTCACTTGTCATCACAAAGGGAATTGTGCCATGAAGGGAACATGTGCAACGACAGTATTTCTCAGTGAGAATGGATCCCGCAACTCTCTAAATCCCAATGAGGAAAATAAAGTTCCCCTTTAAGCCTTATATTCAAAAGGGTCCACAGAGCATTGATCCTATTGTTTCTTTCTCTATTTTGTAGTTGAAGGTGTTTTAGAAGGGAGATACTTGAGTTGTTTCAACTTACTACTTTCTAGAGTTTAAGAAAAGAAGCCCTTCACTTCCCATGGCTCGGCATCTAGTTGGACCCAATGATGCATTGCTCACAACACCCCGAAGACAGACGCCGTCCTTCCTGTACTTTTCTCATCCTAGTGCAGACCCGCAAGTACTAAGAGACCTGGAATGCTTCCTAGAGCCCAGGATCCACAATGAATAAGGCTACATGGATTTTGCTGCATGACAACATGTGTCATGTTAGAAGAGGAACGTTAGCTTCAGGTTAGTGGTCAAATGGGTTCGCCAATTCACTGAAGATTACCGAAGATGAGCACCTACCAAAGAATGGCAACCTCCAAGTTTCTTTCCTAGAAACTCACTTGTCATCACAAAGGCAATTGTGCTATGAAGAGAACATGTGCAACTAAAGAATTTCTCAGAGAGAACTGAGCCCACAACTCTCTAAATCCCAATGAGGAAAGTCAAGTTTCCCTTCAAGCCTTATTTTCCAAAGGGCCCGCAGAGCACTGACCCTGCTGTTTCCTTCTCTATTTTGTACCTCCAACGTGCTTTAGACGGGAGATACTTGAGTTGTTTCAAGTTGCCACATTCTAGAAATTTAACAAAAGAAACCCTTCACCTCCATGCCTCGGCATCTAGCTGTTCCCAAGGCTGCACTTATCACAACTCCCCAAACACACAGGCCGTCCTTCTTGTACGTTTCACAGCCTAGTGCAGATCCGATAGTACTAAGAGACCTGGAATGCTTCGTAGAGCTCAAGAACCACACTGAATAAGGCTACTTAGATTCTGCTGCATGCCAACCTCTGGCATGATACAAGAGGAACGTTAGCCTGAGGCTAGTGGTCAAAAAGGGTCGCCAATTCACTGAATTGACTGAAGGATGAGCTCCTTCCAAAGCATGGCCACCTCCAAGTTTCTTTCCTAGAAACTCACTTTTCATCACACAGGCAATTGTGCAATGAAGGGAACTTGTGCAACTACAGTGTTTCTCAGGGAGAATTGAGCCCCCACCTCTCTAAATCCCAATGAGGAATATGAAGTTTCCCGTCAAGACTTATTTTCAAAATGGCCAGCAGAGCATCGACCTTGCTGATTCTTTCTCTAATTTGTACATCCAAGGTCATTTAGAAGGGGGATACTTGAGTTGTTTCAACTTACTACTTTCTAGAGTTTAAGAAAAGAAGCCCTTCGCTTCCCATGACTCTGCATCTAGCTGTTCCCAATGGCGCATTGCTCACAACTCCCCGAACGCACAGGCCGTCCTTCCTGTACTTTTCTCATCCTAGTGCAGACCCGCAAGTACTAAGAGACCTGGAATGCTTCCTAGAGTTCAAGAACCACACTGAATAAGTCTACAAGGATTCTGCTGCATGCCAACATGTGGCATGATACAAGAGGAACGTTAGCTTGAGGCTAGTGTTCCATGGGGTCGCCAATACGCTGAAGATTACTGAAGGAGGAGCACCTACCAAAGAATGGCAACGTCCAAGTTTTTTTCCGAGAAATTCACTTGTCATCACAAAGGGAATTGTGCCATGAAGGGAACATGTGCAACGACAGTATTTCTCAGTGAGAATGGATCCCGCAACTCTCTAAATCCCAATGAGGAAAATAAAGTTCCCCTTTAAGCCTTATATTCAAAAGGGTCCACAGAGCATTGATCCTATTGTTTCTTTCTCTATTTTGTAGTTGAAGGTGTTTTAGAAGGGAGATACTTGAGTTGTTTCAACTTACTACTTTCTAGAGTTTAAGAAAAGAAGCCCTTCACTTCCCATGACTCGGCATCTAGTTGTACCCAATGATGCATTGCTCACAACACCCCGAAGACAGACGCCGTCCTTCCTGTACTTTTCTCATCCTAGTGCAGACCCGCAAGTACTAAGAGACCTGGAATGCTTCCTAGAGCTCAGGAACCACAATGAATAAGGCTTCATGGATTTTGCTGCATGACAACATGTGTCATGTTAGAAGAGGAACGTTAGCTTCAGGTTAGTGGTCAAGTGGGGTCGCCAATTCACTGAAGATTACCGAAGGATGAGCACCTACCAAAGAATGGCAACCTCCAAGTTTCTTTCCTAGAAACTCCCTTGTCATCACAAAGGCAATTGTGCTATGAAGAGAACATGTGCAACTAAAGAATTTCTCAGAGAGAACTGAGCCCACAACTCTCTAAATCCCAATGAGGAAAGTCAAGTTTCCCTTCAAGCCTTATTTTCCAAAGGGCCCGCAGAGCACTGACCCTGCTGTTTCCTTCTCTATTTTGTACCTCCAACGTGCTTTAGATGGGAGATACTTGAGTTGTTTCAAGTTGCCACATTCTAGAAATTTAACAAAAGAAACCCTTCACCTCCATGCCTCGGCATCTAGCTGTTCCCAAGGCTGCACTTATCACAACTCCCCAAACACACAGGCCGTCCTTCTTGTACGTTTCACAGCCTAGTGCAGATCCGATAGTACTAAGAGACCTGGAATGCTTCGTAGAGCTCAAGAACCACACTGAATAAGGCTACTTAGATTCTGCTGCATGCCAACCTCTGGCATGATACAAGAGGAACGTTAGCCTGAGGCTAGTGGTCAAAAAGGGTCGCCAATTCACTGAATTGACTGAAGGATGAGCTCCTTCCAAAGCATGGCCACCTCCAAGTTTCTTTCCTAGGAACTCACTTTTCATCACAAAGGCAATTGTGCAATGAAGGGAACTTGTGCAACTACAGTGTTTCTCAGGGAGAATTGAGCCCCCACCTCTCTAAATCCCAATGAGGAATATGAAGTTTCCCGTCAAGACTTATTTTCAAAATGGCCAGCAGAGCATCGACCTTGCTGATTCTTTCCCTAATTTGTATATCCAAGGTCATTTAGAAGGGGGATACTTGAGTTGTTTCAACTTGCAACAATCTAGAGGTTTTACCAAAGAGCCCTTAAGAGCCCCTGATTCGGCATCCAGCTTTTCCCAACGATGCATTGCTCACAAAGGCCCAAACACACAGGCCGTGCCTCTAGGACGTTTCTCATCCGAGTGCAGACCCGCCAGTACTAAGAAACCTGGAATGCTACCTAGAGCTCAAGAACCACACTGAATAACGCTACATGGATTCTGCTGCATGCCAATCTGTGGCATGATACAAGAGGAACGTTAGCTTGAGGCTAGTGTTCAATGGGGTCGCCAATTCACTGAAAATTACTGAAGGTTGAGCAGCTACCAAAGTATGGCAACGTCCAAGTTTCTTTCCGAGAAATTCACTTCTCATCACAAAGGGAACTGTGCCATGAAGGGAACATGTGCAACTACAGTATTTCTCACTGAGAATTGATTCCGCAACTCTCTAAATCCCAATGAGGAAAGTAAAGTATCCCTTTAAGCCTTATATTCAATATATATATTCCACAGAGAATTAACCCTGTTCTTTCTTTCTCTAGTTTGTAATTCCAAGGCGCTTTAGAAGGGAGATACTTGAGTTGTTTCAACTTACTACTTTCTAGAGTTTAAGAGAAGAAGCCCTTCACTTCCCATGACTCTGCATCTAGCTGTTCCCAATGGTGCATTGCTCACAACTCCCCGAACGCACAGGCCGTCCTTCCTGTACTTTTCTCATCCTAGTGCAGACCCGCAAGTACTAAGAGACCTGGAATGCTTCCTAGAGTTCAAGAACCACACTGAATAAGTCTACAAGGATTCTGCTGCATGCCAACATGTGGCATGATACAAGAGGAACGTTTGCTTGAGGCTAGTGTTCAATGGGGTCGCCAATTCACCCAAGATTACTGAAAGAGGAGCACCTACCAAAGAATGGCAACGTCCAAGTTTTTTTCCGAGAAATTCACTTGTCATCACAAAGGGAATTGTGCCATGAAGGGAACATGTGCAACGACAGTATTTCTCAGTGAGAATGGATCCCGCAACTCTCTAAATCCCAATGAGGAAAATAAAGTTCCCCTTTAAGCCTTATATTCAAAAGGGTCCACAGAGCATTGATCCTATTGTTTCTTTCTCTATTTTGTAGTTGAAGGTGTTTTAGAAGGGAGATACTTGAGTTGTTTCAACTTACTACTTTCTAGATTTTACGAAAAGAAGCCCTTCACTTCCCATGACTCGGCATTTGGTTGTACCCAATGATGCATTGCTCACAACACCCCGAAGACAGACGCCGTCCTTCCTGTACTTTTCTCATCCTAGTGCAGACCCGCAAGTACTAAGAGACCTGGAATGCTTCCTAGAGCCCAGGGTCCACAATGAATAAGGCTACATGGATTTTGCTGCATGACAACATGTGTCATGTTAGAAGAGGAACGTTAGCTTCAGGTTAGTGGTCAAGTGGGGTCGCCAATTCACTGAAGATTACCGAAGGATGAGCACCTACCAAAGAATGGCAACCTCCAAGTTTCTTTCCTAGAAACTCACTTGTCATCACAAAGGCAATTGTGCTATGAAAAGAACATGTGCAACTAAAGAATTTCTCAGAGAGAACTGAGCCCACAACTCTCTAAATCCCAATGAGGAAAGTCAAGTTTCCCTTCAAGCCTTATTTTCCAAAGGGCCCGCAGAGCACTGACCCTGCTGTTTCCTTCTCTATTTTGTACCTCCAACGTGCTTTACAAGGGAGATACTTGAGTTGTTTCAACTTACTACTTTCTAGAGTTTAAGAAAAGAAGCCCTTCACTTCCCATGACTCGGCATCTAGCTGTTCCCAATGGTGCATTGCTCACAACTCCCCGAACGCACAGGCCGTCCTTCCTGTACTTTTCTCATCCTAGTGCAGACCCGCAAGTACTAAGAGACGTGGAATGCTTCCTAGAGTTCAAGAACCACACTGAATAAGTCTACAAGGATTCTGCTGCATGCCAACATGTGGCATGATACAAGAGGAACGTAGGCTTGAGGCTAGTGTTCAATGGGGTCGCCCATTCACTGAAGATTACTGAAGGAGGAGCACCTACCAAAGAATGGCAACCACCAAGTTTCTTTCCGAGAAATTCACTTGTCATCACAGAGGGAATTGTGCCATGAAGGGAACAAGTGCAACGACAGTATTTCTCAGTGAGAATGGATCCCGCAACTCTCTAAATCCCAATGAGGAAAATAAAGTTCCCCTTTAAGCCTTATATTCAAAAGGGTCCACAGAGCATTGATCCTATTGTTTCTTTCTCTATTTTGTAGTTGAAGGTGTTTTAGAAGGGAGATACTTGAGTTGTTTCAACTTCCTACTTTCTAGAGTTTAAGAAAAGAAGCCCTTCACTTCCCATGACTCGGCATCTAGTTGTACCCAATGATGCATTGCTCACAACACCCCGAAGACAGACGCCGTCCTTCCTGTACTTTTCTCATCCTAGTGCAGACCCGCAAGTACTAAGAGACCTGGAATGCTTCCTAGAGCCCAGGAACCACAATGAATAAGGCTACATGGATTTTGCTGCATGACAACATGTGTCATGTTAGAAGAGGAACGTTAGCTTCAGGTTAGTGGTCAAGTGGGGTCGCCAATTCACTGAAGATTACCGAAGGATGAGCACCTACCAAAGAATGGCAACCTCCAAGTTTCTTTCCTAGAAACTCACTTGTCATCACAAAGGCAATTGTGCTATGAAGAGAACATGTGCAACTAAAGAATTTCTCAGAGAGAACTGAGCCCACAACTCTCTAAATCCCAATGAGGAAAGTCAAGTTTCCCTTCAAGCCTTATTTTCCAAAGGGCCCGCAGAGCACTGACCCTGCTGTTTCCTTCTCTATTTTGTACCTCCAACGTGCTTTAGACGGGAGATACTTGAGTTGTTTCAAGTTGCCACATTCTAGAAATTTAACAAAAGAAACCCTTCACCTCCATGCCTCGGCATCTAGCTGTTCCCAAGGCTGCACTTATCACAACTCCCCAAACACACAGGCCGTCCTTCTTGTACGTTTCACAGCCTAGTGCAGATCCGATAGTACTAAGAGACCTGGAATGCTTCGTAGAGCTCAAGAACCACACTGAATAAGGCTACTTAGATTCTGCTGCATGCCAACCTCTGGCATGATACAAGAGGAACGTTAGCCTGAGGCTAGTGGTCAAAAAGGGTCGCCAATTCACTGAATTGACTGAAGGATGAGCTCCTTCCAAAGCATGGCCACCTCCAAGTTTCTTTCCTAGAAACTCACTTTTCATCACACAGGCAATTGTGCAATGAAGGGAACTTGTGCAACTACAGTGTTTCTCAGGGAGAATTGAGCCCCCACCTCTCTAAATCCCAATGAGGAATATGAAGTTTCCCGTCAAGACTTATTTTCAAAATGGCCAGCAGAGCATCGACCTTGCTGATTCTTTCTCTAATTTGTACATCCAAGGTCATTTAGAAGGGGGATACTTGAGTTGTTTCAACTTGCAACAATCTAGAGGTTTTACCAAAGAGCCCTTAAGAGCCCCTGATTCGGCATCCAGCTTTTCCCAACGATGCATTGCTCACAAAGGCCCAAACACACAGGCCGTGCCTCTAGGACGTTTCTCATCCGAGTGCAGACCCGCCAGTACTAAGAAACCTGGAATGCTACCTAGAGCTCAAGAACCACACTGAATAACGCTACATGGATTCTGCTGCATGCCAATCTGTGGCATGATACAAGAGGAACGTTAGCTTGAGGCTAGTGTTCAATGGGGTCGCCAATTCACTGAAAATGACTGAAGGTTGAGCAGCTACCAAAGTATGGCAACGTCCAAGTTTCTTTCCGAGAAATTCACTTCTCATCACAAAGGGAACTGTGCCATGAAGGGAACATGTGCAACTGCAGTATTTCTCAGTGAGAATGGATCCCGCAACTCTCTAAATCCCAATGAGGAAAATAAAGTTCCCCTTTAAGCCTTATATTCAAAAGGGTCCACAGAGCATTGATCCTATTGTTTCTTTCTCTATTTTGTAGTTGAAGGTGTTTAAGAAGGGAGATACTTGAGTTGTTTCAACTTACTACTTTCTAGAGTTTAAGAAAAGAAGCCCTTCACTTCCCATGACTCGGCATCTAGTTGTACCCAATGATGCATTGCTCACAACACCCCGAAGACAGACGCCGTCCTTCCTGTACTTTTCTCATCCTAGTGCAGACCCGCAAGTACTAAGAGACCTGGAATGCTTCCTAGAGCTCAGGAACCACAATGAATAAGGCTTCATGGATTTTGCTGCATGACAACATGTGTCATGTTAGAAGAGGAACGTTAGCTTCAGGTTAGTGTTCAATGGGGTCGCCAATTCACTGAAAATGACTGAAGGTTGAGCAGCTACCGAAGTATGGCAACGTCCAAGTTTCTTTCCGAGAAATTCACTTCTCATCACAAAGGGAACTGTGCCATGAAGGGAACATGTGCAACTACAGTATTTCTCACTGAGAATTGATTCCGCAACTCTCTAAATCCCAATGAGGAAAGTAAAGTATCCCTTTAAGCCTTATATTCAATATATATATTCCACAGAGAATTAACCCTGTTCTTTCTTTCTCTAGTTTGTAATTCCAAGGCGCTTTAGAAGGGAGATACTTGAGTTGTTTCCACTTACTACTTTCTAGAGTTTAAGAAAAGAAGCCCTTCACTTCCCATGACTCGGCATCTAGCTGTTCCCAATGGTGCATTGCTCACAACTCCCCGAACGCACAGGCCGTCCTTCCTGTACTTTTCTCATCCTAGTGCAGACCCGCAAGTACTAAGAGACGTGGAATGCTTCCTAGAGTTCAAGAACCACACTGAATAAGTCTACAAGGATTCTGCTGCATGCCAACATGTGGCATGATACAAGAGGAACGTTAGCTTGAGGCTAGTGTTCAATGGGGTCGCCCATTCACTGAAGATTACTGAAGGAGGAGCACCTACCAAAGAATGGCAACCACCAAGTTTCTTTCCGAGAAATTCACTTGTCATCACAGAGGGAATTGTGCCATGAAGGGAACAAGTGCAACGACAGTATTTCTCAGTGAGAATGGATCCCGCAACTCTCTAAATCCCAATGAGGAAAATAAAGTTCCCCTTTAAGCCTTATATTCAAAAGGGTCCACAGAGCATTGATCCTATTGTTTCTTTCTCTATTTTGTAGTTGAAGGTGTTTTAGAAGGGAGATACTTGAGTTGTTTCAACTTACTACTTTCTAGAGTTTAAGAAAAGAAGCCCTTCACTTCCCATGACTCGGCATCTAGTTGTACCCAATGATGCATTGCTCACAACACCCCGAAGACAGACGCCGTCCTTCCTGTACTTTTCTCATCCTAGTGCAGACCCGCAAGTACTAAGAGACCTGGAATGCTTCCTAGAGCCCAGGAACCACAATGAATAAGGCTACATGGATTTTGCTGCATGACAACATGTGTCATGTTAGAAGAGGAACGTTAGCTTCAGGTTAGTGGTCAAGTGGGGTCGCCAATTCACTGAAGATTACCGAAGGATGAGCACCTACCAAAGAATGGCAACCTCCAAGTTTCTTTCCTAGAAACTCACTTGTCATCACAAAGGCAATTGTGCTATGAAGAGAACATGTGCAACAAAGAATTTCTCAGAGAGAACTGAGCCCACAACTCTCTAAATCCCAATGAGGAAAGTCAAGTTTCCCTTCAAGCCTTATTTTCCAAAGGGCCCGCAGAGCACTGACCCTGCTGTTTCCTTCTCTATTTTGTACCTCCAACGTGCTTTAGACGGGAGATACTTGAGTTGTTTCAAGTTGCCACATTCTAGAAATTTAACAAAAGAAACCCTTCACCTCCATGCCTCGGCATCTAGCTGTTCCCAAGGCTGCACTTATCACAACTCCCCAAACACACAGGCCATCCTTCTTGTACGTTTCACAGCCTAGTGCAGATCCGATAGTACTAAGAGACCTGGAATGCTTCGTAGAGCTCAAGAACCACACTGAATAAGGCTACTTAGATTCTGCTGCATGCCAACCTCTGGCATGATACAAGAGGAACGTTAGCCTGAGGCTAGTGGTCAAAAAGGGTCGCCAATTCACTGAATTGACTGAAGGATGAGCTCCTTGCAAAGCATGGCCACCTCCAAGTTTCTTTCCTAGAAACTCACTTTTCATCACACAGGCAATTGTGCAATGAAGGGAACTTGTGCAACTACAGTGTTTCTCAGGGAGAATTGAGCCCCCACCTCTCTAAATCCCAATGAGGAATATGAAGTTTCCCGTCAAGACTTATTTTCAAAATGGCCAGCAGAGCATCGACCTTGCTGATTCTTTCTCTAATTTGTACATCCAAGGTCATTTAGAAGGGGGATACTTGAGTTGTTTCAACTTGCAACAATCTAGAGGTTTTACCAAAGAGCCCTTAAGAGCCCCTGATTCGGCATCCAGCTTTTCCCAACGATGCATTGCTCACAAAGGCCCAAACACACAGGCCGTGCCTCTAGGACGTTTCTCATCCGAGTGCAGACCCGCCAGTACTAAGAAACCTGGAATGCTACCTAGAGCTCAAGAACCACACTGAATAACGCTACATGGATTCTGCTGCATGCCAATCTGTGGCATGATACAAGAGGAACGTTAGCTTGAGGCTAGTGTTCAATGGGGTCGCCAATTCACTGAAAATGACTGAAGGTTGAGCAGCTACCAAAGTATGGCAACGTCCAAGTTTCTTTCCGAGAAATTCACTTCTCATCACAAAGGGAACTGTGCCATGAAGGGAACATGTGCAACTACAGTATTTCTCACTGAGAATTGATTCCGCAACTCTCTAAATCCCAATGAGGAAAGTAAAGTATCCCTTTAAGCCTTATATTCAATATATATATTCCACAGAGAATTAACCCTGTTCTTTCTTTCTCTAGTTTGTAATTCCAAGGCGCTTTAGAAGGGACATACTTGAGTTGTTTCAACTTACTACTTTCTAGAGTTTAAGAAAAGAAGCCCTTCACTTCCCATGACTCGGCATCTAGCTGTTCCCAATGGTGCATTGCTCACAACTCCCCGAAGGCACAGGCCGTCCTTCCTGTACTTTTCTCATCCTAGTGCAGACCCGCAAGTACTAAGAGACGTGGAATGCTTCCTAGAGTTCAAGAACCACACTGAATAAGTCTACAAGGATTCTGCTGCATGCCAACATGTGGCATGATACAAGAGGAACGTTAGCTTGAGGCTAGTGTTCAATGGGGTCGCCCATTCACTGAAGATTACTGAAGGAGGAGCACCTACCAAAGAATGGCAACCACCAAGTTTCTTTCCGAGAAATTCACTTGTCATCACAGAGGGAATTGTGCCATGAAGGGAACAAGTGCAACGACAGTATTTCTCAGTGAGAATGGATCCCGCAACTCTCTAAATCCCAATGAGGAAAATAAAGTTCCCCTTTAAGCCTTATATTCAAAAGGGTCCACAGAGCATTGATCCTATTGTTTCTTTCTCTATTTTGTAGTTGAAGGTGTTTTAGAAGGGAGATACTTGAGTTGTTTCAACTTACTACTTTCTAGAGTTTAAGAAAAGAAGCCCTTCACTTCCCATGACTCGGCATCTAGTTGTACCCAATGATGCATTGCTCACAACACCCCGAAGACAGACGCCGTCCTTCCTGTACTTTTCTCATCCTAGTGCAGACCCGCAAGTACTAAGAGACCTGGAATGCTTCCTAGAGCCCAGGAACCACAATGAATAAGGCTACATGGATTTTGCTGCATGACAACATGTGTCATGTTAGAAGAGGAACGTTAGCTTCAGGTTAGTGGTCAAGTGGGGTCGCCAATTCACTGAAGATTACCGAAGGATGAGCACCTACCAAAGAATGGCAACCTCCAAGTTTCTTTCCTAGAAACTCACTTGTCATCACAAAGGCAATTGTGCTATGAAGAGAACATGTGCAACTAAAGAATTTCTCAGAGAGAACTGAGCCCACAACTCTCTAAATCCCAATGAGGAAAGTCAAGTTTCCCTTCAAGCCTTATTTTCCAAAGGGCCCGCAGAGCACTGACCCTGCTGTTTCCTTCTCTATTTTGTACCTCCAACGTGCTTTAGACGGGAGATACTTGAGTTGTTTCAAGTTGCCACATTCTAGAAATTTAACAAAAGAAACCCTTCACCTCCATGCCTCGGCATCTAGCTGTTCCCAAGGCTGCACTTATCACAACTCCCCAAACACACAGGCCGTCCTTCTTGTACGTTTCACAGCCTAGTGCAGATCCGATAGTACTAAGAGACCTGGAATGCTTCGTAGAGCTCAAGAACCACACTGAATAAGGCTACTTAGATTCTGCTGCATGCCAACCTCTGGCATGATACAAGAGGAACGTTAGCCTGAGGCTAGTGGTCAAAAAGGGTCGCCAATTCACTGAATTGACTGAAGGATGAGCTCCTTCCAAAGCATGGCCACCTCCAAGTTTCTTTCCTAGAAACTCACTTTTCATCACACAGGCAATTGTGCAATGAAGGGAACTTGTGCAACTACAGTGTTTCTCAGGGAGAATTGAGCCCCCACCTCTCTAAATCCCAATGAGGAATATGAAGTTTCCCGTCAAGACTTATTTTCAAAATGGCCAGCAGAGCATCGACCTTGCTGATTCTTTCTCTAATTTGTACATCCAAGGTCATTTAGAAGGGGGATACTTGAGTTGTTTCAACTTGCAACAATCTAGAGGTTTTACCAAAGAGCCCTTAAGAGCCCCTGATTCGGCATCCAGCTTTTCCCAACGATGCATTGCTCACAAAGGCCCAAACACACAGGCCGTGCCTCTAGGACGTTTCTCATCCGAGTGCAGACCCGCCAGTACTAAGAAACCTGGAATGCTACCTAGAGCTCAAGAACCACACTGAATAACGCTACATGGATTCTGCTGCATGCCAATCTGTGGCATGATACAAGAGGAACGTTAGCTTGAGGCTAGTGTTCAATGGGGTCGCCAATTCACTGAAAATGACTGAAGGTTGAGCAGCTACCAAAGTATGGCAACGTCCAAGTTTCTTTCCGAGAAATTCACTTCTCATCACAAAGGGAACTGTGCCATGAAGGGAACATGTGCAACTACAGTATTTCTCACTGAGAATTGATTCCGCAACTCTCTAAATCCCAATGAGGAAAGTAAAGTATCCCTTTAAGCCTTATATTCAATATATATATTCCACAGAGAATTAACCCTGTTCTTTCTTTCTCTAGTTTGTAATTCCAAGGCGCTTTAGAAGGGAGATACTTGAGTTGTTTCCACTTACTACTTTCTAGAATTTAAGAGAAGAAGCCCTTCACTTCCCATGACTCTGCATCTAGCTGTTCCCAATGGTGCATTGCTCACAACTCCCCGAACGCACAGGCCGTCCTTCCTGTACTTTTCTCATCCTAGTGCAGACCCGCAAGTACTAAGAGACCTGGAATGCTTCCTAGAGTTCAAGAACCACACTGAATAAGTCTACAAGGATTCTGCTGCATGCCAACATGTGGCATGATACAAGAGGAACGTTAGCTTGAGGCTAGTGTTCAATGGGGTCGCCCATTCACTGAAGATTACTGAAGGAGGAGCACCTACCAAAGAATGGCAACCACCAAGTTTCTTTCCGAGAAATTCACTTGTCATCACAGAGGGAATTGTGCCATGAAGGGAACAAGTGCAACGTCAGTATTTCTCAGTGAGAATGGATCCCGCAACTCTCTAAATCCCAATGAGGAAAATAAAGTTCCCCTTTAAGCCTTATATTCAAAAGGGTCCACAGAGCATTGATCCTATTGTTTCTTTCTCTATTTTGTAGTTGAAGGTGTTTTAGAAGGGAGATACTTGAGTTGTTTCAACTTCCTACTTTCTAGAGTTTAAGAAAAGAAGCCCTTCACTTCCCATGACTCGGCATCTAGTTGTACCCAATGATGCATTGCTCACAACACCCCGAAGACAGACGCCGTCCTTCCTGTACTTTTCTCATCCTAGTGCAGACCCGCAAGTACTAAGAGACCTGGAATGCTTCCTAGAGCCCAGGAACCACAATGAATAAGGCTACATGGATTTTGCTGCATGACAACATGTGTCATGTTAGAAGAGGAACGTTAGCTTCAGGTTAGTGGTCAAGTGGGGTCGCCAATTCACTGAAGATTACCGAAGGATGAGCACCTACCAAAGAATGGCAACCTCCAAGTTTCTTTCCTAGAAACTCACTTGTCATCACAAAGGCAATTGTGCTATGAAGAGAACATGTGCAACAAAGAATTTCTCAGAGAGAACTGAGCCCACAACTCTCTAAATCCCAATGAGGAAAGTCAAGTTTCCCTTCAAGCCTTATTTTCCAAAGGGCCCGCAGAGCACTGACCCTGCTGTTTCCTTCTCTATTTTGTACCTCCAACGTGCTTTAGACGGGAGATACTTGAGTTGTTTCAAGTTGCCACATTCTAGAAATTTAACAAAAGAAACCCTTCACCTCCATGCCTCGGCATCTAGCTGTTCCCAAGGCTGCACTTATCACAACTCCCCAAACACACAGGCCGTCCTTCTTGTACGTTTCACAGCCTAGTGCAGATCCGATAGTACTAAGAGACCTGGAATGCTTCGTAGAGCTCAAGAACCACACTGAATAAGGCTACTTAGATTCTGCTGCATGCCAACCTCTGGCATGATACAAGAGGAACGTTAGCCTGAGGCTAGTGGTCAAAAAGGGTCGCCAATTCACTGAATTGACTGAAGGATGAGCTCCTTCCAAAGCATGGCCACCTCCAAGTTTCTTTCCTAGAAACTCACTTTTCATCACACAGGCAATTGTGCAATGAAGGGAACTTGTGCAACTACAGTGTTTCTCAGGGAGAATTGAGCCCCCACCTCTCTAAATCCCAATGAGGAATATGAAGTTTCCCGTCAAGACTTATTTTCAAAATGGCCAGCAGAGCATCGACCTTGCTGATTCTTTCTCTAATTTGTACATCCAAGGTCATTTAGAAGGGGGATACTTGAGTTGTTTCAACTTGCAACAATCTAGAGGTTTTACCAAAGAGCCCTTAAGAGCCCCTGATTCGGCATCCAGCTTTTCCCAACGATGCATTGCTCACAAAGGCCCAAACACACAGGCCGTGCCTCTAGGACGTTTCTCATCCGAGTGCAGACCCGCCAGTACTAAGAAACCTGGAATGCTACCTAGAGCTCAAGAACCACACTGAATAACGCTACATGGATTCTGCTGCATGCCAATCTGTGGCATGATACAAGAGGAACGTTAGCTTGAGGCTAGTGTTCAATGGGGTCGCCAATTCACTGAAAATGACTGAAGGTTGAGCAGCTACCAAAGTATGGCAACGTCCAAGTTTCTTTCCGAGAAATTCACTTCTCATCACAAAGGGAACTGTGCCATGAAGGGAACACGTGCAACTACAGTATTTCTCACTGAGAATTGATTCCGCAACTCTCTAAATCCCAATGAGGAAAGTAAAGTATCCCTTTAAGCCTTATATTCAATATATATATTCCACAGAGAATTAACCCTGTTCTTTCTTTCTCTAGTTTGTAATTCCAAGGCGCTTTAGAAGGGACATACTTGAGTTGTTTCAACTTACTACTTTCTAGAGTTTAAGAAAAGAAGCCCTTCACTTCCCATGACTCGGCATCTAGCTGTTCCCAATGGTGCATTGCTCACAACTCCCCGAAGGCACAGGCCGTCCTTCCTGTACTTTTCTCATCCTAGTGCAGACCTGCAAGTACTAAGAGACGTGGAATGCTTCCTAGAGTTCAAGAACCACACTGAATAAGTCTACAAGGATTCTGCTGCATGCCAACATGTGGCATGATACAAGAGGAACGTTAGCTTGAGGCTAGTGTTCAATGTGGTCGCCAATTCACCCAAGATTACTGAAGGAGGAGCACCTACCAAAGAATGGCAACCACCAAGTTTCTTTCCGAGAAATTCACTTGTCATCACAAAGGGAATTGTGCCATGAAGGGAACATGTGCAACTACAGTATTTCTCAGTGAGAATGGATCCCGCAACTCTCTAAATCCCAATGAGGAAAATAAAGTTCCCCTTTAAGCCTTATATTCAAAAGGGTCCACAGAGCATTGATCCTATTGTTTCTTTCTCTATTTTGTAGTTGAAGCTGTTTAAGAAGGGAGATACTTGAGTTGTTTCAACTTACTACTTTCTAGAGTTTAAGAAAAGAAGCCCTTCACTTCCCATGACTCGGCATCTAGTTGTACCCAATGATGCATTGCTCACAACACCCCGAAGACAGACGCCGTCCTTCCTGTACTTTTCTCATCCTAGTGCAGACCCGCAAGTACTAAGAGACCTGGAATGCTTCCTAGAGCTCAGGAACCACAATGAATAAGGCTTCATGGATTTTGCTGCATGACAACATGTGTCATGTTAGAAGAGGAACGTTAGCTTCAGGTTAGTGGTCAAGTGGGGTCGCCAATTCACTGAAGATTACCGAAGGATGAGCACCTACCAAAGAATGGCAACCTCCAAGTTTCTTTCCTAGAAACTCACTTGTCATCACAAAGGCAATTGTGCTATGAAGAGAACATGTGCAACTAAAGAATTTCTCAGAGAGAACTGAGCCCACAACTCTCTAAATCCCAATGAGGAAAGTCAAGTTTCCCTTCAAGCCTTATTTTCCAAAGGGCCCGCAGAGCACTGACCCTGCTGTTTCCTTCTCTATTTTGTACCTCCAACGTGCTTTAGACGGGAGATACTTGAGTTGTTTCAAGTTGCCACATTCTAGAAATTTAACAAAAGAAACCCTTCACCTCCATGCCTCGGCATCTAGCTGTTCCCAAGGCTGCACTTATCACAACTCCCCAAACACACAGGCCGTCCTTCTTGTACGTTTCACAGCCTAGTGCAGATCCGATAGTACTAAGAGACCTGGAATGCTTCGTAGAGCTCAAGAACCACACTGAATAAGGCTACTTAGATTCTGCTGCATGCCAACCTCTGGCATGATACAAGAGGAACGTTAGCCTGAGGCTAGTGGTCAAAAAGGGTCGCCAATTCACTGAATTGACTGAAGGATGAGCTCCTTGCAAAGCATGGCCACCTCCAAGTTTCTTTCCTAGAAACTCACTTTTCATCACACAGGCAATTGTGCAATGAAGGGAACTTGTGCAACTACAGTGTTTCTCAGGGAGAATTGAGCCCCCACCTCTCTAAATCCCAATGAGGAATATGAAGTTTCCCGTCAAGACTTATTTTCAAAATGGCCAGCAGAGCATCGACCTTGCTGATTCTTTCTCTAATTTGTACATCCAAGGTCATTTAGAAGGGGGATACTTGAGTTGTTTCAACTTGCAACAATCTAGAGGTTTTACCAAAGAGCCCTTAAGAGCCCCTGATTCGGCATCCAGCTTTTCCCAACGATGCATTGCTCACAAAGGCCCAAACACACAGGCCGTGCCTCTAGGACGTTTCTCATCCGAGTGCAGACCCGCCAGTACTAAGAAACCTGGAATGCTACCTAGAGCTCAAGAACCACACTGAATAACGCTACATGGATTCTGCTGCATGCCAATCTGTGGCATGATACAAGAGGAACGTTAGCTTGAGGCTAGTGTTCAATGGGGTCGCCAATTCACTGAAAATGACTGAAGGTTGAGCAGCTACCAAAGTATGGCAACGTCCAAGTTTCTTTCCGAGAAATTCACTTCTCATCACAAAGGGAACTGTGCCATGAAGGGAACATGTGCAACTACAGTATTTCTCACTGAGAATTGATTCCGCAACTCTCTAAATCCCAATGAGGAAAGTAAAGTATCCCTTTAAGCCTTATATTCAATATATATATTCCACAGAGAATTAACCCTGTTCTTTCTTTCTCTAGTTTGTAATTCCAAGGCGCTTTAGAAGGGACATACTTGAGTTGTTTCAACTTACTACTTTCTAGAGTTTAAGAAAAGAAGCCCTTCACTTCCCATGACTCGGCATCTAGCTGTTCCCAATGGTGCATTGCTCACAACTCCCCGAAGGCACAGGCCGTCCTTCCTGTACTTTTCTCATCCTAGTGCAGACCCGCAAGTACTAAGAGACGTGGAATGCTTCCTAGAGTTCAAGAACCACACTGAATAAGTCTACAAGGATTCTGCTGCATGCCAACATGTGGCATGATACAAGAGGAAAGTTAGCTTGAGGCTAGTGTTCAATGGGGTCGCCCATTCACTGAAGATTACTGAAGGAGGAGCACCTACCAAAGAATGGCAACCACCAAGTTTCTTTCCGAGAAATTCACTTGTCATCACAGAGGGAATTGTGCCATGAAGGGAACAAGTGCAACGACAGTATTTCTCAGTGAGAATGGATCCCGCAACTCTCTAAATCCCAATGAGGAAAATAAAGTTCCCCTTTAAGCCTTATATTCAAAAGGGTCCACAGAGCATTGATCCTATTGTTTCTTTCTCTATTTTGTAGTTGAAAGTGTTTTAGAAGGGAGATACTTGAGTTGTTTCAACTTACTACTTTCTAGAGTTTAAGAAAAGAAGCCCTTCACTTCCCATGACTCGGCATCTAGTTGTACCCAATGATGCATTGCTCACAACACCCCGAAGACAGACGCCGTCCTTCCTGTACTTTTCTCATCCTAGTGCAGACCCGCAAGTACTAAGAGACCTGGAATGCTTCCTAGAGCCCAGGAACCACAATGAATAAGGCTACATGGATTTTGCTGCATGACAACATGTGTCATGTTAGAAGAGGAACGTTAGCTTCAGGTTAGTGGTCAAGTGGGGTCGCCAATTCACTGAAGATTACCGAAGGATGAGCACCTACCAAAGAATGGCAACCTCCAAGTTTCTTTCCTAGAAACTCACTTGTCATCACAAAGGCAATTGTGCTATGAAGAGAACATGTGCAACTAAAGAATTTCTCAGAGAGAACTGAGCCCACAACTCTCTAAATCCCAATGAGGAAAGTCAAGTTTCCCTTCAAGCCTTATTTTCCAAAGGGCCCGCAGAGCACTGACCCTGCTGTTTCCTTCTCTATTTTGTACCTCCAACGTGCTTTAGACGGGAGATACTTGAGTTGTTTCAAGTTGCCACATTCTAGAAATTTAACAAAAGAAACCCTTCACCTCCATGCCTCGGCATCTAGCTGTTCCCAAGGCTGCACTTATCACAACTCCCCAAACACACAGGCCGTCCTTCTTGTACGTTTCACAGCCTAGTGCAGATCCGATAGTACTAAGAGACCTGGAATGCTTCGTAGAGCTCAAGAACCACACTGAATAAGGCTACTTAGATTCTGCTGCATGCCAACCTCTGGCATGATACAAGAGGAACGTTAGCCTGAGGCTAGTGGTCAAAAAGGGTCGCCAATTCACTGAATTGACTGAAGGATGAGCTCCTTCCAAAGCATGGCCACCTCCAAGTTTCTTTCCTAGAAACTCACTTTTCATCACACAGGCAATTGTGCAATGAAGGGAACTTGTGCAACTACAGTGTTTCTCAGGGAGAATTGAGCCCCCACCTCTCTAAATCCCAATGAGGAATATGAAGTTTCCCGTCAAGACTTATTTTCAAAATGGCCAGCAGAGCATCGACCTTGCTGATTCTTTCTCTAATTTGTACATCCAAGGTCATTTAGAAGGGGGATACTTGAGTTGTTTCAACTTGCAACAATCTAGAGGTTTTACCAAAGAGCCCTTAAGAGCCCCTGATTCGGCATCCAGCTTTTCCCAACGATGCATTGCTCACAAAGGCCCAAACACACAGGCCGTGCCTCTAGGACGTTTCTCATCCGAGTGCAGACCCGCCAGTACTAAGAAACCTGGAATGCTACCTAGAGCTCAAGAACCACACTGAATAACGCTACATGGATTCTGCTGCATGCCAATCTGTGGCATGATACAAGAGGAACGTTAGCTTGAGGCTAGTGTTCAATGGGGTCGCCAATTCACTGAAAATGACTGAAGGTTGAGCAGCTACCAAAGTATGGCAACGTCCAAGTTTCTTTCCGAGAAATTCACTTCTCATCACAAAGGGAACTGTGCCATGAAGGGAACATGTGCAACTACAGTATTTCTCACTGAGAATTGATTCCGCAACTCTCTAAATCCCAATGAGGAAAGTAAAGTATCCCTTTAAGCCTTATATTCAATATATATATTCCACAGAGAATTAACCCTGTTCTTTCTTTCTCTAGTTTGTAATTCCAAGGCGCTTTAGAAGGGAGATACTTGAGTTGTTTCCACTTACTACTTTCTAGAATTTAAGAGAAGAAGCCCTTCACTTCCCATGACTCTGCATCTAGCTGTTCCCAATGGTGCATTGCTCACAACTCCCCGAACGCACAGGCCGTCCTTCCTGTACTTTTCTCATCCTAGTGCAGACCCGCAAGTACTAAGAGACCTGGAATGCTTCCTAGAGTTCAAGAACCACACTGAATAAGTCTACAAGGATTCTGCTGCATGCCAACATGTGGCATGATACAAGAGGAACGTTAGCTTGAGGCTAGTGTTCAATGGGGTCGCCCATTCACTGAAGATTACTGAAGGAGGAGCACCTACCAAAGAATGGCAACCACCAAGTTTCTTTCCGAGAAATTCACTTGTCATCACAGAGGGAATTGTGCCATGAAGGGAACAAGTGCAACGTCAGTATTTCTCAGTGAGAATGGATCCCGCAACTCTCTAAATCCCAATGAGGAAAATAAAGTTCCCCTTTAAGCCTTATATTCAAAAGGGTCCACAGAGCATTGATCCTATTGTTTCTTTCTCTATTTTGTAGTTGAAGGTGTTTTAGAAGGGAGATACTTGAGTTGTTTCAACTTCCTACTTTCTAGAGTTTAAGAAAAGAAGCCCTTCACTTCCCATGACTCGGCATCTAGTTGTACCCAATGATGCATTGCTCACAACACCCCGAAGACAGACGCCGTCCTTCCTGTACTTTTCTCATCCTAGTGCAGACCCGCAAGTACTAAGAGACCTGGAATGCTTCCTAGAGCCCAGGAACCACAATGAATAAGGCTACATGGATTTTGCTGCATGACAACATGTGTCATGTTAGAAGAGGAACGTTAGCTTCAGGTTAGTGGTCAAGTGGGGTCGCCAATTCACTGAAGATTACCGAAGGATGAGCACCTACCAAAGAATGGCAACCTCCAAGTTTCTTTCCTAGAAACTCACTTGTCATCACAAAGGCAATTGTGCTATGAAGAGAACATGTGCAACAAAGAATTTCTCAGAGAGAACTGAGCCCACAACTCTCTAAATCCCAATGAGGAAAGTCAAGTTTCCCTTCAAGCCTTATTTTCCAAAGGGCCCGCAGAGCACTGACCCTGCTGTTTCCTTCTCTATTTTGTACCTCCAACGTGCTTTAGACGGGAGATACTTGAGTTGTTTCAAGTTGCCACATTCTAGAAATTTAACAAAAGAAACCCTTCACCTCCATGCCTCGGCATCTAGCTGTTCCCAAGGCTGCACTTATCACAACTCCCCAAACACACAGGCCGTCCTTCTTGTACGTTTCACAGCCTAGTGCAGATCCGATAGTACTAAGAGACCTGGAATGCTTCGTAGAGCTCAAGAACCACACTGAATAAGGCTACTTAGATTCTGCTGCATGCCAACCTCTGGCATGATACAAGAGGAACGTTAGCCTGAGGCTAGTGGTCAAAAAGGGTCGCCAATTCACTGAATTGACTGAAGGATGAGCTCCTTCCAAAGCATGGCCACCTCCAAGTTTCTTTCCTAGAAACTCACTTTTCATCACACAGGCAATTGTGCAATGAAGGGAACTTGTGCAACTACAGTGTTTCTCAGGGAGAATTGAGCCCCCACCTCTCTAAATCCCAATGAGGAATATGAAGTTTCCCGTCAAGACTTATTTTCAAAATGGCCAGCAGAGCATCGACCTTGCTGATTCTTTCTCTAATTTGTACATCCAAGGTCATTTAGAAGGGGGATACTTGAGTTGTTTCAACTTGCAACAATCTAGAGGTTTTACCAAAGAGCCCTTAAGAGCCCCTGATTCGGCATCCAGCTTTTCCCAACGATGCATTGCTCACAAAGGCCCAAACACACAGGCCGTGCCTCTAGGACGTTTCTCATCCGAGTGCAGACCCGCCAGTACTAAGAAACCTGGAATGCTACCTAGAGCTCAAGAACCACACTGAATAACGCTACATGGATTCTGCTGCATGCCAATCTGTGGCATGATACAAGAGGAACGTTAGCTTGAGGCTAGTGTTCAATGGGGTCGCCAATTCACTGAAAATGACTGAAGGTTGAGCAGCTACCAAAGTATGGCAACGTCCAAGTTTCTTTCCGAGAAATTCACTTCTCATCACAAAGGGAACTGTGCCATGAAGGGAACATGTGCAACTACAGTATTTCTCACTGAGAATTGATTCCGCAACTCTCTAAATCCCAATGAGGAAAGTAAAGTATCCCTTTAAGCCTTATATTCAATATATATATTCCACAGAGAATTAACCCTGTTCTTTCTTTCTCTAGTTTGTAATTCCAAGGCGCTTTAGAAGGGACATACTTGAGTTGTTTCAACTTACTACTTTCTAGAGTTTAAGAAAAGAAGCCCTTCACTTCCCATTACTCGGCATCTAGCTGTTCCCAATGGTGCATTGCTCACAACTCCCCGAACGCACAGGCCGTCCTTCCTGTACTTTTCTCATCCTAGTGCAGACCCGCAAGTACTAAGAGACGTGGAATGCTTCCTAGAGTTCAAGAACCACACTGAATAAGTCTACAAGGATTCTGCTGCATGCCAACATGTGGCATGATACAAGAGGAACGTTAGCTTGAGGCTAGTGTTCAATGTGGTCGCCAATTCACCCAAGATTACTGAAGGAGGAGCACCTACCAAAGAATGGCAACCACCAAGTTTCTTTCCGAGAAATTCACTTGTCATCACAAAGGGAATTGTGCCATGAAGGGAACATGTGCAACTACAGTATTTCTCAGTGAGAATGGATCCCGCAACTCTCTAAATCCCAATGAGGAAAATAAAGTTCCCCTTTAAGCCTTATATTCAAAAGGGTCCACAGAGCATTGATCCTATTGTTTCTTTCTCTATTTTGTAGTTGAAGCTGTTTAAGAAGGGAGATACTTGAGTTGTTTCAACTTACTACTTTCTAGAGTTTAAGAAAAGAAGCCCTTCACTTCCCATGACTCGGCATCTAGTTGTACCCAATGATGCATTGCTCACAACACCCCGAAGACAGACGCCGTCCTTCCTGTACTTTTCTCATCCTAGTGCAGACCCGCAAGTACTAAGAGACCTGGAATGCTTCCTAGAGCTCAGGAACCACAATGAATAAGGCTTCATGGATTTTGCTGCATGACAACATGTGTCATGTTAGAAGAGGAACGTTAGCTTCAGGTTAGTGGTCAAGTGGGGTCGCCAATTCACTGAAGATTACCGAAGGATGAGCACCTACCAAAGAATGGCAACCTCCAAGTTTCTTTCCTAGAAACTCACTTGTCATCACAAAGGCAATTGTGCTATGAAGAGAACATGTGCAACTAAAGAATTTCTCAGAGAGAACTGAGCCCACAACTCTCTAAATCCCAATGAGGAAAGTCAAGTTTCCCTTCAAGCCTTATTTTCCAAAGGGCCCGCAGAGCACTGACCCTGCTGTTTCCTTCTCTATTTTGTACCTCCAACGTGCTTTAGACGGGAGATACTTGAGTTGTTTCAAGTTGCCACATTCTAGAAATTTAACAAAAGAAACCCTTCACCTCCATGCCTCGGCATCTAGCTGTTCCCAAGGCTGCACTTATCACAACTCCCCAAACACACAGGCCGTCCTTCTTGTACGTTTCACAGCCTAGTGCAGATCCGATAGTACTAAGAGACCTGGAATGCTTCGTAGAGCTCAAGAACCACACTGAATAAGGCTACTTAGATTCTGCTGCATGCCAACCTCTGGCATGATACAAGAGGAACGTTAGCCTGAGGCTAGTGGTCAAAAAGGGTCGCCAATTCACTGAATTGACTGAAGGATGAGCTCCTTCCAAAGCATGGCCACCTCCAAGTTTCTTTCCTAGAAACTCACTTTTCATCACACAGGCAATTGTGCAATGAAGGGAACTTGTGCAACTACAGTGTTTCTTAGCGAGAATTGAACCCCCACCTCTCTAAATCCCAATGAGGAATATGAAGTTTCCCGTCAAGACTTATTTTCAAAATGGCCAGCAGAGCATCGACCTTGCTGATTCTTTCTCTAATTTGTACATCCAAGGTCATTTAGAAGGGGGATACTTGAGTTGTTTCAACTTGCAACAATCTAGAGGTTTTACCAAAGAGCCCTTAAGAGCCCCTGATTCGGCATCCAGCTTTTCCCAACGATGCATTGCTCACAAAGGCCCAAACACACAGGCCGTGCCTCTAGGACGTTTCTCATCCGAGTGCAGACCGCCAGTACTAAGAAACCTGGAATGCTACCTAGAGCTCAAGAACCACACTGAATAACGCTACATGGATTCTGCTGCATGCCAATCTGTGGCATGATACAAGAGGAACGTTAGCTCGAGGCTAGTGTTCAATGGGGTCGCCAATTCACTGAAAATTACTGAAGGCTGAGCAGCTACCAAAGTATGTCAACGTCCAAGTTTCTTTCCGAGAAATTCACTTCTCATCACAAAGGGAACTGTGCCATGAAGGGAACATGTGCAACGACAGTATTTCTCAGTGAGAATGGATCCCGCAACTCTCTAAATCCCAATGAGGAAAATAAAGTTCCCCTTTAAGCCTTATATTCAAAAGGGTCCACAGAGCATTGATCCTATTGTTTCTTTCTCTATTTTGTAGTTGAAGGTGTTTTAGAAGGGAGATACTTGAGTTGTTTCAACTTACTACTTTCTAGAGTTTAAGAAAAGAAGCCCTTCACTTCCCATGACTCGGCATCTAGTTGTACCCAATGATGCATTGCTCACAACACCCCGAAGACAGACGCCGTCCTTCCTGTACTTTTCTCATCCTAGTGCAGACCCGCAAGTACTAAGAGACCTGGAATGCTTCCT